>NC_065921.1:67195462-67795462 GCF_024586455.1 Bactrocera neohumeralis | reverse complement strand
GGCATCTGTGACTAGATCACCTTTGGGGTTCTACAAGAGTATGCTCGGTCTTGAAACCTTCTGTAAGCCGCCGCATTTTTTCGTAGAATTTTCGAGCATTACCCCTGTCGGCCAGCTTATCAAGCTCTTCGTACTCACGCATTTCAGCCTCTTTCTTCTTCTGTCTGCAAATGCGTCTCGCTTCCCTCTGCAACCCTCTTCAACTCACGTGTTGTGGGCGATCGTAAGGTTGCGAGGTAGGCAGCCTGTTTCTCTCCGCTGCGGCGCGGCACTCCTCGTCGTACCAGTTGTTCTTTTGCACTTTCCGAAAACCAAGGGTTTCGGATGCAGCTATACGTAAGGAGTTTGAAATGCCGTCCCACAGTTCCCTTATACCGAGTTGTTGGCGAGTGCTCTCAGAGAGCAGGAGTGCAAGCCGAGTAGAAAATCGTTCAGCTGTCTGTTGTGATTGCAGCTTCTCGACGTCGAACCTTCCTTGTGTTTGTTGGCGTGCGTTTTTTGCTGCACAGAGGCAAGTGCGAATCTTAGCTGCAACAAGATAGTGGTCCGAGTCGATGTTAGGACCTCGGAGCGCACGCACATCTAAAACACTGGAGACGTGTCTTCCATCTATCACAACATGATCGATCTGGTTGGTAGTTTTTCGATCCGGAGACAGCCAGGTAGCTTGATGAATCTTCTTATGCTGGAATCTAGTACTACAGATAACCATATTTCGGGCCCCGGCGAAGTCAATCAGCCTCAACCCATTTGGGGATGTTTCGTCGTGGAGGCTGAATTTACCGACCGTAGTGCCAAATATACCTTCTTTGCCCACCCTGGCGTTAAAGTCGCCAAGAACGATTTTGACATCGTGGCGGGGGCAGCTCTCATAAGCGCGCTCCAAGCGCTCATAGAAAGCATCTTTAGTCACATCGTCCTTCTCTTCCGTCGGGGCGTGGGCGCAAATCAGCGATATGTTGAAGAACCTCGCTTTGATGCGGATTGTGGCTAGACGTTCATTCACCGGAGTGAATGATAGTACTCGTCGACGGAGTCTCTCTCCCACTACGAATCCAACACCAAACTTGCGCTCCTTTATATGGCCACTGTAGTAAATGTCACAAGGACCTACTCGTTTCTGTCCTTGTCCCGTCCATCGCATTTCTTGGACGGCGGTGATGTCTGCCTTTATTTTTGCGAGGACATCAACCAGCTGGGCAGCGGCACCTTCCCAATTAAGGGTCCGGACATTCCAGGTGCATGCCCTCAAATCATAGTCCTTACTCCGTTTGCCATGGTCGTCATCAAAAGGGGTCTCTCATCCGAGGCTGTGTTTTCTTTTTCATTGGTATTGTTTTTTACGTGGCGGGTCCCAAGCCCAGCGCACAACCCTATGTAGGGAATGTTTCGCTTTCTCACATTAGCTCACCTTCGAACGGATGTTCTTAGGTTACCCAGAGGATACTTGGTCAAAGACCGGAAGTAGTGATCTGCTTGAGCCATGTGTAAAAGAATCGTTTCTGGCAACTCCCAAGTGAATGGCGATCAGAGAACTTTCCTCACTTGCGTGAACTTCTACACATGACTCCATCCTCCATTTTCTTTTACCAGCAACTCATAAAATCCATCCACCATCAAAAGGGAGCTTAAAGCATGCAGAAACTTAACGCTCACTTCATATCGGCGCACCTGATATGTCTTCTGGTTTTATGATATTGAAGTGTACACACTTATTAACTTAGCAGCATATACACTCTTTAATAATGAAATAGACATTCTGCATTAAAAAAATAGAAAATTATATATAAAAGCTTTCAAGAAAAATAAAAACCGCAGGAAATAAGAAAAATGTCAGAAAATTAAATAATAAAATAATGAAGAAAATTGCAGTCATAAGCAAATGCGTGATGCGTAAGTGGAATTGCACTAATTTGTCTATGTATGTGTGTGTGTGTGTGCGGGCAAGTAAAGTGCCATGCAAATGCCAATAATCAACCACCAAAGCAGAGGCACGCAGCAGAAATACACACACACACATAGACACGAACACGCTGCTCGCCAAAGCTGAAGACAGTCGCGCTGCCACCAACAGGAACACCAAGACCACCACTTTCGCTACCACCACCACCAAATGAACCAACAATTGGCGCCACAGGCAACCAACAAGTGCTGGTTATCATGCAAGCATGTGGCTGAGCAGGCGCGAAGCAGATACATGTGCACAACAACAGCAACAAGTCCACAATAAGGCAAGGCGGCAGCTGCAATAGCAATGACATTAGCGCCACGTCGCTGTGGTGGCCTGAGGTCGCACCGCGGCTTCGGTGGTTGTTGTACGAACGTACACACGCACAATCACTCATACATATCAATATGTATGTGTGTGGATACATATGTCGTTATGCAGTATATTCCTTTATTAGCGCTAATACTTGTCTGTTGTCTGCTGCAGCTTCCATTCGGTGCCTTGTTGCTTCCAGCTGCGTTCGTGCTTCTTCTTCTTCTTGAATTGCAAGCGACATTGCAAATTGCTTGTACTTCATTTGCTGCACAAAGCGTTCAGGCGACGATATTCATTTACGTGTGTGTGTATATGTTTTTGTTTCGCTCGCGCTACTATTTTAATATATGTACAAGTTGTATGTGTATGTGTTGGTGTGCGCGGCTGAGCTAATGCAATCTGTCGTCAAATAACAATGACCGCAATTTACTTATGCAATTCATTAAGTATTTTTGTATGTGTGAGTTCATAAAATTGCACTAATGCACACGTACAGAGCTGTACACCGAATGCCGAGAGGTTCGAGTAGCATGTGACCGGTTACACCCATCTAAAGGTCCGGGTTCAGATGAAATTCCCCATATAGCGCTTTCCTTTTCTATATCTTATGGGAAAAGCAGCATCTTAAGACGGCTTTTTCAATAGGGACGCTACAAAAGAAGACCGATAGGGACAGCAAACGCCGTCATATTTTTTCCACTCTTTTGACTTTTCTCTTCAGTAATGTTCGCCGTTTCTTCATGGAAAGATATGCGAACCAACCACGAAATTATTAAAATTTACAACTGAAATTCATAATCGTTGCGTCGGATCAATTTGACGCGATTAGACTATTTTATGTGAGGCTACTTCAAGTCTATGGTCTATACCAATAAGCTAGTGACGATTGATGAACTTCGCACGAATATCGAACGTAAAATTGCAGCAGTATCTGCCGACTTATGCTTCAAAACCGTCGAAAATTGGGTTCAGCGTCTGGA
The DNA here is from genome assembly GCF_024586455.1 of Bactrocera neohumeralis. Lineage (NCBI taxonomy): Eukaryota > Metazoa > Arthropoda > Insecta > Diptera > Tephritidae > Bactrocera > Bactrocera neohumeralis. Next base: position 67,792,219 of record NC_065921.1, on the reverse strand, counting down.
CTTTTACAAGCGTGCTTATGGCCGCACATAATGGCATCAAATGTACATTAATAAGAATAAAGAAATACATTGATATCCAAAACCAGTTTTGTCATTTAATAAAACTCTTTTAGCGCTCTTATTGAGAAACCCGTTATTACTGCCATAACCAAATAAGCCTTTAACAATCCAGTCCCATTTCCGGTCACTCTACATGTTAGACTCCGCTGGTAAATCCTTGAGCGAATTATATGCCCGGAAGAAATTCAGGATTCAGGAACGAAAGATCCACATTGACCGAAAGGGCTATTAGTGGAAAACGATAGAAGGGCGACAAAATACAATATTCTATGGTTGTAACTCGGGACAATAAAAATGCTTTCTACTGAGCATCTGTCCCCCATACCTTAAGAAAGTAATCGTCAGCTGATTCAAAGAAAGATTCCTGAGCTACTACAAAAGCAAAGGGTGATGTACAACAGGGCCCACAATTCTCGAACCGTTGCTCTGGAACCTAATGTACGCAAGAATACAGCGCCTCAAAGTACCAAACATATTCACAACATTGGATTTGCAGATGAGAATGCTGTTGTGGTGATAGCTAAACACATTGAAGATATTGTTTCCCTACCACCAGTGGAACAATATCATTAATAAGTTATTGGCTTGAAACTAATGAACTTACCCTAGCAAAGAGCAAAACTGAAACTATGCTCGCAAATAGCAGGAAAACCAGCAAAATTTTTACATTCCACTTAAGAGGTGTTAATTTAAGATCACAACCAGCACTTAAATATTCAGCAATTGTTTACGATGCTAGAATGTTCTTTAAAGAATACTTGTCCTACAGCTATGAAAAATATTCAAACATATTCCGCGCTTTAATCGGTAAGTTTCTTAACACCCTTGGACCAAAATAGATTATATTGAATCAGATTCCTGGCTGGAGTTCTGAAGTCCACCGCTCTATGTGGCGCTGAAGTATCGGAAAAAGCATTCATACTAAAACCTTACCGAAGTGGCCATTCCGCAAATAAACTATTTTGCGTACTCAAAATAAGCTACACGTTTCGTAAAATGTTGGAAGACGCTACCATCGTACGTATAATCGTGGGTTTACAGCCATTAGATTTCGTAGCCGAAGCTTATTATGGACTTATTATCCAGAACCCTAAAAGAAATTGCTTGAACAAAGGCGGTGCCAGTAGCTGGCAAGACGATAAAAAGTTAAGCGAAATGGAGGTTGGACATTTCGACTGATTCCCAACATTGACAAATGGCTCATTGACCACACAGCGAGGTAGATTTTTACTTGCTTAAAATTCTCATAGATCTTACAAAGCATACTTAAAACTATTCAAACACGAAAGTGGCAAATATCGCGAAGACGAGGCAATTGAGAATGTAGAGCAAACCTTGTTTGACTGCCTGCAATACAAGCAAGAGAGGCGGTACTTAAGGGTGAATACGGTATAGATCCATCAATGAAAGCATAATAGACCAAAAAGTTGATTTAAAAGGTAAATGGAAGGCTGTTTGCGAAATAACTGTCGAAATCATGAAAACCCAAAGAGCTCGAGGACAGTAGTGGAGAAGATAACTCTGAAACTAAATAGATCTAAACAGATATAAATTTACTAAACTAACGCATACCATTACTAAATCAGAGAGTTTGGTGATAAACATTGTACAATAGCAAAGACCAACAGCGGCAGGGCCAAGTAAGTACCTGAGGTAACTGAAAGCATTCAAACTATTACATATGTATGTATGAGCTCAGATATCCTCCAAACGTTATACTAAACGATGGTTAAGGGGTATTCTACTCTAAATTTTTGAAAAATTCGATTTTTTTTTTCATATATTTAGTTTAGACCCTTAAGAACATATCCTGCGAAGAATGAAAGGATCAAGCAGGGCAAATTTTTTTTTTTAAATATTGGGAAAGTCGTGAATAGACTACATTCATGTATGTTACTTTATTATGCTAAATTACAGGTTTTAGTCTCGCCTAACTTTATTGAAATATTTTACTTCCTCTCAGCTAAAACTTTAATAAATTCGTCATGAGATATACAAGTATGTGATATAAAATCAACTGAAGATGTTCATATACAGCGGTTTTCAATAAGAGTGTTAAGTTATTTGTAAAAAAAAATATACTAATTGATAAGGTAATTCAAATGATTTTTATTTAATATGAGGTACAAACGATGCAATTAAGTTCTGATAACAATATCATTCAAATGACCTCCACGATTTCTTTTGCAGAAACGAATTCGAAGAACGTTTTTCTCGAAATCAAGTAATGTTCATAAATAGCGAATATTGATTTCTAAAGCGTGAGACTCATCGAAAAAGATTGTTTTTTTAAAAAAAAAAAATCGTTTTCGTTTTCATGTTATTACTAGGCAAAGTTAGCAAATTCACCATGTTTTCGGTGGTCCAATTTCTGCAGTTCTTTAGTGAGAACAATTTTATATGGACGCAAGCCCAAATCATTTCTCCAACTCCGCCAGGTTCTGGTTTGAGACTGTTCTAATTCTTGAGAATTTCGACAAATTGCAGTTTTCAGCAATGCTTGCCGGAGCGGCAGCAATATTTTCTTTATTTCGAGCGGTTTTTTCTTTTATACGAGCACTTGAAATGTATGCTCGAAATAGCGATTTAGTTAGTAATAGTGCGATCACTCGTTAAATAAGTTGAAAGCATTAAATTCTATAACAGAGATGTTTGTTGATGTTGGAAGACCTTTCTGGCAACCGTTGACAATATTGAACTATGGACTCACAGCCCGAGATTTGTTACTGAATATCGGAGTGAAGATTTCTTAAGACAATAATATGCCCCATTGTCCTAAATTGGTAAAATCGGCTCCATATTTCCCCTTGCTCTCATATACCTGCATATGCAGTATAAGACTTTCATACTACTGTGATCAAAGTGAAAGGCGAATTTTTAATTTATACTTCCTGTGTTTTTCGAATCGGTAAATTTTTTTTCTATAAGTTGGTAGTATTGTTAGTGACATCTATGGTAAATTTCACGTCAAAATATTGAGATACGCGTCGTTTTGTGAGACTCTAAAAGTGAATTCTTCGATTTTTACTACGTCTGAATTTATTGAACAAAGAAGTGCGATAATGCACCGTCTCATACTGCATTGGTTATTCGTGATCATTTCGCCACATTTTCAACTAATATCGTGCCGCAACCACCGCATTCGCCTGATTTACCTTCGTGTAACTTCTGTTTATTCAGAAAACTCACATGATCACTCCGAGGACACGGTTTTGACTCAATTGAGGATGTAAAAGTTGAATCGAAGAAGGCTCTGATGGCCAACACGACGGAGGACGTTTCCAAGTGCTATGATGACTGGAAAACTCGTTGGCATAAGTGTATTGCAGCGGGAGGAGATTACTTTAAAGAAGATGAAATGGACAAAATTCACCTTTCAATTTAGTCACTGTGGTATATCTGGTCCCCTTAATACCCTATATATCGGTCAATGTATTGGCCAAATATTGTGAGCATATAATACTTAATTAGCTCAGTTCCGTTATATTGATATATTGAATTTTGTTACTCTAGCTTACCTTATGCGGAATATGTTGTGCAAGTTATCTTTATAAAGGAAACATGTTGTCGAGTAAATCTATAAGAAATGCCTTATATATAGTATATATATCGGGTGATTTTTTTGAGGTTAGGATTTTCATGCATTAGTATTTGACAGATCACGTGGGATTTCAGACATGGTGTCAAGAGAAAGATGCTCAGTATGCTTTGACATTTCATCATGAATAGACTTACTAACGAGCAACGCTTGCAAATCATTGAATTTTATTACCAAAATCAGTGTTCGGTTCGAAATGTGTTTCGCGCTTTACGTCCGATTTATGGTCTACATAATCGACCAAGTGAGCAAACAATTAATGCGATTGTGACCAAGTTTCGCACTCAGTTTACTTTATTGGACATTAAACCAACCACACGAATGCGTACAGTGCGTACAGAAGAGAATATTGCGTCTGTTTCTGACAGTGTGGCTGAAGACCGTGAAATGTCGATTCGTCGCCGTTCGCAGCAATTGGGTTTGTGTTATTCGACCACATGGAAGATTTTACGCAAAGATCTATCATCAGCAATATACCTAATATACATACATACATATACATAATATTGCTGCGATAAATTTAATTTCTATTCTTCTTCTTCTTAATTGGCGTAGACACCGCTTACGCGATTATAGCCGAGTTAACAACAGCGCGCCAGTCGTTTCTCCTTTTCGCTACGTGGCGCCAATTGGATATTCCAAGCGTAGCCAGGTCCTTCTCCACTTGGTCCTTCCAACGGAGTGGAGGTCTTCCTCTTCCTCTGCTTCCCCCGGCGGGTACTGCGTCGAATACTTTCAGAGCTGGAGTATTTTCGTCCATTCGGACAACATGACCTAGCCAGCGTAGCCGCTGTCTTTTAATTCGCTGAACTATGTCAATGTCGTCGTATATCTCGTACAGCTCATCGTTCCATCGAATGCGATATTCGCCGTGGCCAACGCGCAAAGGACCATAAATCTTTCGCAGAACTTTTCTCTCGAAAACTCGCAACGTCGACTCATCAGTTGTTGACAACGTCCAAGCCTCTGCACCATATAGCAGGACGGGAATTATGAGCGACTTATAGAGTTTGGCTTTTGTTCGTCGAGAGAGGACTTTACTTTTCAATTGCCTACTCAGTCCGAAGTAGCACCTGTTGGCAAGAGCAATCCTGCGTTGGATTTCCAGGCTGACATTGTTGGTGGTGTTAATACTGGTTCCTAAATAGACGAAATTATCTACAACTTCAAAGTTATGACTGTCAACAGTGACGTGAGTGCCAAGTCGCGAGTGCGACGACTGTTTGTTTGATGACAGGAGATATTTCGTCTTGCCCTCGTTCACTGCCAGACCCATTTGTTTTGCTTCCTTGTCTAGTCTGGAGAAAGCAGAACTAACGGCGCGGGTGTTAAGGCCGATGATATCAATATCATCAGCATACGCCAGCAGCTGTACACTCTTATAAAAGATGGTACCTTCTCTACTAAGTTCTGCAGCTCGAACTATTTTCTCCAGAAGCAGGTTGAAAAAGTCACACGATAGGGAATCGCCTTGTCTGAAACCTCGTTTGGTATCGAACGGCTCGGAGAGGTCCTTCCCGATTCTGACGGAGCTCTTCGTGTTGCTCAGCGTCAGTTTACACAGCCGTATTAGTTTTGCGGGGATACCAAATTCAGACATCGCGGCATAGAGGCAGCTCCTTTTCGTGCTGTCGAAAGCAGCTTTGAAATCGACGAAGAGGTGGTGTGTGTCGATTCTCCTTTCACGGGTCTTTTCCAAGATTTGGCGCATGGTGAATATCTGGTCGGTTGTTGATTTTCCAGGTCTAAAGCCACACTGATAAGGTCCAATCAGTTTGTTGACGGTGGGCTTTAATCTTTCACCAATACGCTCGATAGAACCTTATATGCGATGTTGAGGAGGCTAATCCCACGGTAGTTGGCGCAGATTGTGGGATCTCCTTTTTTATGGATTGGGCATAACACACTTAAATTCCAATCGTTGGGCATGCTTTCGTCCGACCATATTTTACAAAGAAGCTGATGCATGCTCCTTATCAGTTCTTCGCCGCCGTGTTTGAATAGCTCGGCCGGTAATCCATCGGCCCCCGCCGCTTTGTTGTTCTTCAGGCGGGTAATTGCTATTCGAACTTCTTCATGGTCGGGCAATGGGACGTCTGCTCCATCGTCATCGATTGGGGAATCGGGTTCGCCTTCTCCTGGCGTTGTGCATTCTCTGCCATTCAGCAGGCTGGAGAAGTGTTCCCTCCATAATTTAAGTATGCTCTGGGCATCGGTCACTAGATCACCTTTGGGGGTTCTACAAGAGTATGCTCCGGTCTTGAAACCTTCTGTAAGCCGCCGCATTTTTTCGTAGAATTTTCGAGCATTACCCCTGTCGGCCAGCTTATCAAGCTTTAATTTCTATTAGTACGAAAAATATTCATTAGTATCGTATACGTTGTTAAAAGGCATTCATCTTTCTATCCTATCTTGTGTATCTGCACATGCTCATATGAATGTATGTATACGCATGTGCGCGTTCAAAAATTCAAAGAATTCGCACAAAAAAAAAGAGAGACAAAAGAAATAAAGTCACATAAAATAGTTGAGAATTCGCAAAAATGAAAGACAAACGAAAGAAAAATAATGCGCAATTGACCGCATTATTTTTGCGTAAAACCTTGGAATTTATTCATTAAAATCACCACTCAGAAGTCGTTTTATCCGTTGTAAGCGAGCGATTTTCGAAGAAACATCGTTTCTAATATGCCACAACACAATATTAGAAATGAAGTTCATAAACCTCACGCTGTCAGATAAAACGATATACCTCGTCATCGCGGGTCGATTTCCAAAAAATTTAAATGAAGACTAACTACAGAAATGATCCTGTAAAGTATAGCCTTAATTTTTCAACGGCCAACACAGAGTATTTCCACCAAAATATACGCAAAATAGCAATAGAGAATTCGCAGAAATGAAAGACAAACGAAAGAAAAAGTAGCATAACTTCAATAATGCACAAGCATACAAACATACATATGCGCAGCAGTGGCAAGGAAAGAGGTAACAATCAGCGATCCATTGAATATTTCTTTCATGCATAACCAAACCATAATTAACGCAACCACAACGCAATTCAAGTGTCAATGGTGGTGTAGGTGGTAAGCGCTTGGAAAGTTACGACGAGCACGTAGGTTCGAATCCCAACGGAATTGATTTTTTAATTGAATATGTCACCAGCCAAAAATTGAAACATTGTTCTACAAAAACAACAACAGCATAAGCATGGCAACATTGTGTTGTTGGTAGAAAAGCCGAGCTGTGCCGAAAGAAACGAACAAACGATCGCCGATTGTCACCGCTTCGCTTGCTGCTCGAACATCTTCGCAGACAAGGTTGCGTAGATTCATATTGAGCAAGGTTGCGCAACCTGAACCTATCGCAACCTTTTCCGAACTCGTATAAGAAGTATATCTTCAATAAAATAAATAAATGTATAGCCGAAGTTAGAGTTTTTCTTTTTATTTTATTATCCGATATTTTTTGATCACTTCGAATTTCCCCATTAAGAATAAATAAATGCCTCCAAAAATTCGAAATAAATAAAAAAAAGTGTGGAAAGTAAAAGATGTTTTAAAAATTCCGACCTAAGAAACGATCAAATAAATCGGAAACTGCGAAAAAATGGAAGATTGTGGGTGAAGCCACAAACAATAAAAACAATTACTCACATCACATTACTTCCAAACACCTCTTTGTTTCACCGTTACTCTTATCTGCCTTTGCATTTGCTCAATTAAACGAAAGTTTCCTTGAAGCGCACACATTCACAAATATACTCATATTGCTCGTTAAGGAAAGTTAAGTTTTCTTTCCTTATTTCACGGTCGCAAACTTTATAACCTTGAAACCATAATTTCTTAAGTCTTTGCTGATAATTCTGTCTGCTTTATATTGAAAATTTTGTATACTTTTCTTAATTTTTTATCAAATGCGTGGCGTCTGCAAAGTTTTTCACAATTTAGAAGCGAAGGCAAAACGCAGACGATTGGCATCAAATGGCAAAATGCAAACGAATGGATGTGATGATATGGAAGTTATTTTTATTAAGAGAGAAAAATGAAAAGAAAATAATAGAGAACAAACTCTCCAATTTATTACATTTATCTTTCCCTCTTTCTTACTTCTTCTCTAGTTCTCTGAGTATTGTTATCTCCAAATTTATGATTCGGATGCTCTGTCAAGAGGAAATCTATTCTAAAATAATCCAGGTATTTTATTAGGAGAAGACTGTAGGTGAATATTTATAAACGGACTACAAAACTTTTTTTCGCTGGGCAATGAGTGCCGCTTTTCGCACTCTCTCCAGGGTCGAGTGGCTTCTCCACTGCCATTCTTTCCTTTTCTTTCTTGGACCGCTATTGGGACCCACTCTTTCATTTTAGTCCACACCAGCTCTGCTCGCAGCATGTGACTCACTATCTTTTCGGGCGTCATCCTTTTGTTTGTTAGTTCTTCTATCATGGTTCGCTTCACTGCAGGAGAAAAATATGTGCTCTGCGTTTTCTGCGACGTTTCCGCAGAAGGAACATTGTGTTTCGTTATCGTGTCTTACTTGTGTATGCGTTCCCTGAAACAGTCATGGTCCGACAAGAACTGCGTTAAATAGTGGTCTGTCTCATCGTGTTGTCTGTCAACTCAGCATGGTACATTCTTAAAAAGTCTATATGTGCCTCTTTCCTCTGCCGTATCTCATTGCTTTTGCCACTCATCGAGACTTGTTCTTCTCTCCCTTTTGCGCTCGTCGGCCGTTAAGCAACTATTCACGGGTATTAAAAACTTCGTGACAAACTTAGCATAACCTGTTCAAGATGTAAAAGTTGAAAGCTTCGGGCCGGAGCACTGTAAAATACGAAGAAAATATAGTTTAACTAACTTCCCCGATAAAGGTTTTTTATATGCCTCTGAAGGACTATATTGTTATCTTTGAGTAGGTGCCGATTACCTAAATATAGGAGGAGTAGATACTCTAGATTAGTATAAGATCTGAGAAAGGCAGATAATTTGGATGCTCTTAAATTATGGATATTACTACAAAGCACGTACTAAAAGCAAAATACTCTTTTCAATTAGAGTTGATTTTCAGTTTCTGGTGTAAAAACCTCTTTTGTTATAGATATCCAAAAAAATAATTTCCAATCCTCGAAACATGAAAAAATGAGGAACAAGGTGCTTGAAAAGCGTCAAGCAAGCGTTAGAGTGATGGCAAGAGAGCTCGACATCTCTCGCAAGTCCGTTCAAATGATTTTGGTGGATATTTTGGGTATGAAACGCGTTCTTGCTCAACTCGTTCCGATAAAGCTGAGTTTTTTTTTCAAAAAGAGTACCGTGAACAGGTCCCTTTAGACATGCTTGATCGTACGAAATCTCACACCCATGGAGAGCATTGTAACTGCCGATGAGACATGCAAGCAACTCAACAATCATCGGAATGGAGAGAATGGAGAGGAGGAATGAAAAAACGAGCCGAAACCAAAAAATTCACGCCAAAGCCGTTTAAAAATCAATGTGATGCTCATGTGTGGCACCGATTAAATATCGTAATTACCAGAGTTGGCTCTGTTTGGTTTTTTTTCTTCTTCCCCAAACTAAAATTGCCGCTTCGTGAAACCCGTTGTCAGTCGATCGAAGAGATAAAACAGAATTCGCTAAATTCTAAAAGCCTATCTCAAAAAGTGTTCCGAGGAAATGGAAAAATCGTTGGTAAATTACTAGTATGAAATTGCTTTGGAGGCGACAAAATCGATGAATATTTAAATATTTTCGTTTTATTAACAATATTCAGGTACTTTGCTTATCAAAATAATATATACATTGCGGGTTGATTTTTTTGTCTATAAAATCCCATATGTGGGAAAAATTCTACGGATTATTCGGAACAACTTTGCCTGAGAGATTATGGGACCAGAACAATTCCGATTATATGAGACATATGTGATATATTTGTCCGATCTGACCGATTTCGCAAAGAAATCAAAACAAATACCTACATATTAAGTTTCATTCGGTTGATTCGAAACCAGTTCTAGATTCATAATTTCTCATTCAAAATTGTTCAGAATTTTCCTTGGAACATTTCCCACATAAGCGGTTTTACGTTTTTTTTTGCTCCATCTAAATCAACACGCTCTAATCTTCTAAATACTTATACATTTCTGCAAACAATTGAATTATACTTTGTATTAATAGATTTTCATTATATATCCAAAATTCGTTGCATATCCGTAGGCGTTAAAGGGTTACCGTACATGCACTCTTCAAGCTGTGAGTGCGACGACAGTCAAATATGCAAAAATGTGTTGAAATAAAAGCCAAAAATGCGTGCGCCCACAAAAAATTTGTTCAAAAACGTTTTTGAGTAAAATCATAAAATTGGCGCCTAAAAGCACACAGCAACATTCACAGCGACAAGTGTTGAAATGTGTTCAAAATTTATATAAAAGTGGACATGTATGTGCCTTTAAGTGTACACTTTCAGGCGCATAACATGCCAATGACAGCAAAATAGGCTGTCGGAGGGACAGCAGAATAAACCGAGAGAGCAAGAGAGAAGAAGGAAGAGAGGAGAAATAGCTGGCATGAGCTGGCAGTTCCGAAATCACGTCATAAATTTACTCGTAACTGTCAATGACAGGCAAAAAGTGCACAGCACGAGAGTGCGTCTGTATGCATGTGTGTGTGTGCCAAAATTTGCATGTATGTATGTGTTTATATATGTATGTGTGCGCTACGGCGGCGCACAAAAGTGTGTCGACGCAATGATGCGTTAACGCGCGCCCACATTTTCATAAGTACTTTCGCGTGTATGTGTGTGTGAGTAGGAGTTGGCATGTGTATATACAATAGTATATATGTGTGTGTTTGTCTCTGTGTCAAAAGCCACGTACTGTCAATTTAGCGGTTGCACTGTACATTTGTGCGCGTAGTGGTGACTGTCAAACGCATGCATAGAAATATGCACATACATACATACAAAAATACGCACACGCGCCCAGCCTACTTTTTCCGCGCTGCGCTAGAGTTTCACGTTGACAGTTTTATTAGCTTTGCGGTTGACATTTTGCGCGCAACATAGCCACCGACTGACACTTGCACGCCCCTCGCACCACGGCGCGACACGCCCCTACCTCCTACACGCACACACACACAAACACGCTTGAATTTGAGTAATTGTTTGGGCTCTTTAGTATGTGTGCGCCCCTAAAATCGCGACGAACTTAATTACTTTTACTGCTTTGTTGCAATTATGTGCGCCCAGCGCGCTCTCTCATCGCCACAAACGCGATTCAGCTATGTTATTATAACGGTACCAAAACCGCTGGCAATTCAACTGCCAGTTTTTCCTTTTAATAAAGCGCGCAGTTACCAAATATTGCGAAAAAAAACAATTTTACAGTACTTCTCACACACACACATGCGCGCCATATGCAATAACTGTTCATCAGTGCTGCCTACTTTTAGGCGCCAAGCGCACAGCGCTTCATTCGCTTAACGATTTTTCGCAGCAATTGCTGTTGCCGACAATTAAATGTGTTGGCGTTAATTACAAAAGGCATTTAATGGCACACACACACACATACGCACATACATCAACACATTATTTTTTGGCCAGGCGTTGCCGAGTTTCATTGCGCGTGACTGCGACTGATAATTTAGCAATTTTTCACCGCTCTCGGCATGTGTGCAATAAATGTGTGTAATTAAAATTTGTCACTGTATTTTTGCGCAATAATTTTGACTGTCCGCCGGCAGCGTATTAAAGCTGGCGGGTGTGCATATATTAAGTTAATTTTATGTCTGCGAATTATGCATGTCCTTAAGGCAAGCAAATGGTGATTTTAAGTTTTGAGCTGACGAAAAAAATTAACTACGAAATATATGCTCGAAAAAGATATATATAACTGTTTTATAACTGTTTAATAAAAATTTTTGAAAGTATGAAGTGTTAACAAATTAGCATCGAAGCGGATGTTTAATACTCAAGCCTATAGTCCTGCAAAATCTGTATATAATGTCAGAAGTATTTATAAATGCATACAGCATTATTGTATTAGCTTTTCTAGTACAATGGAAAACTTATGTAACAAGTTTCTTCACATTATTTACACACTCTCTTTACAGAACTGGAGAGAATCCACAAACTGTTTATATGATAAGAGGCTGCTACCATCAAGGAGCTTATCAAAGAACCCCAGCAAGTTTGTTGCTGCTGATGCTGCCTCTGCTCAAGCTGCTGGTACTGGCTGCTGGTTGCTGCCGAAGGAAGAAGCCAAAAAGGAGTACTCTGAGTTAGAGGAAGACGATGATATAGGTTTCGGTTTCTTCGACTAAACAACTCAACACTAAAGTTAAAAATGAGCCAAAATCTTGCATTTTAGCATGAACTATACCCTGTTTTTATCAACAGGTCAGAGACGCTGTTGGTAAAACTGAATAGGTCGATAGACGTTTTTGAGATATCATTTTTTTTCTTTTCTCGGAGCTACTCATTTGTTGGTACCACCGATATTGGACTATTATAGGATATAGCTGCCATACAAACTGAACGAGTGGAATCGACCACTTGACTGTGCATTTGACGAGATATATTCACGAAATTTGGCATAGATTATTGCCCAGTGCATAAGTTTAGGTTTGGATAGGATAGATGGCTGATCGAAGATCGCACGTGGACTGGTATATGCAATCCTTTGTGAAGCCATAGAAGAGAAGAACTCCTGTGTTGGGACATATAGATTAGCAAGATGCTTAGTAGCCAATACAAATTTGCATAAGCATTTAATTTCCATATCCAACAGCTCAGTGGGATATCTGAAAGTATGGGAGTGATTAAATTTTGACATCCCGGGACAGTCAAGAAAGAAGAGTTGGGTAGTTTCCACGTTATATTCCTCCATACAGCTTCTGCAGATGGCGTCCTGTAAGATTCCCAACCTTACAGCATGGACGCCAATAGGACAATGGCCAAATAAAAGCCCCACAACTAGTGAGAGGCTAGCCTTACTGAGGGCAAAGAGATCAGTAGATATCATGCGATCAATCTTAGGCCAAAAGGCTTTTGGAACAGCGCAAGTACCGATGATGGCGCAGCGCTGGCCAAGTTTCCGCGAAGCCTAGCCATCTAATAGTAGAAAACAACAGGATACGGGGGCACCGACCCACTCCTATTCTACTGACAGCCGTTCTGGGTGCCTTTCCTTCCTAGGTCATCAGCTTTACAATTTCTTGCGATTGCGCTGTGGTCAAGCCTCTATACCAGTCTTATCACAAAGACACTCGATGCTATTGGTAGTGAGGTTAGGAGCAAACCTGAACGTGCTGTGAATGACTATGAGGCCGCTTTGCTATCTGAGAGAATGGACTCTTCTCTGTGGGTTGCTGTCCTCTGTAGCAGCAGATCTACTGCTACCTTAATGACAATAGTCAGGAAGTGTGAAACTGGAGTTGATATAGAGGTCTTGACATTAAACCCCTACACCAACCTTACACAAGACTGATAATGAGGTTTTTGAGGTTTGATTCAACCCCAAGATTGTGATAGCTACCTCAATTTCAAGAAAGGTGTCAACAGCGAAATTCTTAATAATAATAATAGTAATAAGCATGCTGTACTCCTGCGCCTCGTTATATACTATCCATCAGTCCCTCGCTTTAATCTTCCAAGAAACTGTTTAGATCAAACAACTATAGCATATAACTAGCATACAAACCAATTGAACTTACGTATGTGTATAGAAATCCTCTGAATTTAATGAGATTTCTTCACAAAATTTGGCAAAAATTAATGTCCAAGCCATCGGTGGAATTCTGGAAGGAATTTTTGTGATCGGAGTGATCTACAAGTTCTTGTAAAGAATCTCCTGTGCAACCGGGCTAAACGTCACTAATATATCCTCAATTACTATCGATATATACGGCTTGATGAAAACTATTTTGGTAATTTTTACATGAATTACTATATGGCGGTCAATTGAAGATGACGACCGATTTCAATAATTTTTGGTAGCAACTCACTCTAAGATCAGCGAACCGGATTTTCCAACACATGAAATGATTTCTAACTGTCATTTTGGGCATTTTTAATATGTCATGATGGATAATTTTTTTTATTGAATTCAGTAATGTTTACAATGTCCTCGTGGAAAGATATAAGCAAGAAAAATGTTTCCAAATTATTCAATTTTATTATTAAAATAATCGTATAATCGTTCCCTAATTGCAAATTTTCGTGCGCTTTGCCGTTTTATGGTCACAATAATCCTCCAGCTGTGTTCGCTATTCGTAGAATTGTTGAAAATTTCGATAGGTACATTTTTATTGCGTAATGTTAAAGTGCCAATAAAACGAAGCGCCGCTCGATGTAATGAAAATATTGCTGCCGTAAGGGTTGCTGAAGACCGCAATTTTTCGATTTCAAGACGTTCTCTAGAATTCGGTGGGTTCCACATCACAAACTCGAGGATTTTGAGAAAGCATTTGCGTTCGGAACTGTATAAAATTGTTCTCAACTGAAGCCATTGAGCCGTCGTGAGTTTGCTGATTTTTCCTTGGAATTCCTTGAAAACGAAAACGACATTTTTAAGCAAATCATCTTCTCCAATGATATTCATTTTCATCTGATTGGTGCGGTAAATAAACAAAGCTATCAATTGTGGTGCGAAGAAAATCCACAAATTATTCACGAACAACCATTATACTCACCTAAATCGACAGTTTGGTGTTTTTTTTTTGTCTGGTGGAGTCATCAGTCAGTAGTTATTTCGAAATTGTACTGGTGACACCGTTACTGTCAATAAAAAGCGGTGTAGATCGATGATAACGAACTTTTCATGACCGCAATTGGAAGAAGTTGATCTTGATAATATCTGGTTCCAACAAGATGGGGCTACGTGCCACATAGCACGTGCAACCACCGAATTATTGTGAGAAAAGTTTGCAGATTCGATTAATTCAAGAAATTGTGACATTGAATGGCCTCCAAGAATAAATTAACACCAGTAGACTACTTCCTATGACTATTGCTATTCATGGCATACGACTTGATTTATTGGAAAAAGTAATAAAAAATAGGGTTCATGGAGTTCGCTCCTGTAAAAGGAGTCATGCCATTTGAATGCTCATATAATCAGAGCTTAATTGCATCGACTGTATTTCACATTAAGTAAAAAAGCATTTGAAGTTCCTTAACAATTATTATGTTTTTGTTTTAAATAAATCATTCTTATTGGAAATCCCTGCCTGAAATTATTTTAAATATCGAACTTTTTGATCAGTATATAAGTTAAACCGGATATATCGTATAGTCAAATGTACAAAGGCTACGAGAAAATTATAAAAACCGATTTCGAATATTTTTATTGGAGAATTGTTTCAAATTTTATTTGAATAACTGCATTAAAGGGTAATATACAGTTAGAAGGCCGAAAAAATCGAATATTCCAAAATTTTTTCTGAGAAAATTTTTAGTAAATTTATTGATACACAAATTTGTACACATATATGGTATATTTTAACTGTATTTAAGACTTGGTATTCGTAAAAATAATCTTTTAGAAAGGAGCGACAGCTGATCTCCTGTAGCTCCTCTCAAAAATGCAACCTTTTGTGGTGACCACTATACCACTAATCTGCCCCGAAATTAAAAAAAAAAGAAAAAAAACAGATTTCGTTAAAGTAATATTAAATCTACATAGTTAAGCAATTCGAAGGTATAAGCAAACAATTTTTTTTGCTAAAACGGCGCTTTCTCAAAATAAAAAATCGATTTTTGACCAAAATTTTGGCTTTAATTAAAAAAACAAATTATATTATTTATTAAGAAATACACTTAGAAAGCTCGTGTTAAAGATGTAGACTAATTGATTTCGAATAATGTTGGTCACTTACTTGAAGACGCCATTTTGAGAAAAACACGCTTAAAGTTTTGCCTTGTACTTCCAAGCACTCTGACACGCCTTTGCAAATGTATGTGTAACTTCGAAAGTATGTGCCGGAATGATGGGAAATTCTCTGTGTATATTATTAAATATATGTACATTAAGAAAATGATCTAAAAAAGAGTCGATTTTCTTCAAATTCTAACTGTATATAACCTCTTAACATTTAAGCTGTGCAATATACTTACAAAGTAATATATAAAATTTAATAAATTTACCGTTATATAAGAGATTTTTATAGTTTAAACCAGCCTGCGTGTATTTTTAGTTCTTTTGATTTTATAAAATTTCCTAGAACACCGTTGAAGTAAATTGAAATTCGGTCAGTTAAAAGTTACTCATACGCCATGTCCCACCTAATGAAGACATAACATCAAAACCTGCATATATGCGCACTTAAAATTCTGTTTGTACAGTTGCACAAATTTTATCTATGTCAAGTGCACGTGTGTGCATGGAATTTGCAAAAGTTCTTGTGTTTTACTAAGCGAAAAGTTTTTCATTAAAAATTCCATTTCTTGTATACAAAATAAACTAAGTTCAGGAAAAGTGGCGTTACATGCTAACATCAAAGGTGACCTTACTGTGTGTAGGTCAATTCTAAGTAAACAATGCAATCAAATATTTAAGACACAAGCAAGTTTATTTGCAAGCGTTGGAGTATTTGTGCGAAGGACTAATTTTGTTGACATTGAATTTGAAACAAAAAATTATGGCGGAAGTTCGTAGTATAAGCTTTTTGCTGCAAATGTAAAATTTCTATATGGTGCGATTGTATATTATTCAAAATAGTTCGGCGTGAGCAAAATTGATTCGAAAATCGCTTAACTCTTTAAACTGCGACTCAAAATATGCTATGAAAATGCCTAAAAAGTCCAGCAACTGCAATTGTGATTTGTTTATTATAATTTCGGACTCCTTCGTATTCTCCAACGACCACCCACTTGCTTGCGTTTGTTAAATGAAGCCCACTTCTCATGTTTAATTTCGCCTTACATCATCATCATGGTGGCAACTCACTTACATAACCGCAACACAACTTGCCGTTTGTTTCTTTGATTCCGTTGCATTCATGTTTATTCAGCGCAGTTGTGCTTGCCAAAGTGATGGTGTTAAATTTCGCTTGAGGGTCATTGGATGTAACTCAACTAAACAAGTGCTACGTACACATGGAAATCTCACAGTTCTTGAAACTGTGCTAGTGGACAAGTGTCGAAATAAATTTACATAATAAGACATGCGCACACATATACATGCATACTTAGTTGTGGAAATGGAAATGTTGCAGATATATGTGCATACACATATACACGTACATGCGCAGGAAGTTTTCAAGTTAACATAGTAGTCAGTGCTGCTCCATGAAGTGCCTGCTTGCATTTACATACATACATTTACATAGTTTTATGTGTATGTAAATGTGGATTTTGTATGTTACTAGGTAAGCGCACATGCAAGTGGTTTTCCGCTGTTACTTTCGGTTTGTCTGAAGTGCGTCAAGTGACAGCAGCAAATGTCTTAATTCAACGAATGACTAAGTCGGAGAACAATTTAACTATGATTAAATATTATCAACTGAGCGGAAAGTTGAGATTAAAAATATTGTTCTATAGCATTAACTATCTGCACCTAAACTACAAAAAATTACATTTTGTGTTCAAATCTAAGCTCATTATTATTGTTATTAAAAATCAAGATCATTTATTTTGCCTTGCGAAGCCACCTGACCTAAGCGCTACCAAAATGGACCAGAAAGTAAACGCACTCCTCCATACACACGAAAAAGGGCTAGTGATACAGAACATACTATAAGATTTCGGCAAATCTCCCAGTTTACCCAGCCAAATAGCCACCAGCAAGCTCAAGGTCAACTACTCGCCCGACCCAAAGGGGATCCGGACTATTAAATATGTACAAAGTCTGCCTCGAAGTCGGAATATTCCCTGAAACTTGGAAAAAGCTACGGGAAAAAAGGGAAAAGAAGATGCCAAATTGCCATCAGCATACCGTCTATTATGAATGCTTGATACAGCGAGAAAGCTCTATGAAAGTCTACTTAAACGCACACTCGAAGCTGCTATCAATGAAGCTGGAGGACTCTCCCCAAGACAATACGACTTAAGACCTGGCAGATCGACTATAGGAGCTATAAAATGCGTTATTGAAAGTGTAGAAGCCGCACAGCATTTTTGGCATAAATACAAAAGTGTAGTGTTGCTGGCGACTTTAGATGTCCGAACGCCTTAAACAGCACGATGGGTGGGTATGATCGACGCTCTCGAAAAAAGCTTTAAAATCCTCGACTACCTTAGAGCTAAGGTGCGGAGCTACCTTAGTAACAGAAAACTACTTTATCAAACTAGAGAGGGATCACGACAGATAGTGGTCACGTTAGCAGCAGCACAAGTATCCTTGCTAGGCCCAGACTTCTGGAACGCCAGCTACTACGCTAGATTAAAACTCGAAATGCCAGACAAATCATATTTAATTGGCTACGCGGACCACAGTAATTACAGTGCACAGAGATTTAGAAGAAACGCGAATAAAGTTTATCAGGTCCTGATAGGGATGCACTGGCTTGACTCACACAACCTCAATCAAAGAAATATACAATATCAACATGGCAACGTAGATTTAACAATGCGAGAATGTGGTATACCAGTTCCATCTTATATAATCTTATATATTATGGAAAATATTTCAACTTTTCAGACACACCCATAAATTTTCCAGATTCTAGGAAAAACTATCGACACACTCTTCTAGTCCATCTACCATATCTCTTTTCGAATGACGTCCATGTTCCATGTTAGTACGACTACAAAAGAGAAAAATAAACACGTTCGATACATTTCAGGTAATAATCTTGGAAACACCATATACTTTTCAGGTACCAACGGATTGGTATACAAATAATTCCTTCAAGCAACTTGAAACAACCCTTAAGAAGTTAAAGTGGGGTGTTCGACTGAAGCACTGCACTATCTTACGACTTTGGACTACGCGATCAACCAACGAATTTCAAATGGTTTATTGGAGATTTTAGCGAAAACAATATGATGAAATTTTACTGAGTACACGGTACCTAAAGCCCTTCACATCTAAAGTTCCTGCAGAAGGGTTAAGGAGGATTAGGTACACTAACTGTTTCGGTGGATGGCATTTTGGAAAAAGTGTCGCATTAAATACCTGGAACAGTGGCAACCGGCCAGCTTGTTGGAATTATGTGCACAATGAAAACAGAATCAACACAAGCTCTGGAGATTATGCTCAATATTCGATCAATGCAAATTATATCGATGTACAAGGCTATTGACCAAAGGGCTCATGATTTCGGTGTCACTACGAACATGGTATTATACTCGACCTTGTTAATGAACTCGAGCAAGTTTAGTAATATGACATAGAAAAGGAGATCCGTGAGCAATTAAACACAACGCTTTCATTTCTCAGTAAGAAATAATAAACCATTGATTCTGCAATCAACAGTTACAACGGCGTAATCAACAAAATCGCCGACGTATCAAGTGTGAAATGGGAACAGGAGCTCGCTTCTTCTGCAGTAATCCATACGTAACAGATGGTTTCAAACTAAACTATTGTCTAAATTGGTTTGGTACCCTACTTAAAAAAAACACAGAAACCGCAAATAGAATAGGAAATGGCACATATTTTTTTAAAACTATCGCTTTTATATGTTGTCCATGGCTACGCTTCAGATGGTACATTCGTTAAGTCCGATTTTCGATGACTCGTTCGAGCATTTCGACTAGTAACTGGCGGTAGGTACCCGTGTTGTTTTGTTCCAATGCCTGAACTGAAACGGGATTGTCCGCATAGACTTTAGACTTTAGATATCCCTACAGGAAAAAGTCTAGCGGTGTGATTTTACACGATCTTGGTGGCCAAACGACCGGCCCAAACGTGAAATTATCTGTTCACCCGAGTGTTCTCTCAATAAATCCATTGATTGATGTAATGTAGCGATAACGGTCGCCATGGACCGTTCGTTCTCACCGGCATGATTTCTAAATAAATAAAGACTGATGATTCCACCGGACCACAATACTTTGTTTCTTGTGAAAGAAATGGCAGCTCTTGCGTCTTCTCACGTTGCTTTTCATTTTATATGTGACAATTTTGACTATTGCCTACACACTCATTGAACCAGAAATGGGCCTCATCGCTGAAAAAGATTTGGCACGAAAACGTCGCATTTTCTTGGAACTTTTCAAGAGCACATAAAGCGAGGCGATGTCGCTTGAGAAGATCTAAAAGGAACCCTTGCAGAAGCTATATTTTGTATACTTTCAATTTTAGATCTTGACGTAAAATGCACCAAGCCGTTGCATACGTCAGTCCAAGTTGCTGCGAATAGCGTCGAATCCACTCCACATGATCTTTTTGTGCACTCTCAGCTTTGGCTGCTATATTTTTTCACTTTAATTAATTTTTTATCAATTTGTTAACAATTTATTATTAATTTTAGAATACAAAACATATTTTTATTGAATTCATTAAGATTTTTTCCATAGTAGCACCAATATCAAAGGTCAGAAAAAAACGCCCGCTTCAACAGTCCTCCCTCAAAGCAAAGAGCATCGCAGTATATTACTTTTGTCGCATATACACGTAGCTCTTTGACATCATGACACACCAGCGCACAACGGAGACAACCGTAAAGTAATATGCTCAAGGAAATGTGGACTTTAGACACTTTAAACTAACAAAAGTCATGAGACGAGTCTAAAATACACATCACGAACTGACAATAAAGTGCTGCAACCGAAAACGGTGCCTTGACCTACATTTTGGCCAACATAAATAACAAGGAAACTAGAAGTGCGACGGACACGCTGAAGTACCGTAGTGTACTACGTAGAAGATATGTCACGAAAGCGCTCGTTAAAGCAAATGTGCCGGGAAGGTCATTTGGCGACAAAATGGCACTAAGTAAAAGCGCACTACACTCAATCAAATTGCTTAAAGAGCTGCTTAAAACAAATTGAATTGTGGTCTGTGGGCGAGGAAATTCAACATGAGCATATTGTGGACGGGGCCGCAGAGTAGATGTGGTTATACAGGAAGGTTATATATGAAAATTTTGGGAGTTTATAGTGCCAGCGCAGGGTTGAGCGAGTGAAGACGAGACGTGCTGACAACTGCAAACTGTGTAGTGCTGATGTAGCGGTGCATTTTCATTACTTTGAGTGTGTAGGGTGGTTCTAAATTTAGTCGTCTCTTACATAAATTTTATGAGAGAAGAAATGAGTAGTTAAAAGTTTGGTTGATTTTTATAGCAATTCTCCATTAAATATACAGACTTCAGGTTCAAAGAAAGATGCGATGTGACGGACGTTAATGGCGTAATAGAAAAATGAACTTGTGAAACGCTTCATTTATAACAAGAAAACACTAAATTTTTTATAATAAACCTTTTAAATTTTAATTTTTATGGCCTCAATGGTAAGATTGGGCAATAAAAATCTTAGGTTTAGCCTATTAATCGGAAAAATGGCTGACGGTCAATTAAAATATAGTCAAAAACCTTTTCCTCCACTACTACTCCAAATACTTTTTCTGTACTTTTGTTGGTTTTGTGCCCGAGCCAGACCGTCCAGGAAGGCCAACCAGATCAAAAATAAAATAAAGGAGTCGGTGAATCGACATCGAGAATCGACGATTAACAGTCAGAGACCTTACTCGCATCGTTAGAATATCGGAAGAATCAGTGAAAACCTTTTTGAGAGATCACTTGGGCATAAGAAAAGTGAAACCACGATTGATTTCATAATCACACAATAACTTCGAAAAACAGCGTCTCGTTAACGACTGTAAAATAATGCTTCCAGACTACAAGGATGTAATGAAACGTATTATTACTGGCGATGAGTCTTGGATCTAGCTTACGACCCGGAAACAGACGATCAACCGGTCGAATTTCGTGGCCGTAAAGTTTTTCATCGTAAAAGAGCTTCCTTAATAAGAAAAAAGTCTTCAGAGAGCATAAGCTTTAATTATTAAAAATGCTCTTCCATGTTACAAGAACAGTAGTACAATTTTAGGCAACTTATCACAGTCACCCTGTACATCACCTAGCTGAAGTTTCGAAGGTCAATAGGCGCACCAACAAACCTATATGCGAACACTCATCTATTCTATGAGAGGATACTAGATACTTGTTTCCTTTGTGGTTTTGTAAATGTGGCAAGTCCTTGAACAAGAAGCAACTACGAGCAGTACTCTCACACACACACACACATATAAACGAGTACGAGGAGTAAATAACATTGAGGTGAAGTGTCGATAGTGTATTTGATATAACGGAAGTATTACAAATTTGATGTGGCACGTGCCACACATACGAAATATGGGTTGGCCTAATAAATTGACGTGAGTGAAGGTTAGCATTGGAAGTCATGAAAGTGAATGAAGCACTTCGTTAGTGATAATGAACTTAATTTCAGCAAAATTTAACCAAAAACTTCAAAACAATGTGAGAGTGCGGATATCTCGACATAATGAGTACAAATGAGAAGTTTGAAAGACATAGATTACTTGAAATTAAAATAAAACAATTTCCGTAGCATACTCTTGTGCGCAGCATTAATATGAATTAAAAGTTCAACACGCGCTCAAAAATTTATTAATCTCGACAACATTTTAAACAATACGTGTGAGATTTCACTGCTTTTGCATCTACTCAAACAATGCAAAATTCAATTAAAACTTAGCAGCTTTGTCTTCTTTGCTGTAGCCTAAAAGTGTGCTACAAAAATTAATATCTATAGTGTAGAGCATTTAGCGGCCGTGTTTTGCTCGCAAACTAATAAATATAACCACTCGACAGTGCGCGTTTTGAAGCTTACCACACACCAACCGATAAATATAACTGCAGGCAATGTGGTTGCGCGCTTTTAGGCGCACGAGCACGCACGTTTACATACAGCTGCCGCATTTAAATCCGTTCACTTCAATAGTGCCGCTTTATTATGAAGCAAATCACGTATTTTCAATTTATCAGCGCCCCCGAAAATGGTTGGCACGAAAAGAGTTAGTGCTCTAACGCCTATAAATAGTCAAGGCAAAAGGAATAAAACAAAAGGCAGTGTAGGGAAGTGTGATTGTTCGAAGATAAGTTTAAAATTAAATTTCTCATTGCGTACGGAAGGGTGAATATATATGTAGTTACATAAATCTCTTCATACATACGCGTATACAGGAAGTGTGGGGCGCTTATTAAATATTTAGGAAATCTTTTAAATCTGTTGAAAGCAAAGTTTATCAAGGAATTATACAAGTAGTTTATTGCTATATGCTGCGAAGGTATTGTTTTTTGAATTGAAATTATTCTGCTGAAGCGTAGAAAGCTGTCTACACTCCTCAATGCTTAAGCGTATTCTCGCGAAAACCACTACTTTTATGGGTTCTCATAAAAATGAGAATGGTGATTAGACTTTGAGCAGCGAGGAGTCGTTAGAACTCCTCATATGAGCTTACAAAAAGTTCAGCAACCAGTTGGAGGGTTGAGGAAGCCATCTAGCCGCTTTTTTCTAGAGTGGAGCGAAAGCGGTCTATTGAACTGTTAGCCCTAAGCAATACTCATAGTACCTCAATAACAGATGTGCTAACTGAACACTGTTCCATTGGCAGTCAAGCAGTGAGGCTAAAGATTTTGACCGACGCAAGTTATCAAATTCGCAAGAGAGGAGATATGGTGGAAACATCTCGAAACTTTCTCTGCAGCTTTCGTCAGACTAAGGGAGAAGCATATCGGCTGCCATACTTTCTTTGAAGCAGGCTTTGTTGATATGCGACGGTCTGTTTGACCCATATTAAGGAGTTCTGGGCATCACAACGGAGAGCTAGGGAGCTGTTCAAGTGGGATTATCCGAGCCCTCAAGAAGTATCAGCCAAATTACCTAACCTATCCCAATCACTGACGACGAAGCGGACGTTCCATTGTTCGATCATGGAGAAATTTGAAGTTCAATTACCCGTCTCAAGAACAACTAAGCGGCGAGGGCCGATGGATTACCGGCCGAGCTATTCAAATACGGCGGCGAAGAACTGATAAGGAGCAAGCATCGGCTTCCTTGTAGAAAGCGGTAGGACAAAAGCGTTCCTGAGTATTGGAATTTAAGTGTTCTCTGTTTAATGGACAAAATGAAGACCCCAAAATCTGCGCCAACTACCGTGAGATAAGTGTCCTCAACATCGCATATAAGATTCTATCGAGTGTATTATGTGAAAGATTAAAGACATCGTCAAAAAACTGATTGGGGCTTATTAGTGTGGTTGCTGTAAAATCAATAACTGACCAGATATTCATCGTGCGCCACGTCTGGAAAAAGACCCGTGGAAAGAGGATCATCGATCTCAAAACAGCTTTTGGGAGCACGAAAAGGAGCTGCCTTTATGTCACGATGTCTCAATTTGGTATCCCCGAAAAACTTAAAGTGACGCTGAGCAATACCAAAAGCTCCATGAGGATCGGCAAGGAACTCTCCGAGCCATACGATACCAAGCGAGGTTTGAAACAAGGCGACTCCTTATCGTCCGACTTCTTCAATGTGCTGCTGGAGAAAATAATTCGAGCTGCAGAACTAAACAGAGAAGGTACCATCTTCTATAAGAGTGAACAGTTACTGGCGTACGCTGATGATATTGATATCATTGGCTTCAACAACCTCGTCGTTAGTTCTGTTTTCTACAGGATGGATAAAGATGCGAATAAAATGGCTCTGGTGGTGAACGAGGGCAAGACGAAATATCCCCTGTCATCAAATAAATGGTCGTCGCACCTGCGATTTGGCTCCTACATGACTGTCGACAGTCATAGCTTCGAAGTCGTATATAATTTCGCCTATCTTGGTACTAATATTAACACCAACAACAACATCAGACTCGAAACGCAGAATAACTCTTGACAGCAGGTGCTACTTCGGATTTAGTGGGCAAGAAGTAAAGTCCTCTCTCTACGAACAAAGACCAAACTCTATAAGTCACTCATTATTCCCGTCCTGCTATATGCTGCAACCTAAAATTTTTATCGGAAAATTTGCAACCTTGTGTGTCTTAACTGCACAATGCATAATCTTAAATAGCTTAAACAATTAGTGATCTGGGAACATTGGCAATCCACTACGTTGTTTTTGAAAAATTTTTCAAATTTGTATCTTAAAATTTTACTGAATACTCGAAGTCATTAATATTTATCAAATTAAGTTGTTTTTCATTCTCCACTAAAGAGTCGACGTCACAAGAAGAAGGACATTGTTTGTGCAAATTTGTCGCAAACAAAACAGGAATAGCAGACAGTGTCTTTCGAGAATAATGATCACACAGCATCCGTTGCAAATCTAAATACAAGCACTGCACTTCGGATTATCCACTCAGTCTCATTTGGAATGTATGGTACAAGTATGTCTCACGAACCCAAAGTTGAAGTGTAAAGAGAAATAAATTGAAATTTGCATCGAGAAGTGCTTTTGTCTCATACATTGTCGCTCTTCATGCAGCTGAACGCTCACTAAATGATTTTGTATAGATAATATATGGGGGTGCTAACAACAGAGCAAATTGTTTTATTATTTATTTATTTGATGGTGACACTTCAGTGACAACAGAGCGCAGATTAGCAACAGAAGCAAAGGTGCTGGCTGATGAGCGCTACAGTAGAGACAGACTCAATGTAATTTTCATTAACAAAAGGCCTTTTTTCTACAACCAACTGCCTTGTTGTTGTTTCTGTTGGTAGCCACATGGCTGGCCATAGTAATTTGTCAACTGTCAATTGCCCAAACTCGAACGGCCGAACGCTTAAAGGTGGTGGTTGCATGCAAATAAAGCCGACTCGGTATACAACTCTCACATAAACAAATGTGTGTGGCAGGAGTGTTGAGCATTGCTTTGTTTACCATGTGACAACGTTAATTGATTTTATTGCCTACTTTTGGGAGTGGAAGTTGATATAAAGGTGTGCGGTTTAAATCAATATTGCCCATTCAAATCGTACCTTCCACTTAACACTTCATTTGGAGTCTCCATCGACCATCAATCTGGACCTACTTAAATACCACATATGTATATGTATGCGACCTTACATGAGTTAGGCTTTTAATTTCTCATACTTGTTGCTTAACGGAGAAACTCATTACGTTGGCTCTCATGGTTGAGTGATTTATTATGCAGGGGTTAATAGGATTTGGTGTGAATATTATTTCAGCAGGTGGAAAAGGTTTGATAACTACGCTGTAGAGAATTGGTAAAGCGCATTTTTACCTCTCGGCGGATCGTGATTTCGAAGCCTGTTGAGCGTTATGTGCATATATGATATTACTCCAAATAAAGAAGAATACCTCCTCATACGTCAATCAAGTTTTAATCGTTAAGAACCATCCAGTGACAGATTTATGTAAGATTAAATCTATC
The DNA here is from genome assembly GCF_024586455.1 of Bactrocera neohumeralis. NCBI lineage: Eukaryota > Metazoa > Arthropoda > Insecta > Diptera > Tephritidae > Bactrocera > Bactrocera neohumeralis. Next base: position 67,766,206 of record NC_065921.1, on the reverse strand, counting down.
TCTGAGGCTTCTGAAAGCCTTATTTGAGACTCGGTGACATGACGGGTAGCTCATCCGTTTGGCTTTTGCCACACGTTCCGGAATATTTTTTAATCATTCGTGTGTTAAAATTTTTAAAGAGAGATTTTGTCTTCCGATAGTTTCTTAAATTTTTTTATTATTATTTATATCTTACAAATTTAACACATTTTATTCTATTTAATACGACACCGATTGGCATTAATCACTGCTATATGCTCGATCAAGCTTCTGCTGTCATTTGAGCTGTCTACTTTTATGTTATCCAACACAAGGAAGGACCTGTTTCTATGTCGTGTCTGGCAACAGATATTATTTGCTTTCACACAAGCCCTACAACACTTTGGTCATTGATAAAATTCAGCACGCACAGTTTCTATTGATATTGACGACTCTGCTCCAACTAAAGATGTTTTGAGACTCTTGAAACTTCTGTGGAGTATTGGATTGGCCAAATTCTCCAACTCGGAGCACAAACTTTAGTCCAGTGGATTCACATCTGGACTTTCAGACGTCCAATCATCAATGGCTATGAAACAAGGAATACTGATTTTGAACTACTGCTTGGTTGTTTTTGACTTATGTGCTGGAGCAGAATCTTGCTGAAATTCCAATAGATAGATTAGAGAAGACTATGGCTCAACTGCTTCACTACGCCTTCTAAAGTATTTTGCTGTTTTACTTTTGGCACAGTTTCAACCCCTTTCCTCCAGAAGTAAAAAGTGCAACGCCTTTTGCGTCTTTACTTATAAAGAACAAAGTCTTCAGCAGTGAAATTTTTTTGTAATGTAAAAAAGTAGCCGCTTGCATCTATTGAGCCTAATTTGCTTCAAGCGGGTTAACAGAAATGATCAGAGTACCGATTTTGGGCTTTCATGTGGTCATCATGTTGGAGTCTTCACATTCGTGAGTATACCGATTTGGCTTGACATAATTTTAATAAATTGACTCTTCTGCGAATGAGTTCGCAAAGTGTTTTTATGGCTGCATTGCTAGGATGAGCACTTCTCATTCTGTCATCAAGTGTAGAAGTTTGGGAAAATAAAAATAAAATAATTTTTTAATAAATTTTGAGAATCTCATAAATTTCACTGTAGCTTTTTTTCACATTTATCTAAAGCATTCACCACAAAACGAATTTCTTTAGCCCCCACTATATCTATACTAATATTATAAAACTGAAGAGTTTGTTTGTTTGTTTGTTTGTTTGAACGCGCTAATCTCCAAAACTACGGGTTCGAATTGAATAATTCTCTTTGTGTTGGCTAATCCATTTATCGAGGAAGGCTATAGGCTATACAGAATCACGCTGCGACCAATAGGAGCGAAGAAACAGTGGTAAATGTGTCAAAAAAAGGGGGAAATTTTTTATCTTTGAGGGCTTCCGTTCCTTGCGCTGCGAAAGCGGTTCAAGATACACAAAAGTTATTTATGAAAGAATTATTTCTCTTTTGATGATCTAAAAAAAGTCTATGAGTACCGTTTTTGTGATAACTAATTTGGTCGAAATTATTTGTTAGAGTTGTCTTAACATAATAATATTAATCTTTATCCAAATAAATGTGTTGTTCGGTAATTCTTTTGACATAATATACAGTTTACGTAAATACCAAGTGCAGGTAAAAATAATTAGGTTCCTGATTATTAATCTTACGTTTCTTTTTTCTACATTCTTTTTATTCATTTTCTACGTTCTTTCTATGCCACTATAATGCCTAGAAAAAGAACTCAGCTTTCTCGGCAGACTGCTACTGCAAAGCGGCTGCGAGTTTTGCTCAGCAATGAAAGGATGAGAATATGCATAGTTTGGGTACTCAACGAGCAATCATGAACAAAACCGTGCTAGGGAATCGAGCGTTGAACGTTCGAAGGGTCTAGCATCACAAAATTTCCGAACTTTGGCGAACCGACAACGGGAATCAAGCGCTGAACGATCTCAACGTTGGGCCTCACAGAATTCCCGAACTTTGATTTTAAAATTATCGACAAATATGAGAGCCCATTTGGGGGGAGGTAGTATAACTTTTCCTTCAAAATTAGTTTTAGTAGGAGACGGGAAAATACCTCATTTTCAAAATAAAATTTAAATTGACCGCGATTTAGGAGTAAGAGTAGGTAACATTGAGGATTTAATATCAAAAGTTTACCCTGACATCAGCGAAATTGAAAATAAAGATCACCAATGGATGTGTCAAAGGGCAATATTGGCGGCGGGAAACAATAGCGTGGACGAAATTAATGACATAATTTTAAATAAACTTGAAGGAGATATAGTCACATACACATCTATTGATAATGTAATGGATCAAGAAGATGTGGTCCATTACCCACAGGAGTTTCTAAATTCTTTGAACCCAAGTGGCCTTCCTCCACATTCCCTTAAGCTAAAAATAGGCGGCCCAATAATTTTACTTAGAAATCTGAAACCACCGTAGCTACGCGTAGGGGCAAACATTTAAACACGTGGGGATCGATTTACGCCAAGACTGCTTTTACATGGCCAATTATATGTCGCGTTGTCAAGATCAGGTTGCGGAGAAAATCAATATGTTCTTCTGCCACCAGAAAATAAAACAAAAAATATAATTTACGCAGAAGTTCTTTGATAACAGAAATTGACGCGGACGAAGTCGACGGCACAGCTAGTTATTAATAAGCGAAAGCAAACACTGGGGTAATTATTTTATATGAGACGAGGCTTATAAATTATAATAAGAAATATAGACACTTGTTTGCCAATTTGTCCTCGCTGTACACATTGCAAGCATTGTAACCGAACTTCAAGAGTGTGGTGAGTCTTTGAAGAGACCACACGAGATACCAACTACGAAAGATTTTGTTTTCGCTCCAAATAAAGAAACGGCCAACAGCGGCGAGTTTCTCAAAGGAAATTTATCAAATTAAATTGGACTAATACTGTGTTGGTTTAAAAGTAAAGACAAATGGTTGGATGGGTATAGCAAGGGTATACAGAAAGAGCAACAGAGCCAAAGTCAGCCAAATATTTGAGCGGGTCGCCACTATGTACAAAATTCTTACGGATATAAGTCTGTTTCGTTTCGGTACTATGTATATCCAACTTTTGAAGTGCTGCTCAGAGAGTAGGATTTTTGACAACCTTTTGATTAAGTGCACCTACATTTTGTCTACACCTTTGAATTGCACGGCGGTATTGAAGCTAATACCGAGTCTTTCTGCTTCCTGTACAACGATAGTACCAAGAACCACTCCAACAGCTGCACTAGAAAAGGTCACACAACCTGCTACCAATTGGCATTGCAGTAGAAAGCTCGGCAGCGAAATCACCTACAAGATTGGCAAAGTTATGTGAATTTTCCACAAGAACCTATGAGCAAAGCTGGTGGATAAAACATACCACATATCCTCACGCTTTACCTGGGAGAGAAGACTTCAAGTCACACTAAAAAAAGTGGTTGGCGCAGAGCGCGCGAGCCCCCAGCGGAACTTTTAACATTTCTACGAACGGATCAAAAATGGCTGATGGAGTGGGCTCTGGAATTCAATGCGTTGAGCTAGATCTCAGACAACCCTTCCAGTTTGTGGAATACTGCAGTATCCTTCAGGCATAACTCTTTGCGATCAGGAAAGCTGCTGGGATTGCGAATGGTATGGCAAGAGTTGACTGCCAGGAAGCAATTAAAGCAATAAAATAAATCTTAAGTCGGCTTGCTTCGCTTTGTGTTTAGAAGCAGGAAGGCTATAGATGTATCGGCTACAAATATACTGGGTTCCAGACCACAAAGTATTTTCGGGAAACGATATAACTGATAAGATTATAAAAAGTGCCATCCGCTTGGCTACCGAACAGTGCAGGAAATACAAAAGTCACTAAAACTGATATAAGTAGAATAAAGTTTTCGAAATGCCTGACAGAAGGATCAGGGCGAGTTGAAATGACTTAAGGGCATGCAGGATCGCCAATATAATTTATCAGAGAATGCAAGAAAACCACGTATGGAAAGCACTGTAGAATGGTTTTCGTCCTAGTCACAGGTCGGAACTTACTTGCATCACATGCGCTTCGTATGGGTATTATTTACGATGGCACTTGTAAAACGTGCGCTAGAATAGCATGAGTATGAGGGAGACAGTGGAACGGCACCTCTGCTTATGGTCCGCCATATCTACCACTCGACTTAGATATATGGCAGCTTCGAAGTTACAAAATATTTTCTCTTTAAGAGCGCTACGTCCAATTTATGTTCGTCACAATCGTCCTGTTAGATCAAAAACTGAGCGCTTAGTGGAAAAATTTGAACCCACAGGCACAGTTTAAAAGATTTCCGTGCCAGTGAGACAAATAAGGGCCTGTAGTGTCAAGAAAATTGTTGCCGCTAGCGCATCAATTGAGGATGTTGTGGCGAATTTTGCGAACAACAAGCTGAGCAACAACTTGAAAACGATACAGATTTTCATCGAAAAATCAGCTTCAGCGATGAGGCTCATTTCTGGTTGAATGGCTTCGTCAATAAGCAAATATGGATTACTGGTCAGGCAGCAATCAACACGTAATCCATGAGTCAACATTGCATCCCAAAAAAATTACGGTCTGGTGCGGTTTATTACCCGGCGTCGTCATTAGGCCGTACTTCTTTCGTGATGATCAAGACACGTTAATGTGAATGGGAATCGCTACCGCTCAATGATAACTGAATATTTGTGGTCCGAATTGGATGATATGGACTTGGACCTCACGAAATGGTCCAGTTAATAGGCGCCCTCGGTCGTGCGATTTGACGCCTTTAGACTGTTTTCTGTGGGGCTAAGTCAAGTCTATGGTCTGAGCCAACAAGTCAGCGACGATTGATGAACTTCGTACGAATATCGAACGTGAAATTGCAGAAGTATCGGCCGATTTATGCTTGAAAACCGGCGAAAATTTGGTTCAGCGTCTAGATTACTGCAAGCGTGCCTGTGGTGGCCAAGCAAAAGAAATTGAGTTCCATACATAATGGCAACGAATGGACTTTCACAGAAATAAAAAACTTCATTGATATCCTAAACTGTTTTTGTTTTATTTATCAAACTTTTATAGCGCTTTTATTGAGAATTCCGTTAGATGGATGAGAATGAGAGAGAGTGAGATATTAAGTCTCTATTAATCTTCACAAACAGCGTGGATATGCTGAACGACGTAAATACCAGCTCGTATGCAACTGAGTCTTCTTCTGGTACTACATAGTAGCTATAGGTATACATATGTATGGTCTGAAAACCGGCTAGTCTAAACGCACCCAAATTTTGTGTACGTCAGTGTCTTGAAACTTAGAGCACACCTTTGAACTTTTCACAACCAGGATAGCTCAAAAGAAGCTAATGACAAAGCACCCATTCTCTTGTACCACACATTCACTGGTTAAACTAAAGCAATTTCGCAACCAAACTCTCCACTATCGAAATTAATTTCGTTTCCTTTACCATTCGAAATTTATACCGAAACATTTAAAAGAACTCGTGGCTTACAAATATTAGAAACATAGATTATTTACCATTGCACGAGCTTACACACATACACAAATTACTTGGCAGATTTGAGAATATTTGCGAAAGTATTTAGCAAAAATCTTGAAAATTCCGAGAAACCGCAAGCCTCATATGCACACTTCTTTTACCACTATGTATGCATGTATGTGAGTATGTATGTATATTTTTGTATATATGTATCTAGACACATATGTGTCTGCATTCCCAAATGCTGAGTATGCAAAATATGAATTAACAACAATAACAAACACAGCATTTATAGCCACTTGTGTGTTGCTACATTTCTATGTGTGTGTATACACAAATGAGTGTACGAGTATGTGTGCAAGTAGCTGTGGTTCATGTCCCAGCAGTTGTGTTAACAAATTGTAAACCGTTTGCCACAATTGTCGTCTACATTACAACATTGAGACTGCATAATTTATGCAATTGGTTACAATTTGCACTATTTGCACTACAACAAAATAACACACACCAATCAACAACAACCACATGCGCGGCAAGTAAAACGACAAATAGGCGAGCAAGGCGCAGTGATCCCAAAGGTTTAATGTGTAGTTTGGCCAGTAAATGGATACGAGGGCGGGCACATTTGCTAATGGATTTGGATATGGCGAATATTATATATGTACATATGTATTTGTAGATATTGAAGCAGAGAAAGTAAAGCGGAAAAATAAAAATGTTAGGAAAAGTATTAATAAGCCAAATAAGCTTTGCACTGTTTCTCTACAAACTTTATAAGATATGTGAGCAAAAGAACTTTTTAGTATCTAAAATATTGATAAACAAATGATGAAGGTCTAAGTTTGTGAGAAATTGAACATTTTATATTCTTTCGTGTTAATTAATTTTAATTTTATAGTGACTAATTACTCGATTGAAACGAGAGACTGTCGCAGTTGACAATATATCTACACAGCGCTTGCAAGGTGAACATCTTTGGGCATCGCAGGCACGTCTGGGGTTGAGCCCCGAGAAAACGGATCTGCTTGTGCTCACAAGAAAGCTCAAAATTCCTCTATGGAGGCTACCTTCGAGAAATGGAAGACAACTTTCTCTTAAGAACCACAAAAAGTACCTTGGGGTAGTCTTGGAAGGCAAACAGCTGTGAAAGCACTACGTGAAAGAAACAGCGAGAAAGCTAACAATGCTTTACATTCGTGTAGGCAGATGCTCACCACAATCTGGGTGCTCTTTCGCTCTCATAAACTGCTATTGTTAGACCAATTCCGCTCTACCGTGTATTAGTATGGACAGGTATACGGAAATCCACTCACCGGAAGTCAATGGAAGGGGCTCAGCGGTTCGCTGCGTTGTGCATAACGGGAGCTTTAAGAACAATTCCAATGGCGGTCCTTGAACTGGTACTAAACCAGCCACCTATAGACCTCTTCGTTGAAAACTGCGCAGAAAATCGGCAGAGCGACTACTGGCTCAGGAGAATTTAGATACTGAACTTTCATGCATAGCTCGTTGGGTAATGGCGATTAGGCAAACACCGACTACATGTTCCCACTTTTCAACTCGGAAAGAAAGTTCAAAGTAAAAGTAAAAAAGATGGTTGGCGTAAAGGTAGGTTAGCTACGCCCTAAACCGGACAATGGAATTGATGCGGGAATATACTGTCAAGAGTTCGGCATAAGGCAGCCTTTTAAGTTTCCGAACCATTGAATTAAATTTCAAGCTGAGGTCTTTGTTACTGCGAAAGCCGCGGACTTGACCTCTAATGCACCTGCAGGCAATTCCAGAGTAAACAGCTACGTAGACAGCCAAGCAGCAATCAAGGCAGTAACCTCGCATCGCATATCGGCCGGAAACGTCATGGAAAGCAGGGTAGTAATAGAAAATGTTGCCAGAAGCAACCTCACTTCTACTGGTTGCCAAATCTCGTTAGGATACACTAAAGGAGGTATCGATAGCGAGGCCGCAGATTCTGTTAAAATTCGTGTCAAGCACAGGCATCCTAAAGGAAGACTATTCCTTTTGAACCCAGCAACTGAACTCCATATGGTATACCAAAGGAGCAAAACTAGTCTATATGTGGCTTATTGCGCTACCAGATAAACTTAAACTTAACCTAATATACCTTGTTCAGGATTTAAAAAAAACTTTTTTTGCAAATGTTCGCAAATAAAAAAGATATTTATTTTTTGGAAATGGTTGAATGAAGCCTGTTTAAAAATCAATTCCTAGAAATATATATATTAAATTGAATATTCATTATCCTCTTAACCCGCGAAAATGCGTTCTTTTTAGATATACTACTGTGCCCAAAAATATGTAAGGTGACATTTGAATTTAAACTGCGCGCGTCGAAGGATTTGGAGACTTATTTTTTTTAAGTTGGTAGTACTGTCAGTCACATTAATGTCAAATTTCATGTCAAAATATTCATTAGTGTTTAAGATACGTGTCGAAAAGTGAGTTTTTCGTTTTTTGCGATGCCGAAATTTGTTGAGCAAAGAATTTGCATTAAATTTTGTTTACGGAATCAATTTTCTGCTGCGGATACGTTGAGGATGGTGCAGAAAGCCTTTGGTGATGAGGCTATGTTTAAAAAAAATGTTTACAAGTGGTTAGTGAGTTTCAAGCCGGCCGTAGCGTGTCGAAGACGAAGAAGGGCGACCATCAACCTCAACCGACGAAGCTCACGTTCAACAAATCAAAGGTTTTTTTAAATTCAATTAACAATTTTTTGAAGTTGGTATATGCAAAGGCTCAGCCAATAATTTTGAAGGATGTTTTGAGCCTCAAGTGCGTCAAATCTCGACTGGTACCGAAAACATTGCATTTTTTGGAAAAAATGCGTCGCGTTGAAGTGTGTGAAACGATGCTTTCCGACTACCAGGGTGTCATGAAACGCATTATAACTGGCGATGAGACTTACGACCCCGAAACAACCGATCAATCGAATGAGTATCGTGCCAAAAGAGAGCGAAGACCAAAAAAATCACGCCAAAGTCGCTCAAAAATCAAGGTCATGTTGACTGTTTTCTTCCGTTATCGTGGTGTTGTGCATTATGAATTCAGACAGTCAACAAGTAATGTTATTTGAACGTTGTGCGTCGTTTGCGTAACGCTATCCGCCTAAAAAGGCCGGAATTGTGGAAAGACAATTCTTGGTTTTTACACCACGATAATGCCCCATCCCATACTACGCTCGCAATTCGTGATCATTTCGCCAAGAACTCAACCCATATCGTTCCGCAACCAGAGTATTTACTTGATTTGGCGCCGTGCGATTTCTGGCTGTTCACCAAGCTCAAAGGATCGCTCCGGGGACACCCTTTTTATACGATAGAGGAGATTCTTGAAGGCGATCCGGAAAGTGACTACAACCAGTGTTTCGAAGATTGGAAAATCCGTTGGCATAAGTGCATTGCATCGGGAGGGTATTAAGAGTCTGAAATTGATTTGGAAGAATAAATAAAAAATTTTCAAAATAAATACAACGTTCCTTATTTTTTGGGCACAGTAGTATGTATATATCCATGTATTATACTAATGTTATAGCCTTTTATAAAAAAAAGTTAAAAATAGAATACTTTTAAGCAGTACTTTCACAGCATGGAAATGATTGACATTTTTTTGCGAGTTATCAGTATTCTTTGGCTTTATTTTTACATAAAACAGGTAAGCAAGCATTTCATATGACAATCCTCTCAAACAATTGCATTGCATTTCCTTCAATCAAAAACGAACATTCACCTTTTCATAAATATATAAAAATACTCGTACAATGTTTTTCCGTATATACTCATATATGATACAAACACATATGCATTAGTATATATGTATGTATATGCTTTTATGTACTTTTAAGCCTTTTTCTTTCTTTTCGAGTTCACTCACTCTGTGCGCGCTGCCATTATTGACGAAAAATTCACTTAGAACTTTGACAAATGAAGTTCTTTTATTTTCTTGACAGCAGCTGTCAATTTGAAATCCTTTTGACACAAATTTTGCTTTGGCAAACACAAGCAAAAATCTTTAATCTTGTTTACGCACAAAGCGCACAGTACATGCTATAAATATGCGTACGCATGAAATGCGCTCAAAGCACTGTTAGTTATTGTGTTGACAATGTTATATATGCTGCTGGTTAACAATAACGGTACATGTACACGCACAAAAAATAATAATAAATTGACGAAAGTCTGCAGTTGATTTTGTGATGATTTATTGAATTTACACTCGTTAAAGTTTCATCAATTTCAAAGAAACATATTTTCGATTATTTAACTTAATCGAAGACTATTTAGACTTTTATGGGTTGCCAATAGCATTTTGTTTATATTTAATTAATCTAAACCACAATTAAACAAATTTAAAGCAACCGCCAATCATCTTTTCAGAATTATTTATTAAATACTTTTTATTAGCAGAATGATTGCGCTCGATTTCTGTTGCTTATATTACTGTCAAATATTTTAGAACAATACAGCTAAGGTGACAGTTCGTGACCGAGTACATATATTCATTTGCTGCCTTAGGAGCGTAGAACAATTGATGACGCAATTAACGGATTTTCAACAAAGCGTAGCAAGCTGTTACCGACTTCACAAATACCTCGAAAGTCCTATGAAATTCAGCTAGCGGAGAAATACGGGAAGTTAGCGGCAAAATACCATAGTCAACATATAGAAGGTCAACACCATTTGTCCAAAACTTGGGTTGGCGGTCACAGAAACATTTTTCGTAACGAAAATGCAAACTGGTTGCCAAGGCTGGGAGGCTCTTTAGACAAAACCGAGACGGAGAAAATACCGTGCTTACTAAGAGCGATCAGGAGAGAGTCACCAATTGGAACAGATGATGACAAGATTAAAACTAGAACTAAAAACTTAAAAATAAGTCCTGGAAAAGTACATAGTATACAAACCAACAGCTAGCAAAACGGGGCATCGGCCATTTGGAAAACATGCGCTACAAATGGGAATGCCCTACACTTCCTTTTGTGAACATCCAGCTTTTCCACAAATCCAACATATAACTCTTGGAATAGAAGGGGATGCACTCTTATCTACCTACATATAAAAGATCTCGTAAGGGTCAACTTATAGAACAGTCTCACTCTTACATTTCAATGAGCGGCATATCATCACTTCGACCATATTTGGTATAAGGAACGGTTCCGACGGACAACGTCCGTTGTGTTTAGCGTGAGTACCTGCCGGCGACGACCATACCCCACGGTGCTCTAAAGCACAGCGTATCAAATCAATGCTCTGATCATGCGCCTCGATGGACGGGTTTTTTGGTACCAATTGGCAGTGTGGCATCTTGCCGAACTTTGGGTTCGGGACCCGGTTGCAATGGAACTCCACATTCAACTCAAAAATTGTCAGTTCTTCCCGCATTCAGGTTTTAATCACAACCACCACGATGCGTGTCAGTCCGCATGAGCAACTTTTAGCAAACTCCAAGAGCTGCTGCTGCCCGTGGTGCCGTAATTAAGTTTCCGGTCAGACCTCATAGTCGAAGCTACTACCAGTTGAGCTTCCATACTGCTCTGGATTGGGACCAGGGGTTGAACCCTAATTCTCAAACAACGTCTCCGCCTCCTAAGAGACTCACGCGCAAACGACCCTAACTGTGCGGCATTCCGACTATTGGAGATCACTCCGCTAACATCTAAATGTCCATCAATCCAGCTAATGCCTATACCACCCAGATCCCTTATGTTCAATTACATCGGGCATTTTGCAATTACATGCACTCAGTCCTCTACCCTCGCCCCACAAAAACAACCCGACCTATCAGATAGGTATCTGTGATGATAAAATGCATTCATAGACCCACGCTCCGTAAGCTAAAAACAGACTGAGACAAAGTCTCCTATACCTCCTATACAACCGATTATTCAGAGTTCTTAAACTTCGCCTTAAAAATCGCTGGCTGGAAACCGGTTTTAGATCCCTAGTCCCTTAGGCAAAGTTGTTCAGCATGATCCGTAGCATACGCGATTTTATGGAAAATATCGCCCCGCTCTAAAACATATGGTATAGCAGGGTCTAAACAATAGTGGATGTAAAAGTACTAAAACGAAAAGCATTCTCAAGGTCAGCCATAAGTCCTCTAACCAACTATCGCAAGACTCTCTAAAATAATGTCCATGGTCCACACAGAGTATGTAGTGTAAATACCGTAGGGCCCTATGATGAATGGAATTTAATTTGTAGCACTCTTCAATTTAAGCCTACTAGCCTCCTTAACCTAGCAAGCTACGCAAATTTTGTCTAGCAAAGGAAGAGCCTCAAGTTGCTCAAATTTAAGTAGACTCGTGTTAACACGCAACAACAACTCTCATCAGCATATTGCCTGAGCTCTCTTGACGAGCATCGTCCGCAGCGCCTTTGTTCTTAATACCGACTAACTTTGTTATGCAGGCAGTTGTTAGCAATTGGCTGCTGTTGTTTTTGTTCTTCATGTTGTTGCTAATACAGTTTGTTTATTTAAGTGTTCACTTTGTTGTTCCTACTCATTTTGCAAGCTTTATTGTTTACATTGTTTACAGCTAAGTTCTTTTCTCACCGCTACTAACGATTCGCCGTTCGCCATTCGCCGTTCGCTGTTTACCGTTAACTGTTTCACTATGTTGTTTTGCCATTGTCTGCCTGGCTGCGGTCAGATTGGAGCAGAGAGTGAGGCGAGTGCGCTCCTACATAATCCTGCTTTGTGGTTGTATTTGTTGTTGTTTTGCCTATTCGCTGTAGTGGCTGTTGTCTAATATTATTAGTCCTGTTCTTTTGCTATTATTTTATAATTTTTGTTTTTATTGTGTTTTCGTTCAAGAAGAGTTGAAGTTGTGTTTGTTGTTGGTCCACCGTCATTGTCACCATTATTCCACTCGCTACTGCTTGCGCTGGCGGCAAATCATATTGCTCTTGCACATTCGCACGCCTACAAAGTAGTTCTGGGCATTTCGCTTGCTCTTACTCACTCTTTCATCTTTCGTCTCCTCCTTCTCCTCCGTCTACTTTAGGTGTTTATGCCAATGCCATTATAAACTTTGTTGCTGTCTACTCGTACACTTTATGGTTCAACGTTATTTGCACATATTATTGTTGTTTTATTAGTATTTTATTATTATTGTTATTGTTGTTGTTGCTATAATGTATTATTATTGCATGTATAATGAAGAGAAAAGTCTCTAGCTCCTTTATAAAAGCGTTCAACAACACCCTGAAACAAACGCCTGTTTGAATGACGGCCATATACATTACTAGGGTGGTTCTTAAATAACACAAATCAACGATCTCACTCGCTTATACAAGCACAAACCTTAAAACAACCGTTAAGTATATCATAGAAGATTTTAAGTACCAATTAGAGGCTGTTAAGTGGTTTCACACAGGGTTCTAGCTTAAGATCAACCTAAAAACTCCAAACGGTAAAGACTATAATAAGTATATTTGAACTATCAGATCTTTTTTTAAAAATTGAACACACAAGAGGTGCAATTTGTTCGCTCTGCAGTTGCTGACATTACAAAAATAGACTTTAAGGTGTGGACCAATAAAAACTTTTGAAAAAATACCATTTAAAGATATTGTGGACCTTTGTAGAGCACTCAACTCCTTTAGAGTAGAGATTCGAAAATATTTTCTTCGGTTTTGGAATCCTAGGTCCTTATGGAATTTATTACAGTGGCCATATAAAGGAGCGCAAATTCGGTGTGGCACTCGAGGTGGGAGAAAGACTCAGTCTTCGAGTCCAGACATTCACTCCGGTGAATGAGCGTCTAACCATAGTCCAAATATGATGCCTTTTATGAGCAGCTAAAGCGCGTTTATGACACAGGGAGTCACAACAGACAATCGAACGGATTTCTACTAGACTTGCAGACCTGACTTTTGAGAGCACTCAGAAACTCGATATAAAGGAACTGTGGACGGCATTTCCAGCTCCTTACGTACAGTGGAGAGAAAACCGATTGCCTACCTTGCTACGTTATAACGGACCACAACACTTGCGGGATGGGATAGATACCGAGAGTTAAGGTGGGAAGCAACCCGCATTTAAATACAAAAAAAAGACGAAGAAATGGGTAAGTACGAAGAGCTTGGCAAGCTGGCCGACAAGGGTAATGCTCGAAAATTCTATGAAAAATGAGGCGACTAACAGAAGTTCCCAAGACCCGAGCATACACTTGTAGTACCTCCAGAGGTGATCTAGTACCTGCTGGCCATAGCATGCTAATACTATGGAAGAAAAACTTCTCCAGCCTGCTGAGCGGCAGGGAAAACATAACACCAGGGGATGGTGAACCCGATTCCCCAATCGATGATTGACCGAGCTATTAAAATATTGCGACGAAGAACTAATAAAACAGAACATAAATCAGTTTCTTTGTAGAATATGGCCGGACGAAGGCATGCCTGATGATTGGACTTTAAGTATGCTCTGCCCAATCCATAAAAAAGGAGACCCCACAATCTGCGCCATTACTGCGTCACTACCGTGGGATTAGCCTCCTCAACATCGCATATAAGGTTCTATCGAGCGTATTGTGTGAAAGATTAAAGCCCACCGTCAACAAACTGATTGGACCTTATCAGTGTGGCTTTAGACCTGGCAAATCAACAACCGACCAGATATTCACCATGCGCCAAATCTTGGCAAAGACCCGTGAAAGGAGAATCGACACACACCACCTCTTCGTCGATTTCAAAGCTGCCTTTGACAACACGAAAAGGAGCTGCCTCTATGCCGCGATGTCTGAATTTGGTATCCCCGCAAAGCAAATACGGCTGTGTAAACTGACGTTGAGCAACACCAAAAGCTCCGTCAGAACCGGGAAGGACTTCTCCGAGCCATTCGATAGCAAACGAGGTTTCAGACAAGGCGATTCCCTATCACGCGACTTCTTCAATCCGTGATGATATTGAAATCGTTGGTGTCAACAACCGCACTGTTCTTCTTTCTCCGCAATGGGTAAGGAAACGAAGCAAATGGGTCAGGTAGTGGTCGAAAGCAAGACGAAATATTTCCTGTCATCAAACAAACAGTCGTCACACTTGCGACTTGGCTCCCACGTTATTGTTTACAGTCATAGCTTCGAAGTAAGTAGTATATAATTTCGTCTATCCTGTAACCACTATTGACAGACACAACAGTCAAGTCAGCCTCGAAATCCACCGCAGAGTAACTCTTGCCAACAGCTGCTACTTCGGTCTGGGTAGGTAACTGAGAAGTAAGTCCTCTATCGACGATGAAAGACCAAACTTTACAAGTCACTCATCTTCCCCGCCTTGCTATGTGGTACAAAAGCATGGATGACGACAACATCTGATATGTAAATCGACGTTACGAGTTTTCGAGAGAAAGATTCAGTGGAAGATTTATGGTCTTTTTCGCATTGGCAACGGCGAATTTCGCATTCGGTGGATCCATGAGCTGTACGAGATATACGATGACATTGACATAGTTCAGCGAATTAAGAGACAGCGACTCTATTGATGAAAACACTCCAGCTCTGAAAGTGTTTGACCCTATACCCGCCGTGGGAAGCAAAGAAATAGAAAGACTTCCACTCCGTTGGAAAGACAAGCGGAAGAAGAACCTGACTACACTTTGAATCTCCAATTGGCGGCAAACAACGGAATGGAAGAACAACTGGCGCGCTATTATAAACTCGTCTACTATAACCCCCAGAAAAATATCTAAAATCAATTTTGACGAAGTCTAACGCATTTTCAAAAATAATAAAACTATTGACCCTGTAAGCTAAACTAAGTGATTGATTTAAGAAAATTTTGAATTCAATTCTTGCAGACTTTTAAGCACCACCCTAATATGCATGTTCACACACAGATATTAGCGCTTGTATATGTGCTGGTTGTTGGTGTGTGTACAATGCATATTTAGTCCATTATCTTGTCGCAGCATCAATTCTCGGCTAGTTAGTTAGAAGAGGGACATGCTACTAAGGCAGCTAACCAACCACTCAAGCGAGGCAAAACCGAAACCAACAAAACCAAACCGAACCAGCACTCAGCCGCATGAGATTGCGTGAGTCCTCGTGTGCCTGTGTGTGTGTTAGTGTTTGCATATACTGGCAACGCGCCGATAAAATCTAATTTGGATTTAATTTTATGAGAAACAAAGCACCATACATATATACATATGTAGGTATATATAAGAGGAATACACGCAGTCTAGCACGCTACATACCTACTTGATTTCATAAAACAATAGCCTGTGTTGCACCAATACTCAAGTCGCAGATACATACATATATACATGTAAATAAGCCTACAAAGCCTGCTGGATAGTCGGTTACTTTGATACGCCAGCTAAACAAAGCGCTAGAAGTGCTAAGAGCAGCGTTACTAGAAGAAGAAGCAGCACACTAACATTGTGTTTCACACAGTTAGCCGATATATTAGCTAAATATGTGCGAAAACAAAAGCAATAATGGAATTTGAGTTGAGCGTAAACAAATTTACAACAACAAGTATTATGCCAATGTGTGATTAGAATAACGGCCTACCACAGCGGCACAAGTAACTAGTAAGACAATTTCACTATAAGTAAAAGTGTTCCTTATAAAGATAACGGTACATTGAGATTTTCACACATCCGTTAAAGAAATGATTACACTTCAACGGTATGTGAGAGCTGAGAATTGGTCTCACGTAGGGGAACCAAGCCCAGAGTTATACAGTCTTCTGTACCTCTCGACAGTGGTGATAATAACTAATGAGAAGATGGCCCCGCTTCATAGACAATCGAATTAACGTTCAAAGAATCGACTAAGAAGAAGACAATGACCTCGGTCCAAAGACGATGGAATTAACTTTTAAAGGATTGATTAAAAGGAAGACGATGGAATCAAGGTTCAAAGAATCAATTAAGAAGAAGACGATGAAAAAGAGAAGGAGAAGTTCAGACGACAGTAATGCGGCTAAACCCAAATAGAGCTGTGATTGTTTAAATGAGATGACAGGAGATTGAGAAAGTGCCGATGCCAACTTCCACCAAAAGCCAAACGATGTCGCGCCTACCGATTGAAGTTTAAGTGATCGGTCTACAAGTAAAGAAATCCCAAAAACTGGGTGGCTCAATGTAAGACATAAATACCAGGTCCTCTCGAGAATTTTGTGTGAACTAGTAAAGCCTACCGTTATCGTTAAGAAAAATACTTAGGGTAGCCGAAGTAAATCGCTCTTGTGGAATCAACAATGAATAATTCTTAAGATGGGACTTAACTTTCTTCAGTCAACAAAATTATGAACGAAATTTTTGCAAAGGTCATAAAACTTTAGATTCCCAATATACTATCTAATATATTCTACGGAATAGAAAAGTGCTGAGTGCTGACCGACATTGCACAAGTAGAACCTCATTTAAACAGAAATGTGTGAAGTCAAGCATGTTTTAGGAATACACAATCTAATTTTATTATTTTTAAATGCTGAGTTTTCGTTTTATAATAAGATATTAGCCGCTCAAGTATAATTAGTAAACCAATAGCCTGAATCCTCCAAACCCTAATACCAACCAAAGTCTGGTGCACATTGGTCTAATGTCTTGCTTAGGCCTTAATTATAATTAGTTGAACAACACTAAACAAAGTGCAATGGGTAAGGAAATAAGCTGAGCGAAGACATAAACCCATTCTTATTAAATGAGCAGTGTCGATGCAAATCCAAGTTTCAGTTAAATAGCGGTAGTTAAGCGCTTCACAGCATCACCTTCTTATTTAAAGCGTTCATTTTCAACAATTTTAGAACCTTCTTCATAAAATAAAACATAAAATAAAAGTCCCACTTTGTCTACAGGGTACGTGCTTAACTGCTGCAATCACCTCTCTCTCATCTTTGTTTTCTCAAATTAATTCCAGCTCCACCGGATAACAATCACTGAGCCAATCATTGTCTAAGTGCCAGTATTTTTGCCATAAACGCAAGCATTAATTTCTTCTTAATGCTTCCCTTTTCGGCTTATTCATGACTTTTATCCGCTTTTCATCTGCTGCTTGTACATGCAAGCTCTCGTTCACTCTCGCCATGATGAAGCTATGCTTCATATAAAGGTGTGCATGTCCATGCTATTTATAGCTTATTTATCATGGTCAATTCACTTAAAATATATCGATTACCAGGGATTTGGATTGTTCATAAAACCAAGGCATGTTTGGAATTAATGAAATGTTTGTGGTGAACTTAAAGCAGGAAGTTGGCTGCCTTCGGCTTTAATGCATAGATTAGATATTATCTATTAGTAAACAAGGTAATTGACTTAAGTAAAATAGCTAAAATATTTAACATACAAGAAGTCAACAAGTTAAAGATGTGCTCTCTTTTTAATTTTTCCCTTTTTCATGAGTTAGAGTTTTTTCAAAAGAAGTTATTTGTATTTCTGACTGTTTACTGAAACTTAATTGTGTTCGATAGAATTCTTAAAAATTACACCCAAAACCACTGAGTCCCATAATTTCAGAACTCCATGATATTTATATAAACTTTGAAAGTTTTAGCTGATCTTTGCCGGCACTGAAAGCACTCATGAGCTTTTGCTGCATGTTTTATTGAGTCAGCAAATCTTGGATGAAGTGAGAATTATGTGATGCAGGCAGGAATCATTTGCCTTCACTTTGCTCCAGCGAATTTAAATCAAAATCCATTTCATGTCCTTAGGTCTGGTTTTCGTTGATAATACTTCAATATACTCTGTTCTCCGATGTGATCCTTTGGTTCTGGCAGAGGACTTTTATGATCCTGCTTTGGAAATTAATATCGAAATCATAGCCAACTTATTTCATCTTTGTTCTCGTTTCAACTTTGCGAAACCTAATTTTAAGAAGATAAATTGCGACCTTTCTAAAGTAACTTGGCCAGATTACAGTGCTAATATTTATGGGGGACACTAAATTCAATATTGGCACCGTTTGGATAATATGACTAATTTCTTATTCTCACGGTTTTAGAAAGTTAAATAATTTGATCAACGGACTTTAGGGAGAATAAGCATCTATTTTATGGTTTTTTGTAAAGCTTTTGATGAAGTAGACCATTTAATTTATTTGAAAAATTTGGATCTTTCTTCAACCAATAAATAAAACGAAAACTTATTTGTAATCATTCAATAAGTTATATTTTACTTTTTCTGATTTAAATTAATTTCACTTCAGGCGTTCCTGTAGCCGGCTTGGTCTAATTATGTTCTTTATCCTGATATTAATTAATATGTCACATGCACATGTGCCAACGCTTCTTCCAATCGTCAAAACATTTTCTATAGGCACTTTCCGGGACGGCCTTCAGCGCTCGCGTCGAATTTGTTTTGATGTCTTCCATTGAGTCGAAGTGTGTTCCCCAAAGAGGATATTTCAGTGTGAAGAATAAGAAAAAGTCACAGGGTTTCATATCAGGTGAATGCGGTGCTTGCTCAATAATATTTGTTGAGTGTTTGGCCAAAAACTCATACACAAAGCCAACATGTGCGTTATCATGCTGAAGAATACACGAATTGTTGGCCCACAAACTCGGACGTTGACGACGGATAACTTCTCATAAGCGCCTCATAACACCAAGATAATACTTTTTGTTGATGGTTTGACCAGTTGGAACGTATTCATGGTGAACGACAATACGAATATCGAAGAAAACAATGAGCATTACCTTCACTTTCGATCAGCTTTGGCGTGGTTTTTTCGGCTTTGGGCGTGCCTTGGGCCACAATTCGGGTGATTGCTGGTTCGTAAGTGTGTCATATTCATAGACCCATGTCTCGTTACCAGTAATTATGCGTTCCATGAAAGTGGGATCCGAATTGGCTCGATATTGAAATCTTTCAGTCTTTGTAAAAATCGACGAATCCAAATCACATGGCAAAGATAAACACAGTTTTTGACAGATGGCGCAAATTTTTCCATGAATGTTTTGAAGTGGCCTGAACCAACATGGAAAAGATGAATCTGTCAGTCTTATAACGTCAATTCCAGATACTTTTTACATGGTGTATTATTAAAGTAAAAGTTTTCGCTCAACAAAATACTAACTGACGAAGATAACAATATTTTTTAAAGCAATCCTTTATTTTCATTGATAAAAATTTTCATTTCTAATTAGTTACAAAGTCGCACTAAAATCGTTGATTCCAGTATATTTTGTTAAAATATTTCCGATTCAAAAAAGATTTTAATTAAAAGACATATTAGACATTTAATAAAGAAATTATTAATAAAATGAGTGAAAAAACGCCAAAAATAAAAATTGATTTATTTTGAAAATAATTTCATTTACTTCAAATCAATTTCATCCCCTTCAAAGTAATCCTGTCAACGGCTACTTATGCCATACGGAATAACTTTGCCGCGATTTTATCTCGATTAGTTTTGGTGATACGCTCAACCGTTTTGGGTGAAAAAAACTATAATAAGTCTCATCGCCAGTTGCAAATGCGTTTCATGACACCCTGGTTTCGGAAAGCATCGTTTCACAACTTCAACGCGACGCCTTTTTCCAAAAAATAAATGTTTTCAGTACGGGACGAGATTTGACGCGTTTAGCCATGTCCTTAAAAATGATTTGTCTGTATTACGATATGCCAACTTTATGTGCGTCCAATTGTTAATCGACAAAAATTGTTTTTCAATATAAATCTTTGATTTTTGAACGTGAGCTTCGTCGGTTGATATTTGATGGTCGCCCTGACGACTTTTGATGGAAAATATCGGCCAATGTGAATATACATATATATAATTGAAATTAAGAGATAATCCTCACCTCTTATAATGGTTTGTCTGTATCATCAAAAATGTATGCAGAAATTGATTCCGTAAACAAAATTTTATGCCCCCAAATTATTAAACAAATTTCGAGATCGCAAAAAACGAATGACTTTTGCTACAAATATACACGAATATTTGAGTTACTAATGAATATTTTGAGCATGAAATTTGACATAAGTGTAACTGGTAGTACTACCAACCTAAAAAAGCAATTCTCCAAATCCTTCGACGCGCGCAGTTTAAATTCAAATGTCACCTTATTTTTTGGGCACACACTGACCGATATTTTCGATCAATAGTCAGCTAGCCTTGTTGGTAAAAATAGATAAAATTGAGTCGGTTAGTATCGACTATATCATATACTTTATATATATAAGGATTTTCGTGTTTCTAGCAAACCTTATGTCGAATATGTCGGCCTGTTTGTCAGTATATATATATATATATATATTATATGGTATATTTCATAGGAGTCCTGCGATCAATTAAAAGTCGTTTATTGGAATGACGAAAGGATTGGTCATCAAAATATTTCCATAAATGGCCAATAATATATAAGGGATTTGGGCAGGATATGGTAGGAGCTCTAACGATTTTTTATAGAAATATTCTACCTCCACTCGACTTGGGCTCACATTTCTGCTAATATATAAAGCTTGTAAGCCCATTTTTTCCGATTCGGGCTCTAAATTTGTACTCAGCTTCTGATCGAGAATATATACAATTGTTAGCATTCCAATCCTTTGGTAGACGTTGTGCTTCTTAAGGAATTTTCCTGCAAGAATATATATTCATTTGCACCCAAACTTAGCCGTTCTCTACTTGTTTTATAATATCTTTCCCCACCATATTCCTTCAAATAATTTTTAAAGCATACTTTAAGATCGACACTCCTATTCCATCTACTTACGAGAACTATAAAACAAGACCGCATCCCTGTTCTTCGTATTATGAGCCACCAAAGCATCACTTGATAAGTCAGCTGCAGTGAATGGGCGGCACCTAGTGTCATTAACACACACACACGTCGCCACGCATACTATGGCACATATTAACTGGCGTTCACGCGCCTAAAATCATGCTCATATGTATAAGTAAATTTGCAATCAAAAATATTCACACCAACTGGCTTCTAAGTGACACACACACGCACACACATAAGTGGCAGTATACAAATATACATTCACACGCTAATGCACTTACACACACATATAGGCACACTGGCCACTTCTGCATAGTCCGCTTACTGCGCTATGATATTATCTAACATTTACTGCTGCTGTTGTTGTTATTGCTTTTGCATTCACACGCTACCACTGTGTGCTTTCTTCCCACTTTCCACACACACATATACACGCGCATTCGATTTTTCTAACTGTTGTTAACAAGCAACGCCGCTTTCATGCTGCAATTGTGCGGTGCCGTAGCTAAAGCTTATCGTCATTATTCTGTTGTTTTTGTTTTCGTTGGCGCCTATGAAATTTCATGCCCATTTTATGGGTTTCGGAAACGCTTTTCACTGGCATTTTCTGCTTTTCAGCTTCACCGTTGAAATATTTCAGCCGGATGTAATGTGTTGCAAGTGTCTAACAATAGTAACAACAACAACAGTACCAGCAGTGTGCGCATGCAATTCCATAATAGCTTTTGTTGTTGTTGTTGTTGATTTTGCTGGTGTTGTCATTGTCGATGCTGCTTGCATTTATTCCCAGCTTATTAGGTGCTGTTGTTGTCTTTTGCTACTCTGCCACTTCCTATTGTTTTTCGGTTAGTCAGTTGCCTGCTCGACTGCCTGACGGCTTGGCCGTCCAACCGGCCGGCTTTTAGCCAACATAAATGTGCGAATATTTCGCAGCAACACTTAACTGCCTGGCAACAAAGCAACAAAAAGACATCATGTGTGCGGCAATTGTCCGGCAAGGCTTAAAATTGTAGGCAAATTTTCGTAGTATACTTTTGGCTGCATGCTCGCTCTTCGCTTGTTTGTGTATGTGTGCTGCAGAGATGGCAGTTGATTTGAATATAGTCAGCTGCAGCTGAGAGATATTTGCCGGAAAATAATACATTTTATTTGATTTATGAAATAGCAATGAAAACTATTTGAATTTTGAAAAATAAGAAAGAAAATACAAAAGCGTACTTTTAGGCGAGAAAAATAAATAGAATCATTCGAAAAATAGTGTTATGACAGAGATATACCCTATAAGGGTCTTCTACTGGCTACGTAAGCAGCAGACCGCGAAAGTATAGGCTGAATACATTATAGTTCACCAGGATCGTAGCAAGCAAGAGTTCGACAGAGCCCGAATCAGCCTAAAGCTATACTTCAATTGAGTTTCCAAGGTATTTACCGGGTGAAGAAGAGAAGAAATAACTCGAATGATATTTATGAATTTAGAGAAATAGACATATTTAGTGAGAACCAATTCTCGCTCAAATTTTGTATACCCTGAACAGGGTATATTAAGTTTGTCACGAAGTTTGTAACACCCAGAAGGAATTTTCGGATACCCAATAAAGTATATATTTAAATGATCAGTATGTTGAGCTGAGTCGATTTAGCCATGTCCGTCTGTCTGTCTGTCCGTCCGTCCGTCCGTCTGTCTATATATACGAACTAGTCGCTCAGTTTTTAAGATATCGTTTTAAAATTCTGCAAACGTCATTTCCTCTTCAAGAAGCTGTCGGAACTGTCGATATTGGACCACTATAACATATAGCTGGCATGCAAACTGAACGGTCGGAATCAAGTTCTTATATGGGAAACTTCGAATTTGAGGTGGTATCTTCACGAAGTTTGGTATGACTTATTGTTCATAGAAATAAAGTAATATGGGAAGAAATTGTTCAGATCGGCTTACTATAGCATATAGATGCCATACAAACCGAACGATTGGAATCAAGGGCTTGCATGGAAAACTTTCGCATGTGACGTGATATCTTCACGAAATTCGACATGGATTATTGCTTAAGGTAACAATATAATCTCCGAAAAAATTGTTCAGGTCGGATTACTATAGCATATAGCTTCCATACAAACTGAACACATAGTTACTCAAAGAAATGCACCTGTGAAGAGTATATTAGTTTCGGTGCAGCCGAAGTTATCGTTTTTTCTTGTTTTTAAATAAAGTTAGTAATTCAAGCCAACCATACAGTCTAAAACGGGTTTATTCTGGGCACGTTAACACATCAAGTCCAAATTTCATATTTTTTGTTTCGGAAATACTCGGAATATAGTCTGCTATCTACTATCTACTATTTACTTTTTTTATTATTTATTAGCGTAAGCACCGCTTACACGGTTGTCGCCTTCAAACGGATGCTTTTGGGCTACCCAGAGCACTCTTGGTAACAGAATCGTTTGTGGCCACTCCCAAGTGAATGGCGCTCAGGGAATTTTTCGCACTTGCGTGAACTTCTACATACGGCTCCATTCTTCATATGAAGGCATGAATATTTTTGGCTCTATCTCACTGCAATTGGGCTCAAAGTAGTAACGGTAAATAATGCATAAAGGACGTATCTTTGAATATTAAACCTTCCGAACGACTGTCTGATGTAAAATACGCTTTTTATTGTACTAAAGGTTAGTAGAATTCCTCAAAAAGGACCACACATGAAGGTAGAGAATTTACCTCGACTAAAAGTCCATAGGGAGCAATGGCGTACGCAATGGGGGGTTTAGGGATTCAAAATTATTTGTGGAGTAAATGGATTAAAACGTTTTGAATTTCAGATTCTTTTCGAAGATACTAAATGGGAAAGCGCACAAAATACACTGGTAAACACTGTTTTTTTCACACATATATATAACAGTTTTGTCATATCCAGTTTTCTTGTGACAGCGATATATACATAACTGCATTTAGTCGACTGTGTAACTATTGTGTTTGCTAACTTATATTTTATTTATATTAGTTAGATCGTAAATATGCCACGAAAGTGTTTGTACAATCCGGACAATTTTTGTTATGTGTGTGGAGAATTAACTTTTACATCTCAGCGTCGAAATTTCACATCACTAATTGAATAGTGCTATTTAGACTATTTTGGTTTTCCTGTGAGGAATCAAGACAAATCCTGGGTTCCACATAAATGTTGTGTAACGTGTAAGAGGCTCCTTTTAGGTTGGGCTAAACAAGAACCTAGACATTTGTCATTTGCTATACCAATGATTTCGACTGAACCAAAGGATCATGTAAGTGATTGATTGTTATTTTTGTTTGACTCAAACAAAAGGTATTACTACCACTAGATTCACTAACTCCAGGCCATAAAAATGTTGAAAATGATCCTCTAGTGAACCCTGATGTCATCTTTTCATACTTTTACCACAGATGAACATAAAGCTTGGCCTGATAAAAATTTTCTAATAGCTATGCCTAAAGATGAATATTGATTTTTATATTTAAAAGAGGAATTCCCTAAACTCAGCGAGGCGAAAATCAAAGAGGGAATATTTGTAGGCCCACAAATACGGCAATTGATGAAGGATAAGAGCTTTGAAGAAAAACTGAATGATCGGAAAAACTCGCCTGGAAATGTTTTGTGAATGTTGTTCAAAATTTTCTAGGTAACCATAAAGCGGAAAATTACAAAGATTTAATAAATGAACTTATGACATCATTTAAAGCTTTGGGGTGTAATATGTCCTTGAAAATACATATGCTGGACTCTCATGTGGATTTCTTTCCGTCAAATTTGGGTGCTGTGAGTGACGAACAAGGTGAGAGGTTCCATCAAGACATTTCCTTAATGGAGAAGCGTTATCAAAGGAAATGGAGTCCAGGAATGCTAGCAGACTATTGTTGGAGACTTAAAAGGGACCTACCGGAAGCCAAATATTCAATAAAATCATAAGTATCAATTAGATATTAGGAAATAATTCTGTAAGTGTGGCTGAATTTTGTACTTTTTACGAAAATATATGTTTTGATGTCAAAAGAAAACATGATGTGTAAATTTTTTTTCATTGATATATTATTATTTGGTGGCCCTAGTATATTCAGAATTTGATATAAATTTTCATGTGACAAAAAAAATTGACCTTGATTGAAATTGAATTTGTTGACCAGTGATATTTATTGAAAACCCAAATATTTCTGTCAAGAAGTTTCAGCCAACTGCGCAGCTGCTCCCGGTGAAAGTGCGTTTTCGACTCTTTGAAGGCCGAAGACTTACTTGCAGAATACAACTAGCGAACACAGATTGAACATCTCTTCTCAAAATCCATAGAGATATTAATGTTTCGAACGAAAAAACTTGGAACATCATGGATTCGCGGCCAAGAAGCCGGGATATCGTTTTATTTGGATCAGCTGAAAGGTAAATATAATTTAATGAATAATGGCCGAAAGAACATTCTTTGGCATTTAGTTTTTCAAGACTATCTTTTTGAAATGTTGGCTGCGGCTACGTCTCAGATGGTCCATCCCTTAAGTCCAATTTTCGATGAACGTTTTGCTCCAATGCCTAAATCGAAGCCGGATTGTCCACATGGACTTTAAACTTTGCTTATTCGCACAGGGAAAAGTGTAATGGTGTGATATTACATGACCTTGGTGGCCAATCAACTGGCTCAAAACGTGAAATTATCTGCTCACCGCAGTGTTCTCTCAATAAATCCATTGATTGATGCGATGTGTGGGGAGTGGCGCAGTCTTGTTGAAACCAAACGTTGCCGAGACCTCGACCTTCAATTTCAGACATCAAATAGTCGGTCCTAATGACGCGATAATGGTCGCCATAGGCAGTTACGTTCACAGCGGCATAATTTTTGAAGAAATGTGGACCGATGATTCCACCGGCTTACAAACCATACCTATCGGTTGTTGTTTTCTGTATAAAATGGCAACCCTTGAATCTCTTCGAGTTGCTCTTGGTCTCAAATGCGGCAATTTTTTTATTTGCGTATCCATTGAATCAGAAATGGGCTTCATCGCTGAAAAAAAAAATTGTTTCAAAAACGTCGGATCTCCTTGGAACTTTTATAGTGTCTATAGGGCAAAGCACTGTTGCTTGGAAATTTCGAGTGGCTTCAGTTCTTGCACAAGCTGTAGTTTGTACGTTTTCAATTCAAGATCTCGACGAAAAATGCGCCAAGATGTTGCAGTCCGAGTTGCTGCGAACTGCGCCGAATCGACTCTCCACAGTCTTCGTGTGCACTCTCAGCTACGGTGATGCAAATAATGAATACTGGGCCTCAAGATAGGTTAGGGTGTTGTGACAACTACGCTCTGTAGGCCGATTATGTTGACCATAAGTTGAGCCAAGCTCACAAAACACATTATTTACACAATGTGAACTTTCGTTATAAAGTTAAACGTACAAAACATTTCTGTTCATATAAAACTTCAATCAATTCACATAAGTTCACCTTTCACGTGGGTATTAGGTAAATGCGCCTAAAATGCTACATCATTACAAACTCAATTGTGGCACAATCAAGCGCGCGCACTGTCATAAGTTGACAGTTCACATGCTAAGCGATGGCTGAGTAATTGTGGACTCCCAAGAAGACACAGCGTGATGAGCAGAAATTAAGCCGTTTAGGCAAGTGAGCGGTTGTTGTGTGAAGGTTTCGCAGTTTGTAAGACATAAAGAAGTGTGTAGCAAGTAAAGACAAACATAATTGCGAGCAAAGTTTATCTGCCTCATCGTCAGCAACATCATCAAACTCTCATCGCCTACATTGCCTTCCATTACTCCAACACGACAAACAACACATGCACACCTTGTATTGTAGCTTAAGTGCTTGCGGCGCCCACAAATGTAGTCGACTCTGTGCTTGAGCACTCCGATGAAGTCGTTTAACCCTATGCCGCTTGACATACGCGCGCGACACAAATTTGTCATCACTTTAGAAACCATTGAATACATAATTAAAGCATATTTTCAGGCGGGCGGCAACTCAAAAATTCCACAATGCTGTAGGGAGTAAGTGAGAATAATAAGAGTACAGAAAGCGCGCCAGCTGAGCGCTAAAATGTACTGTGCGGCTTGAGGGAGGAAAAAACAAAGCTTGCTTATTTGACAAGTGCAAGCCTTCGGAGACAAGTAGAAGTACGCCAGGTACATACCTGTACGAAGAGTATTAACGCAATGCCTGCGCGCACTTTTTAAACTCGCGCACACACACCTGTCCACCCATCTACACACATACACCGTTAAATTGCGAACTTTTGTCTACACATTGCATACTTTGCGGCGTGCAGACACGTTCCTCCCATCTGCGTCGCACATTATCATATACATGTCAACTCATGTTGTGGCAAGGATTTAGGTTAATTTAAAGACATGCGAGTCATACATTATTAAGATAAGAATAATACATGTAAAAAACAGCAACAAAAACAACAAGCACATTTAAGTAGATGCTGAAAGCAAAACCAACATCAAAAGTTGCGGGACTACCATTCAAAAAAGAGGCAGGAAAAGAAAAAGTAAAAGTAAAAAATTATGAAAATAATAATTTTCGCTGAAATACGCGCACACGTGATATGCGTCGCGTCGGCACAGCCCATTGTCGTGCCAAAGGATGTGTAAACTATACGAATAAAATATATCCTTTTTTATATTCACTCACACTCAGGGGAGTTCCGTAGTGAGCGCGCGCATAATTTTTGGCTAACCAGCCGACCGGCAAACCCGCGCGCGTCAACAACTTTTGTTATGCTTGCCTCGGCTTTATGCAAATTTATGTCACAAAAACATGGCATATATTTAGGCTGGTCTATGTTTGTTTTAAATGTGGAACCGCATGAATTTTCAGCGCATTTCCGTTTACGCCGAATTTGTTGCGGCGTAAAACTTCCTTTTGTTGGACAGCTACTTCCATTCAAGCACATAAATTTTGAACAAAAGTATTTTCCGCTCACATGATTAACTATGGTAAAGAATAGTTTTACTGTTGCCTACTTTTTTGGGTGTAATATTTTGTAGAAAAAACGGCTTTCTGCCTGGACAAAATAAAGGTGAACCTAAAACCAACTAGAAAGAAATGGGTACCATGTTGTCCTACACTTGATGTCTTAGACACAAATTTAGACTAATTGAGCACTTTCTTGCAGTATCCCTGGTAGATTGGAAACGCGAGCATGAAACAGCGACTCTGTAGAAATGAAAGCAATATATTATTTCCTGTCGAAAAATGAGATATTGATACAATTACTGACAGTTTGGATCAATAATGGGTGATCCAAGTAGACGGGCTTTTTTCAATAGACTTTTTTGAGATGTACTAAGCTGTCATGTTACTTTTGTTCAGTATTGTTTGTAAAAGGATGGAAAAGCTTACGCGTGAGCAACATTTACAAATCGTTCAACTTTATTACGAAAATACAGCAGCCGTAGCTGAGGGCGTACACGAAGACCGTGGTGAGTCGATTCGGTGCCGTTCGAAACAGCTCGGACTGACGTGTGGAACGACTTGGCGCATTTTATTGAACACTGCGAGGAAGATCCGATTAAAACAGAAAAAATTCAAGCTACAACAGTTTCAGTTAAAATGAACAATCACCCATTGTTCTTAATGCTCCGTATAGTCCACCTAGGCGTAATATAATATAAAAACAGATTCGTATAAGAATTTATTAAAAAGATATCACGGAAGGTACATCATAGGTGGCGACACACTCGTTGGACATCTTGTTTAAGAACAACCAAAGGTTGGGAACTTCTCGACTTCTACGGGTAGACCCACTTATTGGCGTACAGATATACAGAAATCGCCAGACCTTCGAGACTTCCTTATAATCAATAAACTATCGAAACTCAATTTAAGTATTAAAGATTCTGCTTCTTCCTAATTGACGTAGACACCGCTTACGCGATTATAGCCGAGTTAACAACAGCGCGCCAGTCGTTTCTTCTTTTCGCTAAGTGGTGCCAATTGGATATTCCAAGCTAAGCCAGGTCTTTCTCCACCTGGTCCTTTCAACGGAGTGGAGGTCTTTCTCTTCCTCTGCTTCCCCCGGCGACCTAGCCAGCTTAGCCGCTACCCATTTCTTTTGCTTCCTTTTCCAGGCTGGAGAAAGCAGAACTAACGGCGCGGGTGTTGAGGCCGATGATATCAATATCATCGGCATACGCCAGCAGCTGTACACTCTTATAGAAGATGGTATTTAGTTCTGCAGCTCGAACTATTTTCTCCAGAAGCAGGTTGAAGAAGTCGCACGATAGGGAGTCGCCTTGTCTGAAACCTCGTTTGGTATCGAACGGCTCGGAGAGGTCCTTCCCGATCCTGACGGAGCTTTTCGTGTTGCTCAGCGTCAACTTACACAGCCGTATTAGTTTTGCGGGGATACCAAATTCAGACATCGCGGCATAAAGGCAGCTTCTTTTCGTGCTGTCGAAAGCAGCTTTGAAATCGACGAAGAGGTGGTGTGTGTCGATTCTCCTTTCACGGGTCTTTTCCAAGATTTGGCGCATGGTGAATATCTGGTCGGTTGTTGATTTTCCAGGTCTAAAGCCACACTGATAAGGTCGAATCAGTTTGTTGACGGTCTGCTTCAATCTCTTGTTACTAACTCTGTATGAAAAGACAATGATTTGGTATAAATTCGAAACTATAGCGACAGGTTTTGACATAGATTATGAGCTTGCATATTTCACAAAAAATACATAAATTCAAAATGCTGCTTGAAAGAGTACACCAAATACCCGCGTAAATCAAAGTGGTAACAAATACTCAAAACACATCTTAGAAAGTATTCATAAAAAGCAAGCTTCGACGAAGATGGCAGCAAACTAGGTCGTTCTGCTCTCAAAACTGAACTTATTAAATGTACAGTGAAACTAAAAACAAAAATTTAACAGTTTACAATTTTTTCTTTAAAACTTGTCTCGGTAAATTTACAGTTTGTAAACCCTCTGATTATTCACTCTGGAAAGCTGCAGGAAATATGAATAAACAAATGGAACGTTTCGCAACAATAAAACTAAACGAAACTACATGGGCAAGAACGAATGAACATAAAGCTGCCGTATTTGATCATTTGAGAAACACATTAAACAAAAGGGAAGCATGTTGTTGCCAATGCTTTGTTTGCTTTTTACTAGTGACCTCACATCTGACTCAAGCTACATGACAGCGACATTTGCGGATGACACAGCTTTGTAAGCAGCTGGGGAGTCACCTTCAGTATCTATACGACGAGTACAGACACCAGTTAATGCAATAACTAAGTGGCCATCTAGGTGGCGCATCAAAATAAACGACACCAAATCAATGCACGACGACTTTACCTTGAAAAAACCGGCATATCGTCTGATTTATATAAATAATACTCCTAAACCACATCATAACAGTGCTAAGTACATAGGTTTCACTTTAGGTGCTACGCTAATTTTGATGTTATAGTGGTCCGATTACGTCAGTTTCGACAAATGAGCAGCTTTTTGAAGAGAAAATGACGTTTACAAAATTTTAAAAAGATATCTTAAAAACTAACGGACTAGTTCGTATATATACAGATAGACGGACATGGCTAAATCGACTCAGCTCACCATACTGATCATATATATATCTACTTTGTAGGGTCTCCGACGCTGCCTTCCGGGTGTTACAAACTTCGTGGCAAACTTAGTATGCCCTGTTCAGGGTAGAAAAAGGTGTGAGCTTCATACGAAATTTGCTAAACTTTACCACCTAATTGCCAGGAATTCCATTCTATCCATCGAAAACAAACTGTTAATATATAGTACAATAAAGCCAGTTTGGGTTTACGGATGCTATCGGGTTGCTCAAGTCTAAGCTGTATTGCCATCATTCAGCGCTTTCAAAGTAAGGTGCTAAGGACTTAAGTTAATGCTCCCTGATTGGTTAGATCTGCTGACCTGTACCGTGATCTAGGCGTGATTTCAATGGTAGATCTCCAAAATTGAAAAGTCTTTGGAACTGAGGTTAAGACAACTCGTTAATGAGGAGGTTTCCAAACCCATCGAAACTGCTGGGCGAGAAATCCGGATGAAATGCAAGATGTCTTCCGACCTAGCAAGAGAACAATAGCAGCAAATGCAGCAATGAGACCCATTTTTGGTCAATGAATATGCAAACAAACAAAATTTTCGCATTCGGGATGAAAAGCCACCTGAAGAGATTCAAGGGCCCTTTACTAAAGAATGTTCCATAGCTATTTAAATGAATAGTGAAGCTACAATTAAGCCAATCCGCCGCGTCAACTCGAAGTCTCAGTGCTTTAGATTTCGCAAAGAGGCAATCAAGAGACTTTGTGCGAAGACCTCAGCAAAAAATCACGATCATACAGCTTTTTAGAGGGTTCTCTGGCAACGAGACCAATTAATGGCGTTACATGAAATTGAATAATAATTAAAGATGGAGCTCGAAAGAAGAATGTAGGAAAGAGTGACCCTGACAAGACTAACACTTGAGATCTCGGAAAAATTAGTTCACCTCAAAGAATTAACGATAAATTCTGCTGCCACAACTCAAGGCCTTAAGTGAACTTTGCTAAATGACATATATTTAAATATGAGCGCTGTCACATTAGTGTCTGCGTAAGCCAATTACAGTTAATATCCCGCTCATCTTATTCTCACACTCCCATTGCTGCCTTTACAAAAATTTTCCTATGTTCCTGCCATTAAATCATAATATTATCTTCGCCACGAAATCTTTAGTATCGTTTATCGCTGCCTCTTGTTTGTTTATTAGCCACCCATGAAAAACCGCAATCAAATACCCAACTGTTATCCCTTTCAGCTCAGCCACAATCCACTGCTAAAGCTGACCTTTTTCACTCTGGCCAAATCATGTAGTGTTTTAAGCCCGAAATCGCCGTTGAAGAGTGTTAACAAATTATGTTATCATATCGGCTAAATTAATCTACATTACGGCGCCTAAAACCACAAAACGGTTCTCTTAATACAAAAGGCAACGCATGCAAAAACTTAAAACAAAAGTAATATGAAGCGGCAATGAAAACAAAAACCAAGAGCGACAGCAACAAAATGTCGAAAATTCCACGAAAAAAGTCAAAAAGAGTTACAATTTAAGTGACCACATTTCAGCAGCGGTATTATGGGCTTTATAGGCGGACAGATAAAAAAGATATCACATGAAAAGTGGCTTATATTTGAGTGACAGAGCGGTATGTAATGGTAGCTGTACTGGGGATGCCGAATAATATGTGCAACGCAACTTAACTAAAAAAATATTAGCTTTTTTTTATATAAGAAACTTCTTTATTCTAAACTTAATTATTATAAATTATACACAATGAATTTTAATTTAAATTTATATAACTGAAAGTTTAAAATAATTAACAAGTGGGCTTAAAGTATGCAAGAAATAAATTCATTTTTGTTCACTTTTATTTAAAGCTTTGTAATTCTCATCATAGTAACTAAAATATCATTAATACCTAATTTTGATAACGCTATATATTTGCCTACACTCTCTATTTCACTTCATAAAGCATGTCCAAAGAGACCTGTTTACGGTACTCTTTTTAAAACAAAGTCAGCTTTATCGGGACGAGTAGAGCAAGAACGCGAAAGAAATATCCATTAAAATCATTCGAACGAACTCGCGAAGGATGTCAGGCTCTCTCCAACTCTCTAAGATTTCAAGCAAAAGGTCCGTCAGTTTTTTAATATTTTCATCAGCTCTAGTGGTCGAAGGTCGTCCAAGCCGAGGCATGTCTTTAACGATCTCTCGACCGTCTTTGAAGGCTTTGTACCACTTGTAGACTTGAGTTTTGGATAACACTGAATCACCGTAAGCCTTTTTCAACGTTCGCAATGATTCCGCATACTCAATTTGGTTAGAAATACAACATTTTAGACAAATCCTTTGTTCGATATTTTTATTCTTTGTAGAAATCGCAACACACAACTGAGGTGTACCAACTTAAGCAGCTGCTATCAAAAAACTGGTTGACAGATCGCGCTCATATTGGCACCAATTGTAACCAATTAAAAACGCCATAAATTCATTTTGGAAAATTATTATTTTTTATTTTAAATTACAAAATGTGTGAAAATAATCATAAATTCAGAACCAATTCACTTTTGCTCGATATAACCACCTTTTGCCTTAACTATGGCCATGAGATGGTCAAAAAACGAATCGCAAGCTGTCCGAATGTGACTTGCCGGTATTTTGGTCCACTCACGAACAATGGCTTTCTTCAGCATCTCGAGACTTGTGTATTTTTTACTCCGGACCTTGCTCTCCAAAATGACCCAGAGAGAATAATCGATTGGATTCGCATCTGGTGAATTCGAGAGCCATTGTGTGGTCGTAATGAAGTTCGGAACGTTGTTTTTCAGCCATTCTTCGTTCACTCGCGCTTTGTGAGACGTTTCTGAGTCTTGCTGAAACGTCCATGGTTTGCAACCGAAATGTTTGTTTGCCCACGGCTTCAAAGCAGCCTCCAGAATACTTTCCCGATGTCGCACTTACTTTGACGCCAATCTCGATGAAAACAATTGGAGAGCGCCCGTCTGCGGTGATAGTGACCGATGACTTAGATTCTCGTATGAACGGTCGGTCATGTAAACCCTATCGTTTCGAGAGTTTACGAATTGCTCAATTGGAAAAAATTTTTCGTCAAAAAACACAATGATCGGAATTTGACCACTTTCGGCCAAGCGAAGCAACTGCTTCGCTCTCTAAAGTCTTACTTGTTGCTGCTTCGGTGTGAGATCATGGGCCTTTTGGAACTTGTAAGGCTTGACCTTGAGCTCATTTTTCAATATGCGTCGGATTCTGCGGTCGGATATTTTCAGTTCTTTAGCCATTTGATTTGCACTTCGTCGTGGATTTCGGTCAAGTCGCTTCTTAACTTTCCGAACCATCTCACATGACTTTGCAGTCTTTTGATGACCACCTCCATGACGTTTTGCGATGCTACCAGTATCATGGTAACGAGTGATTTTGCGATAAACAAAAACTTTATTCACATTAAGGTGTTTGAGCTCACGAACAATTACTGGCTGTGATTTTCCAGATAACTATAAAGCAATCACACTATTACGTTTGAATTGTATAGCTGATCACTTTTTTTAGCGATCACTTTTGGTAAACCGCTTTTGTACACTTGTGAACAATACTCCGAACTGTCATTCAACAAATTTATAAACAGCTGATTCCAGTGCGACAGCTGCGCGAACGGTCTGAAGTTGGTTACACTTCGAGTGTCGGACCCTGAGATTCATTCTCAAATCCTCTGATCAGCTTAAAATATTTACTTTATCGGAATGGTAATATACGATGGTGGTCCAGTAGTAATTTAGCATACAAACGAAACTCAATTTAGATTTTTAGCTCATTTAACTATTTTCAAAGATACGTTTCCTCAAGATCTTAAATGCGAGCCGATTCTAGACCTTTTAACTCTTCTGAAGAGTATTTCTTCGCGTTTAGAAACAAAAATAGTAGTACAGTGCCAAATCTTAAGAGTTGTAGTCTTTTTGTAAAGCAAATAAACAACAGAATGTCATATAGGAGCTTACTTTCGTCGCTAGGGTTTCAAGTTGACGTGAATTCACAAACAAGATGACGGCTGGCCCATTTTGTAGTGTTTGCTTAAGAATCGTTCATAGTTTAAAGCTATATGGTCTAGTACAAGCAAACCGCTTGTGGTTCCAATAGATGGTTTCAGTGATCTGTATCTAGGTTTTGGTGTGTATTTGATGGATTTATCACGTAATCATTCACTTTTAACTCCTTCTCAAAGAATAAACTCTCAAATTGGAGCAGTACTGTGAGCAATTGAGCCGTTTGTTAGATGAATCCTTCGAGAAGTGGCCAGCTTTGGTCAACAATAAATGAATTGTGTTAACTTAGAACAACGCCAGACCACGCACATTGGTCGTTTTGAGCTAAACGTAATAGTTCTAAATATACCAAATAAAACGCTTCGTGTAATGCAAAAACGCTGGGTTTCTTTTGACTAGGCTTACTCAATCAGTTATATATTTTCTGTTCATACATGATTATATTCGACTGATTTTCACACAGTTCGTACAGTTTATACTTTACTTAATTTGAAGTAGGGCTAAATTGCTTTATGATCCCACCAAAGACAGAGCATTATCTTAGCGGTAATTCCTATGACAGTCGGTTCTACGTTACCGGAATTTACCAGGATTTTATCCGACCAAGGGGTGTTTTTTCGGAACTCTAATCCCGTTTGCATCGGTAAATTTTTAATTAAGTTTGTCGTCACTGAAGCAACGCCTTGCAGCAGGATTGCTCTATGTCCTTCTGACTCTAGCTCGGGTCCGGAGAAATTTTTTAGCTGAATCTGTGCCAAAAGGCTCCATCCAAACTCCACACGCGTTAGGTGTAATACATCCAATTGACGGTGCCATCTTAAGACTTGCTCAGGCCTTAAGACACACCGGGAGTGGAGCACGAGTTACGTGACGAGTGCTGCCAATGCACTACTGCCACCTTAGGCCAAGTGGCCAGCGGTCCATAGGAGCTTAAAAAAGCAGCATGATTCCTATCACTCACAGAAACCCGCGACAAACTCAAATCTTACAATTCAACTGCAAAATACTCCAGAGTAAGATCAAAAAGATATCGAGCTTGAAATAATTAATATACACATCTCCCAGTTACATGTTGCTACAGGTTATCGTAGATGCGCTACTTCGTGGTGAAAACCATTTGGTACTAGAGGACTTTAACGTTTATTTCTGTTAACTTTAATAAATCTGGGTCGGCTTCACATAATTTACCGAGAGCACCTTCACCGCATTAACTATTCCTACGAACGTATCGAAGAAGTGCGCGAGCTGTTTTAGGCGGCAGCCTGTGCTCCTTCAGTCTTCACACGCGAGCGATTATTGCCAAAGTACAGAGCCGCAACAGAAACCGTAGGTAGAAGTGAAATGCAGACGAGATTCAGATTTGTCAGAACACTGCATTCCGGATTATTATAAGATATTTCCTATCGAACATTTGCACAGCGAGGCCCGCATGCTCCTAATTAAGGAGCATAATGAACTCCTCCTCAAGCAGTTTCTTCAGGGGTGCTTTCATAGAAATCATCCCTCCAGTCATCTGCTTGAAGCGGAGCTATCTTCTTAGAGCATCAAGGGGTCCTTCCTCAACTACGCCGACGATATAAGTCAATACGCCGACCAGACTTCAGACGCAACTAACTTCAGACATGCAATGTGAAGCCATAAACACCTTCACCGACTCCCTCTCAGTAAATGAAGTACTTGGAGTCTAACCACCACTTATTGCAGACGAAGAGCTCGAGTTGTGGCGCGGATCGAAAACAACGCTTGAGCAGCTTTTTTCTGGATACTGTAACAGGTTAAACTCCTACTTATCCAGAATCGACTCATATCAAACATATGTCAAGCATGCAACGAGTCCCCGCATGACACTAACCGCCTTTTTGCATGCCCAGCTAATCCTCCACATCTGACACCCCTCTCCCTATGGTCTGACCCCGTCGAAACAGCATGTTTCTTTTGCCTACAGTTGGTTGACCTCGATGACAATTTATCTGAACCTTGCGACTGTAACGGGGACCAGATAACCGTTGAAACAACAACAACAACATTACCTAGCCGTTAATTTGGCTGGTTGGCCAGATTCATATATGATGTTTTTCATTTAGAGTTGTCTTTAAGGATCCATTTTGAATCACCAGTTGCCAATCGTTGTAGAAACGATTGATTTTTGGCATTGATCACATGCGAAATTGTCTTTCAACGTCTCGTGGCCTCAATCATATCTCACACAATATCCTTGCTTTTTATTATATCCGCCTGCTTCTAAACATTTTAAACTGACTGCTTGAGTGATTTCCACAGATTCTGCGAGCTCCTCTTGAGCTTTTCTCATCTTAAAGGCCACGTTTGGTCTTTCACCATTTTCTAATCTTAGAAACCTGGTTTGGCACGTTAGCTCCGAAAAAGCACAATCACCATAAACTCTGACTAATATATGATGATTTAATTGATTGGGTCGAGTTAATTTTAAATATTTCTACTTCCCTTTACCGAGCACAGCTAGCCGCCTACTTAATTAAATTATTACGGCGATTCTCCAAAAAACCGCTCAGTTAACATAAAAACCATAAAAGGGATTAATAGACTTAGGACTTTCGGCTTAAGTCCCACTATAATAATATTATATTTCACTTTAAGTCTAACTTAAATCACATTCAAACCACAAACTCTTAGTCCATGTCCAGCTATAAAATTAATTGTGTGGAATAAGTGCATATTAGAACAATGAATTGACGGGTATGACCGAAATCCAAAAAAGTGTGCAGCACCACAATGAAAGTCAGGTCATTAACTTCGTAATAACAACAGCAAGCATAACCGAATAGCAGCGCTGCGGACGTGCCGCTGCCGGGAATGAAAAGTGTTTACATTGACCGCAACTTTGTTGTGCCAAGTGCGTATTATTTGGTGTGCACAAAAGGATGGCAGCGTCGAAGAGCGCAAAAAGTAATGTGCACGAATGGAAATCGGGAAAAAAGCGATAACAACAAATCCTCAATGCTTTCGCAAGCACACAGCCATAAATGAATATTCTTCGGCTAAGCCCGGCTGGGCTTCCGCGCAAAACAAGCCACTTAACGTCCGTTGCTCATTTGCCGCTTTGTCGGCCTATTTATCGCGCTAATTTATTGTTGTATCGCCGTTCGCTTTTGTCAATGCCCAACGCTTGCCTGCTCACGCCATTTTGTTTTGCGCTAATTGCGTTTGGTGTGCGCTGTTGTTGTTGCTATTGTTAGTAACTTGTGTATTTTCTATGCTGTTGTTGCTGTTATTGCATTGCGTTTATAAATTATGGCATGGCTTTAATAAAGTGGGTTAATGTTTGCCTTTCTCTTTCGAAGTGCCTTTGTGTTGCTGTTTCGCTTTTCTCGGCAACGACTCAATAGTCAACACCTTCACTGCCACCATTTTATTGTTGTTGCTTCACTCGGATGGCCCAGCTTCCTTTTAAGCAAGTTTTGTGCCCTCTTCCTTTCGCCTATTATGCTTTCTTTTATTTGGTTTCGCTTTTCTTTTCTTATTCGGTTCTTCGGTTCTTTAGTCTGGCTCTCGTATTTTTTTTAACGTTGTGTGCTTGTATTTGTGTCTATGTTTGTGTTGGTGTTTAAATTTCGGGTTTCAGCGAGGGCGCTTGTATTAACGGTAATTAGTGTTGCATTTTATGGCAAGGATTAAAATTGTGTTAAAAAGCAATAAGCGTCATTATGTCCCACAGCTTAAGTCATCCACGCACAGCACCTCCAGAACCCCCGCTTTGCTATTCTTATATGCTTTTCAATACTTACTTTTATTATACTTACACACTTACTTAAATTTATGTATGGGGAGCCTCTTTCTATGTTTTCCATGCTACTGCCACCGTTATCTTCACAGCCGGTTCGCTACAGCCGAGCACATTTAGAATGTTTTCGTTAATGGAACCCATTGAGAAATTTATTTTTAAGTTTCTGGACTCTGTGCTGACTTGTCAGAATACTGCAAGTGCATGGAGCTTTGTAAAGCATTATAAAAGAATACTGTTTCTTATACGACTTAGCAGACCCTAATAGAATTCAAAATAGCTCTATGTTGAAAAAATTTCCTTAAGAGTATGCAGAGATGAGTGATTTGTTCCTCTCTCAAAAATAATAAATATGTTTCGTTCCAGGGGAAGTAAAATATATTCCGAAGCTCTAATCGGGATTAATCTAAGGAAGAGCTGAGATGAACGAGGGAAAATAATATCGTAAGTCTTTATCTTGTAAAAGCAAGTTCTGTTTTAAGGATAAAGGAAAGACGAGGTTTAGTGGGGGTAGTAGCCCCTACCTCTCTATTTACCGACAATTCCAAAATACACTGCGGAGTAGGGGATCCAATGATCTTGACATCTGTCTGTCTCTCTCTCTCTCTCTCTGTCCGTGTACCAAACAAAGTTAGCATCTTCCAAGCGGAAGTACAAGGCATGGAAAAGTCTTGTGGCTTTATATTGAATAACTATGGAACGATACAGAAAGCAACCTTATAAAGAGATACATAGCTAAGTGGCACTGTTTGGCTTTGAAGACGGCAGAAATTAATTCCAACATAGTTAACAATTGCAGGAAGGCATTAGACCCTCTGGCATGTCAACTTCACTTGTCTATAATTAGAGTTCCTGGTCACAGATCATAGAGGATGAAGTCATGTGAATAAGTTCACGCAAGTGAGGAAAGTTCTCTGATTGCCATTAACTTGGGAGTGGCCAGAAATTATTATTTTACATATGGCTCAAGCAGCTCACGACTTCCGGCCTTAGACCAAATATCCTCTGGATAGCCAAAGAACATCCATTTGAAAGCGAGCTAAAGTGAGAAGGCAAACTATTCCTCCTAAGGGTTGTGCGCTGGGTTAGGAACCCGTCATGTAAAAAAACGTCCCCAATAAAAATTACCAACGGCCTGCTGTTGTTAACTCGACTATAATATCGTAAGCGGTGTCTATGCCAGAGTAAAGAAGAAGAAAAGGTTACAGGAGAATTTTTGGCAACGAATAAACAGACGAGTTGGTGAAGCCAGGAGCCGTTTAAGACAAATCTGAGGCGCCGCAAACCATGACCGCTGGGAACGGTTAACAGAGAACTCAATACGCAATATGAACAAACCGGCACCAAACCTTGAATTACTGTATACCAAACAGCATAACGAATATACCCATAACTAGTTTCATAGAGAGCACCAAGTGGACTGAGAGCAACGATGAAACGAGATAGCAATATTATAAAAATCTTACGGTAGTGTAGTTGCACACCTCTCTTTTATCCATATCTTGTTGAACCCGGGTATACCGTTCAATATAGTACTATTTTCCAAAGTGAAAATCAAAATATGACGTTATTCGTCAGTTTGATTAGACCGATAAAAAATTAAGCTTCTTTTATTTAATGTTTCGGGATAAACTTAGACATTGTTCAAAATTAAAGGGTTAGAAATTAAAACACATTTGCTCAGAGACTTTCATGAAGATCTTGGATAAAAAATTATTTCTTCTTTCAACTTTGTTTGTGGTTTAAAGTAACGATTTTTAACACACTAAATTTTAGTTTACATTTCCAGCAGGTCTTCGTAGAGAAATAGTAAGTCCTCATCGTCTATGACCCTACTGATCATCCCACTAACCTCAAAATATTAATCCAACCGACCAACTCACCACTGCGCCTCCAGCCCATCGCGCCCTATCATCATCATTAGCTGTGTTATCGCTTTCGACGAGCTTAATTTCCACATTCAGCTGTTTCCCATTGCGCTAGCATTGTCTGATGATAGTAATTTTGTTGCTCCTACACCTCCCCCAGTTGCCCTCACGCTTACTGTAGATATTTACAGTTTTTCGCTTTGCTAGTAATAATGGATTAAAATTGGAAATGTTGATAAATTTAAAACTATTTACGTTTTCGTTCACTATACCGTCTATATACCCGCTTACACGCTATACGGGGTATTACATTTGAGCTTAGCTCAGCGCACCATCAGCAGCGGACCGCTTTCTTCCACAACCAACGAATCAGCTTAATTACAGTAAGTTAATTAAATATTAGCTGGCATTGGCGTGAGTGTTAATGTATGTGTGGTTGTGCGGGCTTATGCACCACAATTTCTTCCACACTCACTTTCGTCGGCGCTGTTTAACCGGGCTCAGCGGCGCTCGAAAGGTTCGACTGTCCTCAATGCGTGCTACGTGGCTTCCGATGGTTTGTGTACGGTTGCTGGTTGGGTCACCACTGCTGTCTGCTCTGCGGCAAGCAATGCTCGGTCGCTGTTTGTTTAGTGCTATAACACTCTCACGCTCTCTCTATCTTTCTACTACTCTCACTCTTTCGCGCCTGTCATAAAGTTTAAAGGCTTTATTTTGTGAATTTGGTGGATTTCGCTTCGGTTTTCACTTAATTCCTTTAAATAATGAGTTTATATTATTTGGAGATTTGGCAAGTATTTTAAGGTATTTGACTTAAAAGTATATATATTTGAAGTTTATATTATTTTGTAGTAAATACTCAATTTAAATTAATTGCCGAAAATTTACTGTTGACAAATGATTGTGGTGGCTCTTGTGGTCGATGATAAGCAGTTTCTATTTTTCGGTATTAATTTGAAAATGTGGCTATGAATTTAGATTTATCATCGGTTGCACCGAAACTATAATATTTACCATTTAGAAAAAAAATTACAATTTTGATTTTGATATTTTTTCTTCGAATATTGCAACATTGCTTTGCAGCAATAATCTGTGCCAAAATTCGTGAATATACCTTGTTTCCCATAAGAGGATTTGATTCCAGTCGTTCAGTTTATAGGGTATCCTATTCACTATTTTGGCTATAGTTGTGAACCGACATCTGCTTCACTGATGACTGTTGAGCAGCTTACAAAAAAGCTTTTGGTGAGAAATGGAAGAAACCCTCAAAAGTGAGGTAAATAATCCCTCTTCTTCTATCTGACAGTTTCTAAAATAGTTCTTACATAGTGTACCCAATCTTCAGGCATATCTGCCAATTGGACAGTAAACAGTTAATGCTTAAATTCTTAAGTTCTTCCCTTTATATATTAAGAGTCGACAAGTATTCATATTCCATAAAGGGAAAAGTCAACCAGAGAATCGGAAGTCATTATAATGGGGACATGAGGTTTACAGCCAAGTCTCACAAAGGCAAATGGAGTATATTGGGTATCTGATGGCTTAAAAAGTTAAGGTCCGATTTTGACAATTTTCAGACGTGAGATGGTGGACCTCAACATTGCAAAGTTAGAGATCGATATCTTCATTGGTGCTTGATACATATAAACTGACTGTCATTATAAAGATATTATATGGGATTTATATAAAACTCTGTAGCTATCTTAATTAGTTCGGTTTATTGCCAAACAAAGTTTTCCATATACATATGTGCTTAACAATTATTTTTCAAAGGCCACGATTTTCAGACTGAAGAAAATCCTGGATCTTTACTTTCAACGGAAATATTAAAGATGATAGTTGATTATGGAGGGTCTCGGGGAAATCTATGTCACCAGAGAATCTGGGAAGTCATTATAATGGAGACATCCAGTTCACAGCCAATATCGAAATTCAAAGAACAGCATGGAGTATATTCGCGGTATCTGATGGCAAAAAGTTAAGTCCGATTTTGACAATTTTCAGACGTGAGATGGTGGACTTAAACATTGCAAAGTTGGAGATCGATATCTTCATTAGTGCTTGATACATATAAACCTACTGTCATTATAAAGATATTATATGGGATTTATATAAAACTCTGTAGCTATCTT
This sequence comes from Bactrocera neohumeralis, assembly GCF_024586455.1. Lineage (NCBI taxonomy): Eukaryota > Metazoa > Arthropoda > Insecta > Diptera > Tephritidae > Bactrocera > Bactrocera neohumeralis. The sequence continues at coordinate 67,723,654 of NC_065921.1, read as the reverse complement.
AATTAGTTCGGCTTGTTACAAACAACCTTTTCCATATACATATGTAACTAACAATTATTTTCCAAAGTCTGGATGGGTTTTCAGACTGAGAGAAATTCCAGGATCTCACACTTTCAACGGAAACAGATAATGTTCGTTGATACTCAAAATGAATCCGGGGAACTATCTATGAAAATCATCCTAGAAAACTCTTCAGCGTATTCGCGTTTTTTTTTTAAAAGAAATCAGCATTCATCCCATAAAATCGAAATTTAGAAGAGCAGTATAGATAAATTCTGAGGGCCTTACATATGGAGCCCTGGTTTGGTGGCCAGCATTAAACAAACAATATAACACCCGAAAGTTAAATGAAATTCAGAGAGCAGCGAGTGCAGGGGTAACTGTAGCGTCATGTCCGAATGATACCCTAAATATGCTCCTGCACCAACTGCCCATAAACATTTTCATACGTAAAGTAGTAGCAGTTTCTGCTATTAATTAAAGAGAATATTATTTGGAATTGGTTATGGACATAGCGAAATCATGAACCGTCATGGAATTGATTTAAATAAATCAGACTATATCTTCCCAAGTTGGACTTTAATAAGGACTTTCAGGTGAGATTACCCTCTAGACGCGTTTTAGTAGGGGAGGCTACCTCCATCTATACCAAGGGGATGTCGCCTACCTACCAGCTCGACTTAAGCACAATTTGTATTCCAGGTCATAGGAACATTTTCGGCAACGAAAAACAGACGAGTGAGAAGCCTCTCTAGATGAATCCGTGGCAAAGACAATACCGTTTTCGATAGGATTAAGAGAGAGCTCAATACGCAATTTGAAAAGTAGTGCGAAATACTAAACAAAAACTAATTGCTTATTACATAGGTCTATATAGCAGGTACCATAGCTGCAAACTCGAAGGAAGCAAAGAAACGGTTCTTCACTTCCTCTGTCAGTATTTAGACTTAACACAAATCAGAAATCGAATTAAAGAAATCCGTCAGATACCGAACCTTGAATTTCTATTTACAAAAAGCAACTGAGATAAGTAACCTCAATCGAACGTGATATCAGGATAAGGTCTTACAATAGTGTATCCAAACGGCGCTACCAGCGCTAATTGAGCCCGAAGGGCAGCACTCTTACCCACCTACCTATATAGCGCGGATGTATGGACGATAGGGTTTGCTCAAGATCTGTGGTCTTCTGCGCATTTACAACAGCGAATAGCGCAGTCAATGGAACTATTAGCTGTATGAGATATGTATATAGCGATATTGAAATAGTTCAGTGGATCGAGAGTGGCTACGCCGACTAGGAGATGTTGTCCGGACGGATGCGAACGCTCTCGCTTTGAAAGTATTTTATGCTGCGGTGGAAGCAAAGGAATAGGAAGACCTTCACTTGTTTGAAGACAGAGGTAGTGAGAGCCACCGAGAACTGAGACTGAGAACTATTGAAAGCTAGACAGAATGAGGGCAGCCTTTAAGAACCAATAAGAAACAGTTAAAACCAGGCAGAATAAAGAAGACGTTCCCCAATTTTATAATTCATCGAAACTTGTCATAAAGACTACATACATAGGCCTAACAGCCCCACCTTTGCCCATTTCATTTTTTCAACGGCTTCGGAAGTGAGAAAATCTCTCGATGCGCAAAGTTAATGGAGTTGTAAGCTGTCATAAGCTATGCAAAGCAAAAGTTGTCACTTCCCAACGCTGGTAGCTTCTTTGAGCTGCTATTTTCCCTTCTCAAATATCTAAAATCGCATGTGATATTCTAAAAATATAATTGACGAGTGGTAAGTATGGGAGCACAAACGACGGATGTTTGGGCGTTGAGAAGTTATAATACTGAAGACATAAGCAAGAGAAAGAGCGAACTAAAGGGCTCATGTTATCAAAATATAAAGTTTTCTAAAATTCCATCATAGTCCTAAAAATAAATGCAATTTACGCTTTACAACACAGCACTCTATTCGCGATTGTTAGAGTGACGAAAATAAATTCTGCCACAAAATTTGGAAATTTTTCCCACTTCGCGCAAATACACTTCAAGCCATTTTAATAGCGCACCACTTCAGTGACTTCGCGGCAAATGAGTAATGAGCATTAATGAGCGAGTGCGTCTAGGAGCATTGTTGAGTAGCAATTTGAGTTGAATTGTAAAAGCAAATGGCAGTCTCAAAAGTAGTTGTTAGCTGTTAGATAATTTTTGTTATTGTGCATTAAAAAAGCATTCCATTTGTCAGTGCTTTGACTTATGGCGCTGTTTCCTGCTCGCACTTGCCACTTCCGCTCTCGCAACGAGCGAAGTGCCAACTTATAAAATCTTATGAAAACTTTATTACGACATTTGCTTATATGTTTTTATTCCTTTTGCATACTTTAGCAAGACTAAAAGTCGTGAAGACTATTGTTGTAGTTATTATTGTTGGCTACTGCTGACTGTTTAATGAAGTGTTGACGTATTAAGCGTGTTCAAGTGGGAATTAAATGTGAAAAATTTATGGGCGACAATGTGAGGCTTAAAGTAAGAGAAAAGAGGACGCTGGCAAACTTGAGCAGAAGTCGCGTAGAAGCGATAAGAGCAGGAAGACTTAATATGCTATTGAGCCATTGCAGCCGGACTCGACGTTACTACGGTCATGATACATATTCGATTTTGTTAATGAACTCGGACTTAATTGGTAATGTGAGTGAGAAAAGTAGAGCCTTGAGGAATCTAACACAACGTTTTCATTCCCCAGTTAAGAGTTCTGTAATCGACAATTCTAGCAGCGAAATGTGCATATTCACCGATGGATCAAAGGTTGAAATAGGATCGAGCTTATTCTGTAGGAATCCGTATACAGAACGTAGTCTGAAACTAAATTACTACAATTCAGTCTTTCAGGCCGAAATTGTTGCCATAAAAGAAGGTGTCAAGTGGGGTTCTGCTCTAAACAAATAGTTCGTAAACCTTCTAGTGGAGCTGTCAAGCGACAATTAAGCGTATCCGTAGCGGCAATACTAAATCTTACTTCGTAAGGTTATGCTAAGCCAGTAAGCAGACTCTCTGTAGGTTAGTTAGTTATAATCATCTCGGTACCCAGTCATATATGCTTGTAAAGTATTGAGAAGGCAGACTAGTTGGTTCGATTAGGGAAATCAGTTCCTTCAAGTATTATTTGAAGCAATGGACCCCAGAGTAACACCTCAGATCTTGGAAAAGTTGCTTTGGGGTAGTGTTGATGGTGCACAACCCAAAAACCTCTAGTTCTAGATACAATATAGCATAGTAATATTATATAGATCGTAACAGGGCACCTACTCTTAAGATCCCACCCTCAGAAAATTGGAAAAGTGGAATCGGCATAATATAAAGCATGTGCGGAGGATGATGAGGCGCTGCAACATTACCTTTACAGAAACCCAGCTTTCAGCTTGAGCTTTAAATTTTATCATAGAATGTACCTGCATATACACCATCAATTAACTAGCGAAGAAAGGATGAGAACATTATTCTACTAAAGCGAAAAATTAGGTCTGAATACTTCTTACAGGGTCCGGCACTCTAAGTGCCAATTAAAAAAACCATAAATTCGGTTGGAAAATTATTCTTATTTATTTTAAAGTACAAAATGTGTAAAATAATCATAAATTCAGGACCAATTTACTTTTGCTCGATATGACCACCTTTTGCCTTAACTATGGCCTTGAGACGGTCAAAAAACGAATCGCAAGCTGTCCGAATGTGACTTGCCGGTATTTTGGCCTACTCACGGACAATGGCTTTCTTCAGCATTTCGAGACTTGTGTATTTTTTACTTCGGACCTTGCTCTCCAAAATGGCAAAAAGAGAATAATACATTGGATTCGCATCTGCTGAATTTCAGAGCTATTGTTTGGTCATAATGAAGTTCGGAACGTTGTTTTTCAGCCATTCTTGGTTCACTCGCGCTTTGTGAGACGGTGCTGAGTATTGTTGAAACGTCCATGGTTTGCGACTGAAATGTTTGTTTGCCCACGGCTTCAAAGCAGCCTCCAGAACACTTTCCCGATAATATGTCGCATTTACTTTGACGCCAGGCTCGATGAAAACAATTGGAGAGCGCCCATCTGCGGTGACAGCGGCCCAAACCATTATTTGTTGCGGGTGCTGCCTCCTGGTGGCCAACCATTGGCTTAGATTCTCATATGAATGGCCGGTCAAGTAAACCCTATCGTTTTGAGAGTTTACGAATTGCTCAATTGGAATAATTTTTTCGTCAAAAAACACAATGTTAGGAATTTGACCTCTTTCGGTCAAGCGAAGCAACTGCTTTGCTCTCTCAAGTCTTACTTGTTGCTGCTTCGGTGTGAAATCATGGGCCTTTTGGAACTGTAAGGCTTGACCTTGGGCTCATTTGTCAATATGAGTGGGATGCTGCGGTCGGATATTTTCAGTTCTTTAGTCATTTGATTGGCACTTCATCGTAGATTTCGCTCAAGTCGCTTCTTCACTTTCCGAACCATCTCACGTGACGTTGCAGTCTTTTGATGACCACCTCCATGGCGTTTTGCGATGCTACCAGTATCATTGTAATGAGTGATGGTGCGATAAACAAAAACTTTATTCACATTAAGGTGTTTGAGCTCACGATTTTCTAGCTAAATATAAAACAATCATTCTATTACGTTTGAATTCCATCGCTGATCACTTTTTTTGCGTTCACTTTTGGCAAACGCTTTTGTACACTTGGGAACAATACTCCGAACTGTCATTCAGCTACACTTCGTGCCGGACCCTGTAGACTTCTTAGAATCCCGAAATACTCCTAAAAAGTTTGCCAAATCTCTGTGCCTACATACTACACTTTTACCACAATATTATTTACATGCAAACATCTGGTAATTCCTTCGATCTAACCTTCATATATTTACTGAATTTTGTCGGCGGTTCATCGGGAAAATTGGGTATTTTTTTATTATTCTAATATTGATCAGAAGTTTCACCAAAGTGTTTAACTACTAGCGAGTTTCTTAAATAGTTGAAATTTTCTCGTCACACTAAAATTTGCTACATTGAAAAATATTACTCCCGTTATATACATATATACATTAATATTAAACATTGTGACCATTTTTATGAAATATTGTAATATTCCCCTTCTGCCTCCGTCTTCTACTAGTTACAGCCTCACATTGCCACGTGTAATTATAATTTTATCTATTTTTATTACTTCCTGCTTTTAAATTATCCACCTGTCAGCTATTAATAAAATCTTTAATACCATTCCGCCATTTACGCTCATTCTTCATTTTATCCTTTCGCTCATCTGGTTTATAATTATTGTCATCCGGCACTTATCTACCGCACAGTTTGGCTGGCCAAAAGGTGTAGCTTTTAATTTAATTTATTGCACGGATATCAGTAATTCACTTTTAACTCGCTTACATTTTATTTCATTTTACTTTTTCGCTGCTCTTTTTCTCTGTTTTTTTTTCTTTGGTCAATGAAAATTGTTGAAATTAAACGAACTGTAAATTATGAACAAAACTGTTACATACACGTACATTATATAAAGAGTTATTAACATTCATTGAATGAGTTCATTTAGTTCGGGAAAGGGAATTAAGACAGAAAATAAAGATATATATACGGGGTCCACATGTCTAAGAAAGAAACACTTAACTGACTCAGTTTTAGAGTAACCTAACACCAGTTAGTTGCTTAGGGAACTCACTAACTCAATTACCAGTTGAAACCCTTACTACGAATTCTCTGTTATCGGGCTGGTCAATTTGGTGAAATATGGTGATCACCTTTGATACCAATCGAGAAATATTTCCACCGCTTATTTTTTATTCAGTAAGGCTCCCTTTAGCCATGCCACAAGGGAGTATAGAACAATATTTATCGACCTGTCTTTGCAGTAGCAAATGCTGAGACCCTCATATCATGTATCTCGATGTTATGCACCTGAGTTTTCCCCCGTAAGCCAATTATATTTCTTCAATAAGAACAAGAAACGGCTATTAGGTCTGAAATTCCTGTCATTAACATAAAAATTCTTCCGACCTTCGGGTTTAATTGATATGGCCTGATCTAATATAGTTCGGATTGATGGCGACTAACCAGTTGCTTGACAGCTTTACCATGCTCTGAAGTTGCGCAGGAATGATATCATCAGATTCCGGTAATTTGAATGGTTTGAACGAATTTAACGCCCATGTGAAGTGTCGCTCTCCGGAGGGTCTAAGAAGGCTGTTCCGTCCTTCTGAAACTCTTGAAGGAGCTTTTCTTCCGTGGAACAGTTCTTTGGAAAGTGACAGCAGTTTTAATGACTGCTCGCTGCTTGAAGTCCAATCATCATAAGCTAGATAAACCATAAAAGTAGTGGTTTTGCTGAGAATGCGTCTAAGGCTGGAGTTTTTGTGACACCTTTTTACTCTTTCGTGGAAGGATCTCCATAAAAATCTCATGGACTTCTTTATTTCCAACTTGTATAAAACAAATCTTGCCGTGTGCAGTGCACAGTCGCCGCTAGAACCGCTTTTGATGCTTTGCTGAAGAGTTTTTTTTTAAAGATCCGATATTCACTAAAGTGGACAGAGGACTTGAGCTTTCAAGATGGGTTCTGCACGCATCACTACTTCGATATATTCACCAAACGGCGTGACAGTTCTTTTATGCCAGGATGAGGTCAAGAACTTTTTCTTTAATGTGGACAGGTATAAAAGTGGGGAAGCTTATCCTATTGAAAATTAATAGATCTTGACTACAAATAAAATTAAATAGTGATTCTCTTCTAACATTTATGTCTCGAATTTGTGTCCGAACCAGTTATTACGTTAGCTTTTCTTTGCCTATTCTCTGAAAGAACTCTCCACATCAACTCAGTAGAAAGTTTCAACTCTTTGTCATGAAGCATTTAGGCCGAGATAAACCAGACTTCTACGGTGCTGTTCTCTGTTCGGGCGGTGACGACATTTCTTTACTGAAATGTGATTGAAGGTAACATTAAGTTCATTTCTGAGCAACAAATAAGCTGTGGTTCTACTAGTGTTATTAGTCGCCAGCAGCTTATTTAGTCTAAGTATTTGCAGAGAGTTTTATAAGCCTCCTGTAATAAATAATAATAACACTTCAACCACGACTTCGACTAACTATATAAAAGCATATAGTTAAATAAGAAAACATTCGTTCATTCCGCTCTCCGCAAGTGGACATCTTGGTGGGTTGAAGAAATAATTTAAATCCATCTGTTTATGCAAAAAGTTGTTGCTCTGACTTTACTCTGGATCGCTGGTTTATCATCCAACTATAACTTATATAATTTTCTTTCTAAATTTAATGTAGCACAAACTATAAAGTTTATGAAACGAATTCAATTAGCTGTTGGTTAAATTAATGGAGAAATTGGTAATAAAATTAAAATACAATTTGAAAAACAGCAAAATATAAAAGTTTAACTACATATGCAATATAAAAACACACTTCGAATTGAATAATTTTATGGTGAATAAATAAATTCGCACTAGGGTCATCTATATTTCAAAAAATTTCTTCTGGATTATTGCTTATCAGATAAAGAATCATTGAAGGTTACTGTTATGAAAATCTAATTCTCTCCAGTTAAGCTGGTAGTTCCAAAATTTCATGTTAATTGTGTAGTGGGTAGAGGGAGCCTTAATGCAAAAGGTATGCACCTTTCTCGATGTTGAGAAGACCTTGAGCAAAATGCAACCTGAGGCGGTGTTTAAACCGCTCGAAAATTTTGAGGTGGAATCGAACGTCAAGCATTCATATAATATAGTCTTATTTGCGACAGGATGAAAGGAGCATCCCGCAGGGTGGGCTACTTTCCACATTGCTATGCATTCCTTTGGTAAATAACACTGCGGAACATTTTTGGGATTATTGTCTGTGGGGTGAGAAATTCCAAGTCAGGGTGATGGTACTAGGTCAGTATAGTAATTTTTTTTTTTTTTGCCAAAATGTTACAACTAAGCGAAAAAACATCAAGATAAGGAAAAAATTTAAAAGGTCATAAAAAAAACTGACACATACGAAAGCCAAACCCTTTGAGGGTTTTACTATACTGACCTTGTACCATCACCCTGACTTGGAATTTCTCCCCCAGATTAGCTGTTGTACTGTGTAATCTACCGAAAGAACTTGGTGCTATCTGATCATAGACTACGCTCACAACATTGATATTATTATAAAATGAAAATATTTAAATACTGTGTATGAGCTTACTGAAGGGTACTTTGGATACCACACTGGGCGAATGGGAGCGGCTTAGCCGTCAACCCAAACCAAACTGAAATGGTATTATTTGCCACGAGATACATTATCCAGATGTTCCTCTCCTTTGGATAGGAGGCTGATGTCTTCAACTTTAATAACGTGAAATATCTAAGGTTTATCCTTGATAGAAAGTTTGTCGGATAAAAGTTGAAGATATAACGAAGGCAGCGTTTGTTTTATATTGTTGAAGAAGAACTATTGGAAAAAGGTGTGAACTTTCACCAAAGGGAGTGTTTTGACGCTACGAAACCGTAGTGAAGCCAATAATGTTTTATAGAGTATACGTCTGGTAGTGGGCGCTCTCGATACCACAATCGTGGAGAAGCTAGAGCGCGCTCTACATCAAGCTTAACTAAAGACTTTCAGACCACCGTAGTGTGGTTTCTTTTAAAGCAGTAGTAGACGTACTGCCGCAAAATGCTGCTTCTTTCTAGCAGATGACTATTCACTCCAAGAGCAGAGCAGCAATACTAGCACTCGGGATCGTAACTGTGCTCTCAAAGCTAGTCATGTCCTCAAGCTAATTAATTATCAATCCCGCTTGCGTGTCTGGTTATAGCGAAATTGCTGGCACCTGCAACAAAGCCGATGAGCTATCCAAAGCGGGTATCCATGCCCGGCTCACATCGGAATGGGACCGAGTTGAATCTATATTTGCATCCACTTAGCAGGCGTTAGTCGACGACCCGCTCTTATGCGACTGCAATATACTTTTGACATAGAGTAGAACACGGGAGATCTTCTGACTTAATTGCCCTTAGCAAAGTCCATCTAGCAGCAATAGTAGGAGTTCTTACTGTCTTTGCAATACTGTGATTAAAACATCTCGGCAATCATACCAACGGCGAATCAGAAGTCATAGCTGAAACTGACATTAGCCGTCTCAACAAATTTTTAAAACTGGAATTCTGAGATATTGAGATAACCTAAGATAAATATTTCCTAACTAATCACACACGTTTCTTTAATAGTCGAGTTTATGACGTTGGAATAGATTCCGCCTTACTCTGGACAGTCAACGCAGCAGTATACCGTAATTTTAGGTATAAAGGAAAATTTCCTAAAATTTTATCAATAACAAACATTTCATCGGACCTTAGTTTCCTAGTCTTCGATATTCAAGATCCAATATTATGGTTTTTAAAGTGGTATTTTTGGCAATAATGTTGAGTAGACTCACTGTCTCTTCAACCGCATATTTTACATCACATAATATACTATACTTTTACTTCTATTTCTCTCCATTCACTACGCCAAAGTCTTATTTCGTACCTTTGGTATGCTCTCTATATATAAAATATGGTTTTCAGTAGGAAGTTTCAAGTGATGCAAATGATAGCCTATTTCGTTAAGGTCGCGAGCTGTAACGCAGAGTTTGGGAAGAGGTGATAAAATAATTAGTTTTCAAGGTAGAATGTCCACAGATTAGGATCTACACAATTCTAAGGAAATCCCGCATACTACATATGCCGAACTTCTTATCACGAATCAGAAAGAAGCTCTGGTATATATCAGTTAAGACTGATTTTATAACTCTTAAAAATATTATCATTTTATTATTTTATTTATTTTTCTCACCCTAATGCCTTTTCATGAATATATGTATGTATTGATATTTATATGGCTGAGTATGAGCTTTTATACTCGTGGTCGTAACAATTTCCCTGTTGTCAAATAAACCAGGCAATTCTAAAGCCACACAATCGAACGGAAGGCACGCAGCGCCGGACCATGCATAAAGCCGGCAAAAGCAGATGCAACTGCAGACTTCAGCCTCGCGAGGATTCAGGAGGTATGCAAACGGTATGTGCTTATTGTTGTCGTTGTTATTGCTGCAATTTACATTATGACATTATACTATCATTTGTTGTTGCTGTTATTATTCTCTCTCATCGAATTTATTTATCGACACAACTATTGTTGAGCATTGTTTGCCATAAGATTTTATTTCGAGATGATTGATTTTTTTTCCAACGACCGTAAATAAGTGAGCGGCACCGGAACTGTTGTCACAGGTAGTCGCTGCAAGCACGTACATCGGCGGTTGAAGCTCTGGTGTTTAAATAAACTCATAACTGGGTATATTACGATTGACTACAATTTAATTAGAGGTAAATATGAAAGCAATGCAATTCAATTACATACATTAGAGACATTAGCTTCGCGTGCGACAAAGCTTTTGAGATGAGCAACTCTTACACACTCTCATACGGTTATCAGTTTTGATATTAGTAAAAAAATTTAATTAGGTTAGATGGCTGATCAAAGATCACACGTGGACTGGTATATGAATTCCTTTGTGAAGCCATAGAGAAGAAGAACTCTTTTGTTCGAAGTTATAAATTATCAAAACGCTTAGTAGCCAATAAAAATTTGCATAGGCGTTTAATTTCAACTCCCGCCAGTTCGGTGGGATATCTGAAGGTATGCGCTCCCAAGTGTCTAAGTCTTGACCTCCCAAATTGGGGACAGTCAAGAAGGAAGTGTTGTTTTCCCTCATCTTCTTCCACACAGCTTCTGCAGATGGCCTGTTAAAAGTCCCACAACTAGGGAGAGGCTAGCCTATCTTGGACCAAAACGCTTTTGCGACAGCGCATGTCCCAGCTTAGCCCAGTTAGCCCAACTATTTAGTAGTAGATAGAGCACCGACCCACTCCTATTCTATCGATAGCGGTTCTGCATTTCCTCGTTAGCTCATCAGCTTTATAATTTCCTGCGATTCCACTGTGGCCTGGTCTATACCAGTCTTATAACAAAGACACTCGATGCTATAGGTAGCGAAGATAGACAATGCTTGACCGATCCTGAACGCACTGAGAGGGTGGTCACTTCTCTGAAGGAGGCTCCACTCCGGAGCAGTAAATCTGTTGCTACCTTATTGGCTGCAAAGTCGGCCTGGAAGACAGTGCAATAGTCAGGAAGTCTGAAACTGGAGTTAATAGAGAGCTCCTGACAGTAGACCAATCTTCACTTCTAAGCGGAGTGGACCTTAGTGCACCACACATGTTGATGAGCGCCGCCTGTTGATCGTTCTCGAGTTTTTTTACAAGTGTGGTCTTTCCTAGAGGCCACCACATCTAAAGACTCTAGAACGTAATGGGACCATAGTGAATGTCTCGTAGAGCCAGAGAACCACTTTCGGTGAAAAACCCAACCTTTTGCCAATGGCTTCTCTACAGAACTACAAGGCAATTGATGCCTTTTTTGCTCTCTCTCCGATATTCACCTTCCATGAAGGCTTCTTATCCAGGATGAGCCCTAGATAATTCACTGTATCCGCTGGTTGCAGACGAATGTCTCTCATTCGCGTCAGCGGTGCCGCCGGTCTTGTATCTTTCAGTGAAATAAACCAATAAGAAAACATTGCTGTAGCTTGAAGTTTCGAATATTTTCTCTGTACTAAGCACAACTGGAAGTCTGAGTTCATTCTAAGATACAACCATACAATAAATCGTTCTCATTTCCAACGAACTCTTCCAGATCCTGAAGTGTTACTAATACCTTGATTTTATCGAATAGCTCGAATAGCTTAAGAAGTTATAACCTTAATCTTTCCTGCCGGCATGTCTGCCTGCGTGCAGCCCATATTCCATTTATGCCACGTTTGTCTGCTTCTTGAACAAGTCAGGGATTGACTCCACCGAGATTGGTATCTACATTAAGAAAGTGGGGAGAAAACGGCACTGACAGTAGACAACAAGAATGTGCAACGCCATGTTATTGCTGGGAGATTATAAGCTAGCAAGGATTAGAGAAATTATCGGTTTCCCTCTAGGCGGATTCCGTCTCCTTGACGGACTCTAAACTGGCTGAAGGCCCATGGATCCATCTACGTGGAGAGGAAGCACATCACTTTCATCGTGTCTAGCAAGCTCCTGGAATTGTTTAGAATGCTGGACCTTTGTGACCATATGTAATATAGGAGAGGGCACAATAGACGACAGATCGCTGTGCAAAACTTCAATTATTTGCTATCTATCTATCTATCTACAATTAGCTAGAGGCATATAAATTGATTTTTTCCGGGTTTGTAGGGTGATGCCTGCCTGGCCAGTTTATCTGCTTCACAGTCTCCAAGGATATCACTATCCCTTGGAACCCGTTACAGAACAAGAAGGCTTTCTTTAATTGTTGTGATCTCCGCTTGGAAGACACCACAGTTGTTTGAAAGTCAGAAGATCATTCTGGTTCTGTCGACCTTACCTTTTTCCCAAACTTCTCTGGAAAGGAGGGGAATGAAGGGGCCGAATTTAAGTTCAAGTTTAAAGTATTGCGAACATCAGTGGTATTGGGTAGAAACGGAAGCATACTAAGGATCTAAGAATGCCTTTTATTACAAAAGTATAACGGGATGGATTCACTCAGTCTAAGAGATGACTTCTTTTACAAACAAAACCCGATGGCATTAAATGAAAAATACCGTTTAGGGCCCGACTTGGCGTTGTTCTAAGTGCTTCACGGCTGACCTTTGAAAGCCTTCCTTACGCCCTACCCCGTAGTTCTTTTTCATTATTGACCACCAGACTAAAATATCGTATTTCATAACCAGTCGTACAACTTCTGTGCAGAACTAATGATTTAACCGAGTCGCCATTTGGACCCACAATCTTTTGCAGATGTAAAATGAAGTAGCTGCTTTATTTATCTTAGATTCTAAGTTTGGTTTTCATGATAGCTTCCTGTCTATATTTACTCGTAGCTTGCTTTTTCGCCTATTGTTGACCTGGTACCAAAATAATAATAGGGCATAACTTTTGGAATTTTGTGCTGCCTCGTACCTACCTCTAGATGTCTACTTAAGTTTAGTTCGCACGTCGACCCATTGATTTTTACTGTTATGTCGATATAAGTTCTAGATGGTCGTTAAAAATACGGAAAAATAACCTTCTGGATCTCAAATTGTCACTAGTCAGGAAACTTTGAAGAAAAGCTTTCAACTGGAATGAATTTATTCTTAGCACTTGCGTTCGAAGAAAGCCGCAGAAAATTTATCAGTACTCTTACTTTGTAAACTCGAACAGCTAAAAAATTGGAAACAGTTTAATTAAGCTAATAGTTTCACTCCTCTTTAAGATTTGTGGTCTTACTAAATAGATAGAGTATAGCGGAAATTTCTTACTTTAAGAGTAGGATTCAATGAACAGTTTGTTCAAGTATAAAGCGATTCTAAGAGGTTCGGATAATATTGCTGTTTTCACGGGAGCTCCCAATGCAGTTACTGTAACGATTTATATCCCAAATTAATTTAATATTGAAAATTGTTTGACCTCTGTACCTAGAATTTGGCTTCGTGACAGACTTGATGGAGATAGGTCGTCGGCAAGTTCTAAAGGGTGATCCATTTCGGAGTTCTCTACTTTTTTAAAGAAAAAACACAGAACTTAAAATTTAATTGGAAATGTTTAGTTTAACCCAAAAGAACATTCTTTGGTATTTATTTTTTGAAGATTATCTTTTCAAAGGTTGGCCGCGGCTACATACGTCTCTGCTGGTCAATCCTTTGGCTCCAATTTTCAATGACTAGTTTGTGCATTTCGACTAGTAACTGGCAAATGACAGGATTGGTGTTTTGCTCCATGACTTGAATCGAAGCCGGACTGTCCTCACAGACTTTAGACTTTACATATCCCCACAGGGAAAGGTCTAACGGTGCGATATTACACGAACTGCTAGATGAAATGGCAGATCTTGAATCTCTTCAGATTGTTATTCGTCACAAATGTGGCAATTTTGTTTATTTACATACCCATTCAGCCAGAAATGGGCCTCATCACAGAACAAAATTTAGCTCGAAACATCGATTCTTTTTGGAACTTTTCAAGAGCACACCGAGCGATGTGATGTTGCTTGGGAAGGTCGAGTGGATTCAGTTCTTACACAAGCTACATATTGTTTTTTTTTCGCAATTAAAGATCTTGACGTAAAATTCGCCAAGTCGTTCCATACGTCAGTCCGAGTTTCTGCGAACGTCGCCGACGTGATCTGTTCTATCGAATTATATCCAGTAATGAATGCTCGGTCAAGATGCGTGATGGTGTTGCGAATACTACGCTCACTAGACCGATTCATTAGAACGCGAATTTTCGTGATAAAGTTGAACGATTTGTAAACGTTGTTCAGGCGCAGATCCGGATGAAATGCCAAACAATTCGAGATAAAAATAAACATCACATTAACGATGACATATTAATACGATCATGCGTAATGTGTCAAAAAAAGACTTTTGAAAAAAATACCTCTACTGGGATCACCATATATAATATATAGAGGGTTGACGTAAGCAATTCTTGGTGAGGATATGCCGTTAGCAAGTTCTAGAATCTTTAATGCAGGCAGGCATTGAATATTTGTGGCAGAAATTTAGCTTTAAACACGATACTGATAACAGAAAACTAGTTAATGTTCACTGTAGTACTCTAAACTGTCAATAAGTTCCCTCCAAAAGTCGATATTGAGCAACTTAATATATTTCTGGAAACAAGCAATTTTTTTTTCAAAAATTGGCTTAAAAAATGCCATGGTTTCTCTCTGTCGGAAATTGCTTAGGCGTATATCACAAAGCCCCACTCTTTCCATGCAATATTTAAAGTATATTATTGCATACATTTATTGCGGAAATTCATTTCATGGCTTCATTTTCATTTTTTGATAATTTATTTTGCTATCAACAGCTTTGACCAAGTAATCCCCCAACGCACGCTAAGCACATTTCACGCAAGTAAGGATATTCACTAATCGCCTATTATTTTGCCAAAGCACAAATTGCATAAAAAATATTTTGTGATTGTTCATTTTGTTAAATAAATGAAGAGTTATGCTAATACCGGCAAATATATTTTGGGCTTTTGTTTACGAGCTTTTATTTATTTATTTTTCATCCGCAACTGCATAATTATAATCCTTTAACACAATAAATTAAAGAAAAGCAAATAAAAATAACGGCACTTAATGCACACACATGCATACAAACCGTATATCTATGCATGCGTAAGTATATAAATATTTTTTCAAAAAGTGAGCTTTTAAGCTCACATGCTTATATAAGTGCATGCATTATGTGCGCAAATGAAAAACAAACAAACACTATTTGAAGCCTCGAAAATCCCAAATGATTTATTTTATGTGCTTCACATGACCCCTACTTAGCCCCTTTAAAACGCTTTGCCCAATCTAGTCACTCATATATGCTCCATCATTCGCTCATTTGGCTTCCCTCTACACATACTATCATATAACTGGTAGTAGCAGTTGTTGTTTGCGCTTTGCCATTTATAAAATAGTTTCACAATAAAATAAATATTAATAACATAATTTATGGCGCTTTAGCTGCGTTTTTGAAATTCGATGAGTCGAGATTTGTTTGACCGCAAAAGCTTTTAAATGCGCTTTTTTGTCGGTCGGCCGCTTGTTTGCGGGCCTTTTTTCGGTTATTTGCTCAATCCGTGGTTGCTGTTGCTGTAAAACCGGCAATACCCAGCATATTATAAAACATTGCCAGTGGCCAACGGTTTTTCGAGCGTTTGCACGAATAGCCAGTCAACATTTGATCCATTGTATCTACCCCCGCTTTAAATTTATTGTAGTCCAAAATTTGATCTGGCTTGAATCCTTTCAATGGATCGGTGCTTTGACGGTAATGGGCAGTGGATAACATAATTACTGGCTTTTTCGGCTTTGCCATATACGAGCACAGACCGATATTATTATTGTGATAACAAAATAAAGTGCTTTTAACATCACGCTTCGGGTTAGCAATTGCGGAATGAAGGTTTTATTTTTCTTACGGTACCGACAAAAGCCACTTTACGATTCATCAACATTTCTGCCAAGTTGTATGTTGAAAAAATTGTCAGCATAAACAGTCCTACCGCTGTCCATATAATTTTGCATCAATTTCATGACGACCCGTTCACCTTGATTCGTTTCTCGCTGGCCACCTGGTGGTTTTCCAGTATAAATTATACCTTTCAAAGGGTAGGTTGAAACAGAGTCACAAATCCACCACACTTTCATGCCATATTTTGCCGGCTTACTCGGAATATATTGGGTGAATCGAGTGCGCCCACGATGTGGAAATAACTGTTCATCGACGGTTACATGACAATCCGAGTGTATGCTTTCTCTAAATTGGCCATCAGCATGAGCCATACATCGTCCAGGGCAGCAGTTTTGCTTTGCTTCAACCTCTCAGCACGAGTACCACTGTTATCGAAACGGATGAAAGTAGTTAAGCTCTTGAACCGATTCAATGACATAGTGGCCTTATAAATTGACATATTGTAGCTGGCCCACAATTCTTTCGCTGGCTGAGAATTCGAGTGGAATACACCAGCAATAAGTAGCATCCCAAAAAAAGCATACATTTCGTCTTCGTCAGTTATTACCCAAGAACGCTGTTTATTACTGGGATGCTTTTCATTCCATAGACGAAACGCTTCAACGGCTTTTCTGTTGGTTTCCCGCACAATGATACTTACGATTTCAGGAGACAGCAATAGCTTGAAAAGAGCTTTATGACTCGGTGACGCTCCCCGTAGTGGCCCTTTACGAGTAAAAGTTGTAACATTGTGACAACGAGGCCTTCCAGGTGGTGGAGGATTTGAATTCCACATTCTATCATTTTTCGACCTGTATATAAGACCCTGGGTAATAGATGTGCTGCATGATTCCATTGTAGTTGAAGCCTCAAGGGCGATAGCTTCTCTATACAAATCCTCAATATCATCATGGTTTTCATCCAGAACAGCCTCTAACTCGATTTCCTGTTCTATCTGATGCTTCACCGAAGTCATCTTCATCTGAAAAATATTCATCATCTTCTACGTCGCCACTTGTTTCAAATGGATCGGACTCCTGTCCCATAATTTCTTCAATTTGTGCCTGAAGTCGCTGACGTTCTTCCGGACTCACATTTGCTGCGTTTAGCTTACGAAGCAAACGCGTCAACACATCAACTTCATCCATATAATAGTGTGCATACTTTTTGGCGCTTAACAGTATTTGCATACTGAGAACGTGTGAGGGCTTAAGTGAGAGTTTTTAGTATTGTTGTTAGCAAAATTGTGCGAAAAAAGTTCGCCTGGCAAGCGTTCTACAAAAAAATATTTAAAAGCTTGAAACTCAGTTTAGAGATATTTGTGAAAAATTTTGATAAAAATAATACTCTGCACTAAGCCACAGAAAAGTATCAAAAAAGTAATATAGAATTCGAGTTGACTAAGTTAGGTTCGATTATACCGGTCGGCTGTCACGCTATGCATAGACCTACTGGTCCCTGGGAATGGGCAGATGGAAGTCTAATTCAATTTAAGCTGAAGTACTCGTCGTAGAGGTCGCCAACGCTTTTTACGAACTTTAAGAGCGACTTGATATATAATTTTGTTACATCATCTGGTCTCTTGAACGGCGAAAGACGTTAGCTTAGTGCTCCAGCGTCTCTCTTATGCTTCTTTCCTCCACTTTCTGCATATACTTATGTAATACTGCGATCAAATTGAAAGGTGATTTTTAAATTTATACTTCGTGTGTTTTTCGAATCAGTAATTTTTTTCCGTAAGTTGTTAATTCTATTAGTGACATCTATACTAAATTTCAAAATGTTCTATAGTATTTGAGATACGCGTCGTTTTGTGAGGCTCTAAAAGTGAATTCTTCGATTTTACTATGTCTGAATTTATTGAACAAAGTAGTGCGATAATGCACCATCTCATACTGCCTTGATTATTTGTGATCATTTCGTCACATCTTCAACTAATATCGTGCCGCAACCACCGCATTCGCATGATTTACCTTCGTATTTCTGGCTATTACACCGGACACCGTTTTGAATCAATTGAGGATATAAAAGCCGAATCGAAGAAGGCTCTGATGGCCATCACGACGAAGGACGCTTCCAAGTGCTATGATGACTGGGAAATTCGTTGCATAAATGTATTGCAGTGCGAGAGGATTACTTTGAAGGAGATGAAGTGGACAAAATTTATCTTTCAATTTGATCACCGTAGTACATGATGTCGTCGATTCGCATCTGATGCCAGTAAGTGGTGAACTGTCGTTAGGCCAACAACTTCTTCTGCATTCGTTTCCAGACTGAATGACCTGTCATTAGTGTTGCCTAGGATCCAGCTCCGAGCGATAGATGTCGGACCAAATTTGAGTAGAAACCGCATCTTATATCTGTTCTGTTGATTACTGCTGCAATATACTCCATTATGTCAAGAATAGGAATGAAAATATCTTGGAACTAGCATACAAAACTCTAGTACTATACTATATAGAACGCATCTATGCCTTTCTTCAGGAACTATGTTTAGTCGTTAAGAGTTCGTTAGTCAATAGCGGCAATAGTAATATTTCGAGTGATCCGTGGTCTCGGCAAAATTTGGTTTCAACAAGACGGTGCCACTTACCACACATCACATTATTCAATTGATTTATTGAGAGAGCACTTGGGTGAGCAGATAATTTCACGTTTTGGGCCGGTTAATTGGCTACCAAGATGGTGTGAAATCACACCATTAGAATTTTTCCTGTGGGGGGTATGTAAAGTCTAAAGGTTATGAAGGCAATAATGCTTTGGTTCAGGCTTTGAAGCAAAGCATCACGCATGTAATGAGTGAGTTACCAATCGAAATTCACGAACGAATTATCAAAAATTGGACTCAACGGATGCACCAACTGAGACGTAGCCTTGGCCAATATTTTAAAGAGATAATTTCAAAGAATAAATACCAAAGAACATACTTTCAAATTGTAATAAACATTTCCCATCAAATTTTAAGTTTTTGTGTTTTTTTTTCTTAAAATAGTAGGAATTGAGTTACGTAAAAAATAAATATACAGAAAACAGTCAGACGAAAACTCGTTAAGAGGCACTAAAGGAGACAACATTTGGTGTAGTGTTTTACCTTTTGCTTATAATTTTGTTAAAACAGTTTTATTACGGTGGCAATAAATTGCAAGAGTTGGTAGCCAGAGAAAAGGTGGCTGTGTTATATCATTGAATTCTTCCTTGACAGAGGCATCGAAAAGATTGCTCATTCATGTTCAAATGTGAAAGATAGCCTAGCAATGTTTATGAGTAGTAGTAGAAGGCCTTCTGGATATGAAGAAGTCTGAAACTCTAACTATATATAATGGACTTCTTTCGGCTGGTTCAGACAGCGGCGGAACCTCTAAGTAGCGGAGGAGGTCTCAGTAGTCAAAAGCTCAAGCTGGTTGCATACAAATGTTATCCAAAAAATTAAATGACCTTACCTCATAAAAGGTGATACATTTTCGGAAAATTTGTTATTTGTTGTGAAAGTTAGAGCCTTGAGCAGTATTACAATTTTTTTACAGCAACTTAAGCTACGTTGCGAGATCTTATGAAAAGATTCAAGAACTTAACCTCAAAAGTATCACAACATTTCACAAAACTTAAA
The DNA here is from genome assembly GCF_024586455.1 of Bactrocera neohumeralis. Lineage (NCBI taxonomy): Eukaryota > Metazoa > Arthropoda > Insecta > Diptera > Tephritidae > Bactrocera > Bactrocera neohumeralis. The sequence goes on along the minus strand of NC_065921.1, from coordinate 67,703,973 downwards.
GCATACAAGCAAAAAAAACTACTGAAACCTTTTCCAAGACAAAATCTTACAGGCAATAATTCGGAAAGGAGTAGTCATAAAGTAGGAACCGCAAGTATTCATAAAAATAAGATAAAAATAAAATGAATAGCCGACGCGTCGATGCTATTAAAACCTAAATGGCAAGAAATCGTTAACAACAACAACAAAGAGAGCAGAAAAAGAACTGACTAAGCGATGGTTAAACAAATTAAATGAGCAGGAAGTCAAACAAAACTGTGAAAGAAGAGGAAGGAGGCGAAAGCAGATAACACAAAGAATAACAATTGCAAGACAGTCAGCAGACAGGGACGCACACACAAACAGAGACTGCTTAGATGTGGCAGGCGGTTGCTATGGCTGCTAAAATGCTTGGACTTAAAGACCAGCTCGTATAGATTACGGTAACTGATCGCAGATTTCCAGAGCCGAAGAAATGATACTTACAAACCGATGCCGCGACTAAACCACAAAGTTCTGCTATGCTTTTCTTTTACCATTTTTTTGTTTCGGTTTTTCGGATAAAAATAACAGAAAAAACTAGAAATTGTATCTGTCTGATTACCTTTTAAAATGTGAAACGCGAAAAAAGTCGGAATGAAATATCTTGTAAGCGATAGGGTAGTTTATGTCAGTCACTTTGGGTTTGGGTTATAAAATTGCGCTTTAAACAACAAAATTCCGAACTAAACGAAACGAGAGGTGCTCGCGTACGCCAAGGGTTGTTGCCGCCATTAACCGTTGTGCATTTCGCACTCCTCCGTCAAATATCGCATTAGAAGACTAAATGTGAACGTGGTTACGGCAGACCGCACGTGTCTAACGAATTTTTCACATTCCAATGCACTTACAGCTCGTTTAACACTGGCTAAATGACAATGTCCTGCGGCGGTAGGCGGAGCGAAAACGTTGTGCGGCGTGCAAGGTGGGAGAGCGCCAGTAAAATTGCATCGTTGGGTGAAAGAGCAGCGGCGGTAAGGTGGGGGTGTTTGGGAGAGTAAATGAGTTGGAGAAAGTAGATAGAAATGATGAATGAAGAAAATGCCTGGTTATCAGTCGAACTAAGGCAGACTTAATATTTGTAACTATAAGGCTGACTTAGTTAATAAATATAATTTAACGTGAAAACATGTCTATCTATGTATTATTAGCTCTACTTCAATTATACATTGGTCTCTTTATGATAAGCTATTCTCTCTGTAAGCAGCCGGTAACATAATAGGAGAATTTAGTCACTTCAGCGTTCTAAATATGTTTGAAAGTGATTTTGCCGGTTTCTAAAATGGTCAAAGTACCTAATATTATTAGGATCTTAAATCTGTTCATATAGTTCATAAGTATTTCAAAAAGTAATTTATATTGAGCTAAAATTGACTGGACTTCTGGAAATAGTAACCTAGACCGAAACATTAAACATCTTTCATCGAAAAAGGCGTTCAAGGTCTTAACAGTTTTGTAAACATTTTCCGTCAGTAATAAAGTCTCATTCCTGTCTTCTACAAACTTTATGTTATTGGAAATTGCTTGGAGATATTTAAGTTCTCGAAGCATAAAAATCTCTGGTGGAACAAGAAGTTCTGACCTGGGAAACGTAGAGTACGGCGATTTGTCTACTGCCTTAAACAAGCGGAAAGACACGACGGTTTGAACGAGTATACAGATTCTTTATCCCAGCTTCTAAGTTTGGTTTCCAATGACGCTTACTGTCTATTGTTAGTCCCAAGTATGGTTGTGTTTGACTCGGTACCAGATCTCCTAAGGGAATTCAAAAATTTCGCGCGGGCGCTAAATGACAGACCTGGAGGGACTTTTGTAGCAGCTTAGAAAATATCAAAGAAATAGTGAGGCTGAAAAGGTTAGAAAAAATGTTGGACGCAGTTGAATCTCGGAATCGCAGCGCCTTCAAGCAGCTTGCACAAAACATATCATATGATCCGTAGAGAATTCGCTCCATACACTAGTATTTAACATCGAAAGGAATCTTGAGTATCAGGAATATTCCGAAGCATTCAATAACGTTTCTACGTAACCTTACTTCTGCAATTACATTTGATTAGAAGGTTCTTGATCTCTAGAAGAATACAACCAGACTGAAATGATGCTAAAATGACCAAAGAAGCCTGCAGAAGCAAGGTGGGGTACTATATCCGCAACAAAGAAACCAAAGTACCAGCATATGCAGGCGACATAGTCATTTTAATGACAGCAAGGTCTCTCCATCCCATTAAGAATATTAAGACCGCACCTCTACACCTCTCATGCCTCTCAATTCAGTACAAAATTGAACAACGCAAGCGTGTCAGAAGTTTATTCTAGAGGAAACTTATCTGCTTATTTTTTCAAAAAATTACAAATCCCCTCCCTTCGATAAATAAGACAAGAAGAAAGAGCTCTATCTTTCTCAAAACGTGCTACAGCAAACTTCTGTCGTAGTAGAATGTAGAAAAAATAGTAAGAAAAGCCAACATTGCTTATATGCATGTAAGGAGATGCTCGACATAACCTTGGGCTTTCTCTCTGATGAAGTAGTCCTACACATCAGAAGTTAGATCAATTTGGCTCTAGAATGCTGTAGTGTAGTGTACAGGCAAACGGAAATCTACCTATCGGTGGCCAATGGAAAGAGTACGACGGGTGACTGCGTTGTGAATAACGAGAGCTCTGAGATCCCAGCAACGGCGACTCTTGAAGTAATAGCAAACCTGCAACATTAAAAATTGTTTGTGGCTCGAAAAAGGATGAGGCAGTTAGTGTGGGGATATACCGTCCAGAGTTAGAGGTACGCCTGATCACTGCACTATATATTGTATTTTAAACCGAAGTTTTTTCAAGAGGAGAAGTCCCTGAAATAGCTTTTAATACACTCCCAGGTAACTCCAGGGTTAACATCTACTTCGACAGCTAAGCAGCATTCAAAATTTTAACCTCCTTTCGCATATCGGCCAGAAGTGTCTGGGGAAGCAGGGCAGCAGAGAAGAGTGTTGCCGGGAACAGGCGACTTCAATGCGACAGTGGATGAGATAATCAACAGTAGCGCACGGCTGCCAACCGAAACATTGGTAAACTCATTAATTGCCTATACGACAATCGGGACAGTAGCATGGATCACGGTGGAACAATATAGCCGGCCGGCATCCCAAGAGATGACTATTCCCGTGGACTACAGAACGGCACTCCATCTGGTATCACTGAGGACAAAAACTGGTCTATAGGTGGATCATTAGTCAACTAGACTAACCTAACCTACGTACCCCATTGAAAATTGCAGAATTTTTCTAGACCTATATCGCCTCATTTGTTATTTGAACGTAAGCCCAAAAACCGTTTGAGCCTTTCTGACAAAACCGAAACTTGTTCCTTGTTTAAGTCTGTTTTAATATTCCGATTTCATTTTAAAGTCTTGTTGTCTTCGATTGAAAGATCCTATGCGCTGATATCATTGGCGATCGAAATTAAATGGAAATCAGCCCTCGATTTACCGACTTGTTTTTTCTTATATCCTCACTAAAAGTCATTTAATTTTCGCTTTACCATACCAAAAAGTGATCTGATAGCATTAAAAAGGGATGTTAATGTATACGAATATACCAAAAACTGTGTGAAACCAATACTACTACTTTGATTGCGGTCAGAAAACGCCATTTGCCGGCAGTCACTTCAATTCGAGAAACATCGTCGCGGAAATTTTGTATATTCTCAGCGTTCTCATCATTCTCGTGCCTTTTTGTTTGCATGCGTCTGGTATTTCCGCCGCATTGCACAACGTCAACTACATATCCAACTTCCCAGCGTCCGTACTTTTCGGGCTCGCGAGTCCGCGTTTCACTCGAATCTATGGAAACAGCGCAAATTTCATTAGGATCCTTTTCAAATGTCGCGTTAACGAATTGGTGTAAAAATAATGGACGTGTAGCCATTGACCAGCCCGCGTTAACGAACGCTCGGCCAACCGAGTCTAAGTCTAGTGATGCACAATGACAACGGTATCCTTTTCGTATGTCAGATAAGCAAACACCTCGAAAGCTCAGGTTCAAGTTGAAGCGCTACACGCAGGCTAACACTCTTGAATGTGGCAAATATTTTTGGTTTCCTTCCGTTTCACCGGCATTTCGGCGTTAATACACAACGACTGCAGTTGGCGCGTCCGCCTTTCAGCTTTGTTTTGAAGCTCTCGTATTTCGCTCGTTTACTTTGGCGTTTCGTTCAATCCGTTCACTTTCCGTTCACGTTAATCATTCTGGCATTAATTTTCTTTGCCAGTTTCCTGCGCCGCGCGGAATACCCCAGAGAGATTTTGTAGTTAAAATGAAAGGATTTAAATGATTTAACACTTTTCATTGACGCGTGCTGCTGCCTTCGCGGTGTGCGGTCAATTTTATTTCGGTGCAATTAATTTCACATCCTGTGCTTGTAGTCCTTTATATTCGAGACTTTTCGCTTATTTTCTCAGCCAGTTTACACCCACTATCGGAGTGTCGCGGTGCTTGTTGGTGTCTGGAGCAGCGTTTGCTAAGCTGGTTATTGCCAACGGCGACAAGTTTATTAAATTTTCGTTTTTCAATTTACTCCTTCGCTGAGTTGGCTTTTCGGGGTTTCATGTGATGAAGTTTGTAAGCTTGAATGGACAGCAATAAATTTCGAAAGATGAGAAATCGATTAGCTCTTTATCTTGCTTGAGTAATTTGTGGTGGTATATGAAACCTTTAAAATGACTACTTAAACAAAATACATGTTCGTTATATTCTTGATATGTCGCAATTTCACATCAATTTCAGGCCACTGTTTTAGATGCATTCCTTCAAAGACTATAGGTCGGAACACTTCTATAGCTTCAACAATGTGTTAAACAATGCATTCATTCCCAGGAAAGATGGTAGTACAGACAGACAGAGACTCTGCTGCTGAGTGCTGCTTCTCTTTCCTGACTCTAGATCGCCCAGCAATTTGTAGAAGCAGGCTCAAGGCCCTAGGAACCATCTACATGGACAGGGAATACATTACCTCAGTCGCGCCCAGCAAACTCCTGGAATTGTTCAGCATGTTAGACCTTTGTGATTTTGAAAAGGGGCAATAGACCATAGGTCACAGTGCAAAATCTCAATTATTTTCTATCTATCTATTTGCTGCTGAGTGAGGCGTGATCATAGTGGCGTTGATATTTGGAGATAAAAATAGAGAAGTAAAGCTAAATGAGTCAAATTCTTATAGACAGCCAGAGTGATCAGAATTTACTGCACTGCCTTCGTTAAAATAAAAAATATTGAACGTGGAGAACAATTCACAGAAATATATATCTAAATATTTATATAATCCGATTACTTAAAAGTTCATTGTACACTAACACAGAGTTATTCCCTCCTAGGACATGCTCTATGTACAATTATCATATGTTCTTTCTACGAGAATTACAGGCCTATAATAGCGCGCTCACAATTACCTGCACCGTAATGAGCGGTTTCAAAAATTACCGAGGTGAGGTGTCGTATGATTAAGTTTGGCTAAATATCAGCAAAAACACCCTGAATCAATCACAAGAGGTGTATATTTATATTTTCGTTATTTCAGATGGGTACCTTATAGTAGAAGATCCGAGGTGTTTTTGTCTCGGTATGGTAAAAACGGTACATTCGCAGAGGGCCAACGAAGTTGACCAACGCAATGTATCACAACTGAGCTGACATAAGACTCAACAGTCCAGTATTAAACCATAAGTAGCCGACGAAGCTCTTACCCGTTCCCAATCCGCATATTAAGACTGAAGTAACAGACTCTGTGGCCTCAATATTGATACCTCCTCAGAAGAGATACTCCATTGTTTCCCTGTTGCCCTGCTCTAGACATTTCCTGCTGTTTTCACATTCAGTCATGCCCATCCTGAGGGCATGTGTCGCCACCAGACAGTGACTACTTAGTATGCCCATCAGGTTCCTACAGTCACTTCTATCGAGTGCCCATAGGCATTTTGTGCATTTCCGATCTACCGTTTTGCACATGACTTTTGCAGTTTTGCACCCACGTAGCTTATTCCATCGGGTCGGATATTTACCGTACACCGTTCTTGGCAATCTCGTGCACTATTTCGTTGCCCTCGATGCCTTTGCCGCCTGGCATATAGTAGTTGCTTCACTCTAGCAGCACTTTTCACTGCCCCTTGCTTCCCAAGATACTTCTGGCCGATATTCGATACGAGGTAACTGCCTTGATTGGTGCTTGGTTGTCTACGTAGATGTTGGCTCTAGAATTGGCTGCAGGTGCATTAGAGACTAACTCCGCGGTTTTCGCAATAGCAAAGATCTCTTTGCTCAACTCTGGACAACAACCGGAATGTTTAACGTAGGTACCTCCTGACGACAGCCTTACCCCACGGTACTCAAAAGTACAACGGATCAAATCAATGCGGTGATCAGCGCCCTGAAAATGCCAGGCATTTTCAGTACCAATTGGCAGTGTGGAATAGACACATTAACCACTTTGGTAGGGTTCGAGACCCATCTAAAACCTCTGCCGTGCTATGGGTCCGGCACCCGGTTGCAATGCAACTCCACATCGAACTGCCAAAAAGTCAATTCTACCCGCATTTGAGTACAAACCACAACCACCACGATACTCCCCAAGGGGCCAGTCCTCATGAGCAGGTTGGAGTTACCTCCAAGGGCTCCTGCTCCCCGTGGTACCAGAATTTAATCTCCTACCAGTTGAGCTTGAGCATCAGACAAAATCTGAAGTCTGGGTTATCCGCAACAAATCTATCATCCCGAATGTTCCAACGTTCTTGCCACTTACACCTAACCCTATCATCTAGAAGCCTCTTGCTCCCTAGATATCCCTCCCTCTCCAAATCATCATCAGAGATCCAATCATACAGCAGTAAGGAAACGCTCAAACCCCTTCTTAACCCGAATGCAACAGAACGCTGTATGACAATCAGGTCAAGAGGGGGTGTTCTTAAGAAAACTTGCAAAGCCCCCGTCGAAACAGTACGACATACAGCCAGGCATGCAAGCATCATACAACGTTGCACCGAAAGGAGCTTCGGCGACTCGGGAACGCCGCTGTCTCCCACCATACAGCAGCTCCATAAGTGGCACAAGCCACAAACAGGCCACGCTATATGGTGCGGACAGTACGACGCCCAAAACCCCAATCACTCCTCAAGATGCGTCGTACTTTGCCTATGACCGCCAGTATGCGCTTCTTAATCCTAATCAAGTGTGGAGTAAAACACATTCTTTCACTCATAGTCAGCCCCTGATATTTGACTTGCATCACATATATGATACTGACTCCATTCACACGGACAATCGGTGGGCGAACCGGCGACAATCTATCTTTCAGCAGCATTGCCACCATTTTATTCATCGATATGTCAACCCCCACACCTCAACCCCAAGAATTTATAATTTCTAAAAATTGTCCTCCTGCCCGTTCTAAATCACACCGCGAACGACCTTCAACCAGAAGAAGAAGATCATCCGTATACGCACAACACCTACAAAGTGGCTCGAGCTGCCCAAGCAGAGAATCCATCATGAGATTCCAAATATATGGACCACAGATGGAATTCTGCGGGCAGCCACGAACCACCTCAATCTCCACACTTTCATTCATACCAACAAGAGAAGCTTTTCTGTCTGAAAAATAGCTCCGCCAAAGAGCAATTGCCGGACAACCAAGCTCCTCCAGCCGTTGCACCACCCGATTCCAGCTTAGGTAATCAAACGCCCCCTTGAAGTCAACAAATATGCCAAGGACATATTTGTTGACATTTTCCCTAACAACATCCTGAACATGCAACCAAGCATCTTCTACACTGCGTCCTTCCCTTATCCCAAACTGCCTATCCAACCACATACCCCTCGTTAGCTGCTGAAACCGTTCCACCATTACTCTTTCCAGTACTTTTCCAAGTACTGGAAGAAGACTGATGCACCGATAAGAACGAGGATCGCTCCTGATCTTATCAGGGGACTTCAGGACAGTATATTCTGGTACCAACTCCATAGTCCATGTTTGAACCATCCGTATAGATTTTTAGAGTATTGCGCGTTGCTAACATACCGTTACGTGATTCGGATTCGGCTCACCTTTGGCACGATATTTGACCGATTAGTCGTATTTCTAATCAAATAATCTTTCAAAATGATTTTCACTAATACGTCCGATATTCCAAGGAAACCAGTAAGATCAAGTATCAAACTCTTTATTTTATTGACGTGTTGATCACCAGTTGATGTTGATGGGCGTACTGGGCGTAGTTGGTCGTCAACGCGTTCTCGACTCTCTTTGAATAACTTGTACCGATCAGAAAGTCTTGCTCGCGACAAACAATTATCACTGAAGACCTTTTTCAACATTCTGAACGTTTCAGCACCAGAAATTTAATTCCACACTCAAACTTGAATGGGACTTCTTTTGTTGAATAACACTGGCCTACACTCATTTTGGTGCCTAAGATTTTATACCTGATTTTGGATGTATTTTGTGAGTTGATACGAGAAAACAAGTCACATTTTCCATATCAGCTCTTGTTCATAAGAAAGAAGAAAAGAACATCTAGTAGCGGGAATGTGGTTCATCCTACCTACTATACCGACTACTGATGCGCACAGAGCTGCACCAAACCAAAAAAAAATTTTTGTAGGCCAGTGTAATTTCACTCATCGTAAAAAGCACTATATGTACATCAGAAAGTCAACCGTATACAAAACACCCGTGATTGTTTTGATGTGATATTTGGAACAGATATCAGATAGTGAGAAAATGGATTCCGGCGTGATTTTCGTAATTTTTTTTTAAAGAAAGTACTCTAATGAATGTTTTGAACTTCTTTAGACGTAATAAGGTATATTTTCAACTATATTTCAAGATTTTTCTTTTACAAAAATATTGAAAAATAACGGAGTTATATGCTGAAGAGGGAAGCGAGACGCATTTGCAGAAAAAAAGAGAGGCTGGAATATGTGTGTGCGAAGAGCTTGACAAACTAGCCGACAGGGGTAATGCTCGAAAATTCTACAAAAAATGCGGCGGCTTACAGAAGGTTTCAAGACGGAGCATACTCTGTAGAACCCCAAAGGTGATCTAGTCTTGCCCAGAGCATACCTAAAGTGGGTTATGGAGGAACACTTCTCCCAGCCTGCTGAATGGAGTGAACGCACAACACCAGGAGAAGGAGAACCCGATTCCCAATCGATGACGATGGAGCACACGTTTAATACCCGACCATGAAGAAGTTCGAATAGCAATTGCCCGCCTGAAGAACAACAAAGCGGCAGGGCCGACGGATTGCCGGTCGAGCTATTCAAATACATCGGCGAAGAACTGATAAGGAGCATGCATCAGCTTCTTTGTAAAATATGGTCGGACGAAAGCATGCCCAACGATTAGAATTTAAAGTGTGCTATTTCCAATCCACAAAAGGGAGACCCACAATCTGCCAACTACCATTGTAAGTTAGCCTCGTCAACATCGCATATAAGGTTCTATCGAGCGTATTGTGTGAAAAGATTAAAGCCCATCGTCAACAAACTGATTGGACATTATCAGTGTGGCTTCAGACCTGGAAAATCAACAACCGATCAGATATTCACCATGCGCCAAATCTTGGAAAAGACCCGTGAAAGCAGAATCGACACACACCACCTCTGCGTCGATTTCAAAGCTGCTTTCATGACAGCACGAAAAATACGGCTGACCAAACACCAAAAGCTCCGTCAGGATCGGGAAGGACCTCTCCTTGCATGTTTCGATACCAAACGAGGTTTCAGACAAGGCGACTCCCTATCGTGCGACTTCTTCAACCTGCTTCTAGAGAAAATAGTTCAAGCTGCAGAACTAAATAGAGAAGGTACCATCTTCTATAAGAGTTTACAGCTGCTGGCGTATGCCGATTATATTGATATCATCGGCCTCAACACCCGCGCCGTTAGTTCTGCTTCTCCAGGCTGGACAAGGAAGCAAAAGAAATGGGTCTGGCAGTGAACGAGGGCAAAACGAAATATCTCCTGTCATCAAACAAACAGTCGTCGCTCTCGCGACTTGGCACTCACGTCACTGTTGACAGTCATAACTTTGAAGTTGTAGATAATTTCGTCTATCTTGGAACCAGCGTAAACACCACCAACAATGTCAGCCTAAAAATCCAACGCAGAATAACTCTTGCCAACAGGTGTTACTTCGGACTGAGTAGGCAATTGAAAAGTAAAGTCCTCTCTCGACAAACAAAAACCAACTCTCATAATTCCCGTCCTGCTATATGGTGCAGAGCTTGGGCGATGTCAACAACGGATGAGACGACGTTGCGAGTTTTCGAGAGAAAAGTTCTGCGAAAGATTTATGGTCCTTTGCGCGTTAGCCACGGCGAATACCGCATTCGATGGAACGATGAGCTGTACGAGATATACGACGACATTGACATAGTTCAGCGAATTAAAAGACAGCGGCTACGCTGGCTAGGTCATGTTGTCCGGATGGACGAAAACACTCCAGCTCTGAAAGTATTCGACGCTGTACCCGCCGGAGGAAGCAGAGGAAGAGGAAGACCTCCACTCCGTTGGAAGGACCAAATGGAGAAGAACCTGGCTTCGCTTGGAATATCCGTTTGGCGCCACGTAGCGAAAAGAAGAAACGACTGGCGCGCTGTTGTTAACTCGGCTATAATCGCGTAAGCGGTGTCTACGCCAATTAAGAAGAAGTTATGCTGTCTTCGACTGCTGACATGATTCCGGCCGAATGTGTAGCTGAAACAAAAAAAATTTATAAATTTTACTAAACTTAAAGATATTTCCTTTACAATGACCCAAGAATACTCAGTTTTAATTTGAAGTCGATCGGTTAATTTCTCGTTGGGTTATGATGTCAGCAATTTTGGAAAATGTCATAATTTCTATCACAACAAACAACCAATTTGTGTAAGTTTTTTTGAAATAGATACCTTTCATCAGTTGAAATCTATGATTTAAAAAACTTTACATCGTCAGCATATATGTAAGTATTGTAAAACATTTTCAAATACTCTCTATATTAGAGTATTTGAGATAAGTAATATGTATTGAATCGAGTCAAAATTACCAACTTTTGGAATATCTAAAGAAGCTTCTGCGAATTTGATATCAGCGTCAGTGATTTTTATATTGATGTAGAGTTGTCTTCATGAAATCTTTGCTGAAATGAAGTTCTTGAAGATATGGTAGTGCCGATAATTTAACAATTCCTCTCTCAATGTATAGCCAAAATCCTGTATTTCACAAAAAGGTTAGGTTTAATCTTATTAAAATTATTTTAAATTTATTTTTACCCACTTTTGAACATCGCTCATGTCTTTTATATGTGTCACATACATTCTCAATCGTTAACTAATTGGAATAATCTCAGTTGTATCTCGTAAGCAGAAAAACAAATGAATTCAGCCAGAACTGTCTCAGTTATATAATAAAGTTTTCCGATTAATATCTAATTTAATCAACAAAGTGTCATCAAATAAATTTGCATTGCAATATGGACTCGGCTTTTATCTTGTCATTGCTTTTTTGCTGGCCATTTGGCCAATTATTTACAGTATTTTAATGAGTTTATTGAAATTTTTGATACAATTACAGAGTGAAAATGAAAAGAAAAAAATTATAAAAGTTTCATATAAAATATTTTTGTACAATATTATTCCATAGTTTAGAGGTATGAAGAGGAAAATTTTCAAACAATGCTCTACGTAAGTATTTGTATATGCATTTATTTACTTGTGATTTGTGAAATAATTGCCTTTTGTTACCACTGTACATATATATTTACATACATAAGCAGGTATACTAGGAAGGGTCCGAAATGCGGCAGGAGAAAATTATTCGACAAATTTCTCAAATTTGAATCTTTCCTTTTTAAGTATTATACAATTATACTTTATATAAATTTTGTTTTTTAAATTCCACACTAGGGTGGTTCTCAAATATAACTGATAAAGGGTTGAGAACGATACCGAACTGAGCACTTCTTCACCGGAAGTATTATAAACACAGAGGCCTCATATATACATAGTTACTTTTAGAAATCACTTTTAGGGTGGCGCATAATTTAATAAATCTGAGTATCTGATGCTTATGATACAAATATCATTGCTCCGATTAGTGTTACTATCCAAATAGCTCTAAAGGGAAAATTTAAAACTTATTTTGTTTTGTTTCTATTAACGGCCAGCAGACTACTCAGATACTTGAATTCAGAGCGTTGAAGTCAGCGATTCCATAACCCAGTAGTGTAAGAACACTAATATATCGTCCACAAGTTAAGCTGCTTACTGCCAATAGTAACGACAGCTCTATCTCTTTTGTCAGCATGTAAGCCCTCAGTTACTTAGAAAGTAAACAAACGCTAGTTATATTTAAACCCTGAACAGGGTAAACTAAGTTTGCTCCGAAGTTTGTAACCTACATAAGGATACGATGGCGACAATTCTACTTCTACAAGGTGCGTTCCAAAGTAAATAGGACTTTTTGAATCTAGCGCCCCCTGGTCCCGCTATCTATCTGCTATCTTTATCGAATATTCAGTGAGAATTTCATAATTTCGTTAATTGAAGTGAAGTTATTGCGTTTTAAATGTCAGTATGTTTGTGTTATCGGTGCGAAAATGAGCTTCGAACAAAGAGCCAACATTAAATTTTGTTTTAAAAATTGGTAAAACTTTTACCGAAACATTTCAATTGATGAAACAAGTTTATGTCGAAGATTGCCTATCCCGTAGCAGCGTGCACGAGTGGTTTCAACGTTTTCAAAGTGGTCGTGAGGACAGAAATGACGATCAACATGTGGGCCAATCAAAATCCGTGATCACCGGAAATTCCATCGAAACTGTGAGTGAATTCATCAAAAATCAATAGAATTGAACATCTCCAAACCATCGATTTATCGCATTTTGACCGAACATTTGGGCTTACGAAAGGTGTGTGCACGGTTTGTTCCACACAAATTGACTGACGATCAAAAATTGCTCAGAATCCGTCTCAGCGATTGACGCTTGTGACCGATTATTTGTCCAAAAATTACATTTTAACCATCAACCACTCCCCGTATTCACCTGATATGGCACCGTGTGACTCTTTCCTTTTCGGAAAAATGCATTTGCCCTTGAAAGGAAAGCGTTATGCCGTGTCTTTCATCCATCACAACGTGATCGATCCGGTTGATGGTTTTTCGAAGCGCAGACAGCCAGGTAGCTTGTCGAATTATCTTCTGCTTAAATTTACCGTAACCGATAACCATATTTCGGGCCCCGGTGACGTCTCAACCCATTTGGGGATGTTTCATCATTGAGGCTGAATATATCGACCGTTGTGCCAAAGATACCTTTCTTGCCCACCCTAACGTTAAAGTCACCAAGCGCGATTGTGACATCGCGGCGGGGACAACTTGACCGAACCAAATCGAGATAAAAACCTTTTGGTACAATTTTAAGCACTTCTTAAAGATCTTATGACTTCGGTGCCGGCGAAATTAACGCTTTTCTTGCTTTACCTTAGACTTTGGTACGAATATTTGCCTTGAGCTTGTGGACCAAGACTTTTGGCGTACACTTTTATTTTAAAGTAACCTCACAAAAAAGAATTCAATGAGTGTCATGTATAAATAACTTTGTGATCAGTCAATGTCAGAAGATTTTGTTGCATAGACTGAGTGTCGTATTTTTGAAAACAACAGACATGGTTTAGACATTTTTACTGATTTTCATCGACTAATTTGTGCCGTTCGGCCGGTCCAGATAGTTGCGCTCTCGTCATATAATGACTTTTCGTGGATTTGGAATAGTTCTTTAAGTAATATCGTTTATTATCTCCTATCAATAGTGTGAATATCTGAATGTCATATCTTTTAGTATTTGACATAACGTTAGTATCACTTATTGAGTGAGAGAAAGTGTCAAAATTCGTTGAATTGCTATTTTAAGAGTCACCCTAATGTAGATGAAACCTGTTTATTGCACATTTCACACGAAATTTTTGACTTAATTGCAATTTAAGTATTTACAATTATAATTAAAAATATTTACACACAGCCATCGTTGGCATTCATGCAGGTTTGTATTATATACAAAACTTTTTGTGGGCATTTACAGTTCGGAACTATACTATATATATGTATAAATATTGTTATGACACAAATATTTTGCTGCCTATTTTCAGTTAACGATTTTTGCTCAAAATTCAGTACTCATGCATACATACATACATATATATATGTAACTAAAATTTTATTAACTCCATCACCTGTGATATTTACTAAAATGCGACCACTCATTAACCTTCTACCTGCAATTGCGGTCAAAATACAAACACACACACACGCACGCACAAACACCGAGAAATATGATAATTATTAGAAATCAAATGCATTTATTAATAAACCAATAAATTATGTATTTAACAAAAATCATAAATTCTCAACACGCTCGCACTTGCACTTTTTGCGCGATTTCCGCATTCCTGTTGTTGTTGCTGCGCTGTGAATTTGTTAATTGGAAAATGTTTTTGCCTTTTTTATTTAACGCTTTGTTGCATTTTTTCACGGCACTAATTTTCAGTGCAGTAAATTAAAGTCAGCTAATTGACATTTAATTATGTTTTTTGTTATTGCTTTTGTTTTGTTTTGTCGCATTTGATGGCGCACACTCGCTGAGGGTCAATTATGCTCAGAAATATTTATTTATTTACCATACAAACCGATAATTGTTGTTAATTTTTTGCAGTGACCAACGCCGCTGGCCACTAAAAGCTATTTGACATTACAATTGTCATAATTCAAGTGATTTTTTATGATTTTCGAATTATGCTTGTTTATCAAAAAAAAAAAATGTTTTCCAATTAATGGTCGCTTTAACATCGAATAATTTCATAATTCCGGGGGCTCGATTGGAAAATTTCAAATTTGTGAATTAGTTTGTAACAAAGTGTACGAAACTAAAATCAAGATGGCTCCGAGAAAGCTACGAAAAATCAGACAAAGGCCCAGACGCCTTTTCCTCACTTTAGCACTTTTGGAGGGATCATTTGTTGAAAATTTGTTATGCTATGTGCATATATTTGCTCACCTAGTCACTCAAGGAACACCTGCAGTTCTTACACTTTCGTAATTGCTCATGGGATGTGCTCATCTGGATTATTTTGTTTAGCTAACAATTTGTGACCAATATCTTGTTCAAGATACGTACCTGCCTCTCTGGAGTAAAAAACGCACATACACATGTATACAAACAAAAGGAAGGTTTAACGTCGAAAAACTGCAAATCAAAACAGAGAGCTGAACTATTTTGTTCGATTTCGGAATAAGAGAACTGTGGGACGGCATTTAAAGCTCCTTACGTCCAGCTGCAAAGCAAAATATTGGTTTTCGAAAAGGCAAAAAAACAGCTGGTAAGTTGAGGAATGCCGTGTCACAGCAAACTTTGCCTTCCTCGCAAAGTTACAATGGACCCCTCATTCTGCGCCAACTATCGTGAATAAGCTTCCTTTATATCGCATATAAGGTTTCATCGAGCGTAGATTCAACAAGGTGATTGGACGTTATCAGTGTGGCTTTAGGTCTGTCTTTATGCCGCTATGTCTGAATTTGGTATTCCCGCAAAACTAATATGGCTCTTTAAACTGACGGTGAGCAATATCAAAAAGTTTGGTCAGGATCGAGAATGACCTCTTCGAGCCATTCGATACCAAACGAAGTTTCATACAAAGCGACTCTCCATCATATTTCAGATTAAACTGAGAGACAAACGTCGAAAATATATGTTAAATATCAATTAAACGCACATCTGTTATACTTTTCCATTTGACAATCTTTTTCTTAAGGATCAGCAATAATCATCTTTAATGTAACGATTCCATTAACCTTACTACCTTTCTCTCTTTTAGGCTTGATTGAAACCACTCTCTCGGTCTCTCACTATAATTATATAAATTTTCTAGAAATTTATTACAGGTGATTGCGACTATAATAGGTTGTCAAAAAACTCTTGCGGTATTTTTATTGATTTTTTTTTTTTATTGAAATTGAAATGAATTTTTGATGACTCATGCCCAGCTCTTGACCAATGCTACGGCTGCTACTATGCCGGTCTCTTTCGACCAATTCAGCGATTTTATCGCAATTTTCGACGATAGGCCTTCCGGAGCGTGGCGCATTTTTAACCAGAACGAAAACGTTGAAACCACGTCGTGCCTGAAAATGGAAACTGTATCGGGTCCATAAACTGCACAAATTTTATTGGCGGCATTTTGAGATGCATTTTTGGCCATTTATCGTGTAGTACATTGTAAAATATGCCGTATTTGGTTATTTTGCTCCATGTTTGCGACGCTATAACTCACGAACGACTTAAAAGAAAAAGACAATCAATCAAACACGTGTTAGCGCGTTAAATGATTTTTAAAAAAGGTGATGCATGACCCGATGCGACGAATAAAACTAGAACTAACGCGATAAGGGCCAAATAGCGAAAATACCACAAGACAAAGTTTTTTTTGACAAAATTGTAGTCTAATTGCATACATCAAACTTTGAAAAAATAGACTTTGACAACAAGATTTTTTTTTGATATTTTGGACAAGGTTACAGTGAATAACTTAATGTATTATAGTTTAATATATTTATTATAGTCAATACCAACTTTTTCCAAGATTCACTTGCCGGAATAGTCATTACTTTGTTAAAAATCTTTATCTTTCAAAAATTGGCATATTTTAGAACCAAAAATAGCCCACTATTTCCAAGCGCCAGAAATTTTTAACAGCTGTATTTAAAGCATTATCCTAATTATCTCAATGTCTTGTTAACAGCCTTTCTGTCGAGTTAATGGATATGTCCGCTTAATAGGGCGTCTATGTAAGAGAGCTTCCACTGTATTCTTTATTTATGAATTGTTTTAACTATCTTATCTTCTAAGCTGGTCTTCTAAGTCGGTTCGAACTGAACACATTGTGCTTAATTTTACTAAAATCGGTTCAGTAGTATAGGAGGTCCACAACTTTGCTTCCGCCATATTTTTTTGTAAATTTAAGACTTTATTGTATAAAAACGGTTATAAAAATGTTATTAAAAATATTGGCCGTCGCTAGTTACTACTTTTGACCATCTTTCTGGCAGCATGCGTATTCCGTGACGAAAGAACTCCTCATCTTTCGAGTCGATCCAAGTATCAATCCAATTTTTGACTTCTTCATAAGAACTGAATTGCTCGTTAGCTAGACCGTGTGCCATCGATCGGAACAAGTGGTAGTCAGATGGAGCAATGTCTGGAGAATACGGCGGGTGGGGTAAGATCTCCCATTTCAGCGTCTCCAAATATTTTTTGACCACCTTTGCGACGTGAGGCCGAGCATTGTCATGCTGGAGAATGACTTTATCGTGTCTTTCCTCGTACTGTGGCCGGTTTTCTTTTAGTGCCCGGCTCAAACGCATAAATTGCGTTCGTTATCGATCTCCTGTGATAATTTCACTTGGCTTTAGCAGCTCATAATATATCACCGCCAGCTGGTCCCACCAAATGCAGAGCATGACCTTGGCGCCGTGAATGTTCGGTTTTGCCGTCTACGTGGAGGCATGTCCAGGCTTTCCCCATGACTTTCTTCGCTTAGGATTATCGTAGTGGACCCATATTTTGTCGCCAGTTACAATTCGATGTAAAAATCCCTTTCGGTTGTGCCTTTGAAGCAGCTGTTCACATGCAAAGAAGCACCGTTCGACATCTCTTGGTTTCAAGTCATAACGAACCCAGTTTCCTTGTTTCTGAATCATCCCCATGGCTTTGAGGCGTCTGATACGGCTAGCTGTGTCACTTGCAACGATTCGGCCAATTCTTCTTGGGTTTGAAACGCATCTTGGTCGAGTAATGCTTCCAATTTAGCATCTTCTTCTTCAATCTTCTCCCTTCCACCACCATGTCGGTCTTTGACTTCATAATCACCATTCTTAAAACGTTGAAACCATTCGCGACATGTTCTTTCACTTAGGACAGCTTCACCGTACGTATCCGAAAGCATTCGATGAGCCTCAGCCGCACTTTTCTAGGAATTAAAAAAGAAAAGCAAAATTTCCCGCAAATGTCGAGAATTCGGCTCAAAAAGTGACATTTTCAGTTGAGAATAAGTTTGGGATGCAAACAGATCTCTACAAATATTTTGTTGGGTTAGTGTTGACACAAATGCCCAAGATCGATATAAAACGATCCAATCGATTTAATCAACCAGTACTTGACCCTAGAGACATCTATTGGAAAACGTCGAAAGCAAAGTTGTAGACCTAATATAAAGATTAGTGATAAAATTTGAAGAAACTTTTGAAATCAATATACCAGTAAAATCGATAACCCTTTAAATTGATATATTTATTTATATACAATTAATGCATCCTAAGCTTGCTTTTAGTATTTATGGTAACACAATAATTTTGAAAGCTAAAGGTACTGTTAGTTTTGTTAAACGATGGTCCAAAGAATTTAGAGACGTAAGTTATTGAAATTATTTTTACAACCTTAGTAAGTTCTATATTGAAATATGATTGAATATGGTATGGAGCACTAGTTGCCAAATACATTCAGATGAGTTAGAATCCGTTAAAAGTTAATTTTTGGTTTCACCTGAGGACGTTTTCGCTAGAGTTTTAGGTTACGTCTTCCCTCATAGTATACGAGTCGTTGAAATTTGTAAGTCTACGTTGATTATTGGCATTATATTCTTAGGGAAAATTCTGAGCAGAATACTTGCAAGTCGGTGAAACATTACTTTCCTACAACCAGGATGTCATGAAACATATTATAACTGGCGATGAGCCTTGGATTTATGCTTACGACCCAGCAACAAAGCATCAGTCGGCCGAATATCTTGGCAAAGGTGTACCGGAGCCGATAAAACCACTTAAGGGGGTATTCTGGTTTAGAAATTCGAAAAAATCGATTTTTTTTTGCATATTTTATAGTATAACCCTTCAAGAAAATGTCCCTAAGAGGATTTTTCGAAATTCAAATTATTTTCCGAGTTACAACTCATTTTATGACTCCGTCTCCGACTGCGCGCGACCAGTTCTCAAACTTTAAATTCGTTTTTCTTATAACTACATTTCTAGAAACGGTGTGCATGATATCTCAAGCTATACTCAACCGATTAACATGAAATTTTCAATAAAAAGCATGTAAAAAAATGGATAGTCAAAATAACTTTTGATTTTTTTTATCGCGTCAAAAAAAAAACCTAAAATTCGGGCTTCTAAACCAGAATACCCCCTTAAAAAAAAACAAGGTTATCTTGACGGGTTTTTTCCATTATCGAGATGTCAAATTGTCAACAAGTAATACTATTTAAGTGTTGTGCGTCGTTTGGGCGAAGCTATTCGTAAAAGAAGATGGGAATTATAGGTCGACAACTCTTGGTTTTTGCGCATTGAAGGCTATTGCGGAAATTGACAACTGTTTCGAGATTTGACACAAGTGCCTTCTGGCCAAGGGGGATTACCTTGAGTGGAACAACATTGATTGTGAAGAAGAAATTAAGAAATTTTTATTATGAACAAAGTCTTATTATGTTTTGTTCATAATTATTAGTTGATGGAGTTGTTTTTGTTAAATTCTCAAAAATTGTATTTTATAGATTGACCAGGTGTTTCAGCTTTGAACTTGATCTTCGGATCAACAGTATTACCATTAAAATTGTAAATAAGATTTTTACCGAAAAATTACATTTTACTGACATTAATCGCAATTTAGAAATATTTAATGATTATATTTGCTAAGCAAACTCTGTCAAAATGTCTATGTGCTCCTTGAAACGAAAACAATGCATGTCGTCCATCATGCATGCCTCACAAACGCTTTGGCCCTGCCAAAATGCACAGTGTGAACAGCTTTCAAGCAGCGACTTGTCAATCACAAAATTTCGAAACGCATTTCATCAAACCGCAAAACGTCACACTTACCTACACTTTAGCTGACACATTGACATGAATTGTTTGTACCGTTACACTTTCGACTATTTTCGCGACCTTGTTGTACTAGAGTTCGCGCTTGCGAAAACCGCCGCCGATCAATCATGTGCGCCAGCGCTTTAAGATAAAGCCACGTGACTGCATTACAGGTAAAGTCAATTATTGCATAATAGCTGTGAGTTCTATGTACATATGTATATTCAGCTGATGCCAGTGAAAAATGCAAACCTTCAAAGCTGCTTGCGTTCTAGCTACACTCCCTCCCCCGTTGTGCTCCTCACTTGAACGCTCGCCTCGCTGATGATGAATGAGCCGCAACATTCTATTTAGCTCCTGATATATAATAGCGGCTGTACTTTTTCTTAATACTTTTTCATGTGCATCTATCTATGTGCATGTGTGTGTGCGAACCATTCCATCAACCAGCAGCCAAATGCTTCTACTTCGAGCTCATTGACAGACACTTGACTTCAAATTGACACACACTTAAGTGGTTCTCAGTTAGCGCTGCAATTGAAGTAGGCAAAAAAGGAGAGAAAAATGCCAGCAACAACAAAAAATATAGAAATTAAAAAACAAACACATATGCACATACGAATACATGGCATTCATGTCAACCAAAATCGTTGTGGCAGTGAATGGCAAATTTTCTCTGGGTCTCTATGTCAGCATATCCTGTAAGGAGCAGAAGTAAACACATGTGTGTTGGTGTGTGTATAGCTCTTAGTCTAAGTATGTGTGTGTGGTTAAGTAGCACGACAGTAGCGGCTTCCGTTTCAAGGCGTGTCTTTGAATTTTGTGTAAACTCGTAATTTCTTTTTCTTCGCCAGTCTTCTTCCAAGTTTCTGCTTCGGTTGCTAATCGTAACTTCAGCAACTAAGTAATCACTGAAAATTGATGAGTATTGCAAGGAAATTTCGTGGGAAATTAAAAACATTCATGCGGCATGGCCAGTTTGCTGGCGGAAGTTGTCATTTTAGATGTTCTAAAGAGGGACTTGCTGTGTCACCCTGTGATGAGTCTAACTAATTTTTATATTTTCTGCGACAAGTCTTTATAACTTAAAAACAAAATAATACAAATTGTTTCGTATTAAATTAAATTTCCAAACCGATGGCAACCCTTATAAAAATATTTAAAGCAGAAATTTTTCTTAGTTTTGTTGGTTTTAAAAACAATTTAAATAAATAATTTAACTTAAAAGAAACGACAATCAATCAAACACGTGTTAGCGCGTGAAATGAGCTTTCCAAAAAGGTATATCATGACCCGATGCGACAAACAAAACTAGAACTACGCGCTTTCAGCGCCAACTAGCGAAAATTCCGCAAGACTTTTTTGACAACCCATTATTTAAACAGTTTGCCACCCTACTCTAGGATACTTGTAACTAAATGCCTGCTTTAATATTTTCGTTACATACACCATTCTATTGTAAAAATTCGTTTGACCAATTTGTAACAGGTGGCAGCGCACTGTTTTCCGTGTGCTGTGAATGTGCGAATTGCGTTCTAAGTTCCGATTTCAGTCGGTTTGCAATGATCAGAGGGTTAGAAAAATCATCTGTCAATTGGTAATTGGTATTTTCTATAATATCGACAAAAGCATTCTCTAGACAAGTCATTTCCCTTAACAAGTTTTGGGCCCATGTTCCGGGAGTTATTTGAAATGCGAACGTACTTATTGTGTCTCGAAACTTGGAGCATCTCATCCATTAGCGACTATTGGCAAGAATACGTTCCCGTTATACCTTAGTAGTTATATTAAGTGGCCACTGCACTTTCGTCTGGTATATTTTTATTCACATTGATGAGCTTCTACAGATTAATGTAATATGGCTACCTGTATTACTATATTCCAGCATAGGAAAGTTCTGCAAGATACCTGGCTGTCTCCGCCTTGAAAAATCACCAACCAGATCGATCATGTTGTGAAAGACGGAATACACGTTTTCAGTGTTTTAGACGTGTGTACGCTCCGAGGTCCAGCATTGATTTGGACCACTATCTTGTTGCAGCAAAATACGCACGTTAACAAACACAAAGAAGGTTCCACGTCTAGAAG
The DNA here is from genome assembly GCF_024586455.1 of Bactrocera neohumeralis. Taxonomy (NCBI): domain Eukaryota; kingdom Metazoa; phylum Arthropoda; class Insecta; order Diptera; family Tephritidae; genus Bactrocera; species Bactrocera neohumeralis. Next base: position 67,681,936 of record NC_065921.1, on the reverse strand, counting down.
CTGCAATCATAACAACAGTCCAAGGATTATCTGCACTTGCGCCTCCACTCCTGCCCTCTGCATTAATCAGCAACTTCTCGGTATAACGAAACATGTGGGACGGCATTTGAAGCTCCTTTCTTACATCTGTAAATAAAACCATAAGTTTTTGGAGAAGGCGAAAGAATAGCAGGTACGATTAGAAGTGCCGTGTCGCAGCGGAGAGAAAGCAGACTGCCTACCTCGCCACGTTATAATCGACCACAACACGTGCGGGATGGGATAGATACCAAGATTTGAAAAGGGAAGGAGACGCATTTGCAGACAGAAAAAAGTGGGTACGAAAAGCTTGACATGCTGGCCGACAGGGATAATGCTCGAAAATTCTACGAAGAAATGCGGCGACTAACAGAAGGTTCAAAGATCGGAGCATACTCATACAGAACCCCCAGAAGTGATCTAGTGACTTATGCGCAGAAAAACTGAAATTATGGAGGGAACGCTTCTTCAATCTGCTGAATAGCAGTGAAAATATACCTGGAAGTGGTGAACCCGATTCCTCAATCGATGACGATGGAACGGGCGTTCAGTGTGGCTCGCAAAAAAGTTCCGTAAGGATCGGGAAGGACCTCTTCTTACAACCAAGCGTGGTTTCAGACAAGTAGTCTCAATATCGGCTGACTTTTTCAACATATTGATGGAGAAAATAATTCGAGCTGCAATAAAGAGAAGATAAAATCTTCTTCTAGAGTGTACAACTGCTGGTGTACGCCGATGGCATCATTACAATTGGCCATAACAACCACGCCGTTAGTTCTGCTTTCTTCGGGTTGCACAAAGAAACAAGGCATGATCAAATAAACAGTCGTCGCACACGCGACATAGCTCCCACGTCACTCTTGACATTTGTGACTTCCAAGTCGTAAATAATTTCGTCTATCTTGGAACCAGCATTAACACCAACAACAACGTCAGCCTTAGAATCCAAAAACTCGAAATGACCTCCGATTTCTTACGGTTCACTCTATGTCAGAAGAATCACAGAGTCGGCATAATTCCAGTGCTTGTTGAGGTCACTAAACTAGTCCAAAACCGGCTTGCTTCCAATCCAATGTACTGCGCTGGAAGCTCATGAATCCATGTAGAACGTAGCGTTAAGTTGAGTTAGGTGAGTCCAGGGAGAATTTTTGCGAAGAGAGTGGTGTAGTATACCATCTTAAGAAACAGCGATAGCTTAAGCTCTCAAACCTTGAGGTTGGAACAAATATGCTTTTCCTTAAAATAATTTGCGTTACAGACAAATGGAGATGAAAATTTTTTGGCTCACTTATAAATTTGTAGACTATTATATAAGTATATATAAATAGATAAATTAGTAATTTATATTTCACATTAGTCCGAAGAAAGTTATCCCCTTTTTAAGCCAAAAATGTACACTTCACTTGAAAGCAGGCATTAAAACTGAGAGTGGGCTCTGAAGCGTCTTATTACGTTTGACCAAGCGTGTTACTTAATACTTTTCCATTTCTTTTGATCACATCACTCAACCGAAGTGCTTGGATCAGCAAAATAAGTGAGAGCTTTCTCAATATAAACGAATTAAAATCTCTTAACTGTGAATTATTGACAATGCCTTACAATAAGTCAATAATTCTCAATCAAAGCGCAAATAATATGATTTAGTAATATCCCCCTCCGGTTACTTAGCACACACAGCCTAACACACATGTAGTTCTGCTGGACGGACTTACACTTGCGGTCAACCAAGAACAAATTGTCACATGTGGCACTTAGTCGTATACTTGTGTCCGTGTTATGTGTCTGTAACTCAATAAGTGCCAGTAAATTGAAGAATACTTATCGAAATGAAAATTGGGTTATGCGGCAAAGGGAAAGGAGTGTGCGCGCGGATGTGTTACCGGAAGAAAGCCATGAATTTTGTAACAATTTATTACAAAGCGGATATGGGCGACATGTTGGCTACAGGTTACCAGCACACATATACATTTACCGTTATATAGCTGCCCATATATCTAACTCCCGAAGTGAAAGCCGACAGCCGACCTCTATTTCCGCTCGAAGTTTTCTTTCTCGTCTTACAATTGAAGCAGTTTTCTACATTCTATTCTTTTTGGTCGCCTTGCTTAGTCTATTTGATTTTAGATATCTACTTTCTACATTCAGCTTTTACCGTTATTTCTCTATTTTTATTACTTTCATTTCCTCTTACCCTTTTTGCGCAGATATGACAACTGTCTAGGCCTTTTAGCGCCCCAACCCAGTACTGCGATTTAGTTTTCAGTTTTTATTTGAACTTTTTCTTAATTCTTCTTTTCTCTTTTTACTCTTCGCTTTCTATGGCAGACAGTGACATAGTGTTTTGTGATGGACTATCGCAACACCTGCCAAGTTTACCCAGTGACACTGATATGCCACTTAGTATTTGGCCCGCCGGAGGTGAGGGCGATGAGTGCGCTTACACGGCACAAATGCGGCAAGTGGGTTAAAACGGTGGCGACTGAGTTGGATAAGTTGACAGGTGTTGGCAGACAACACATTAAGTATTTACAAATTTGTGTGTGTATGGAGTTTGTCCTAAGGTGAGGTAGAGTAATAAGGAACTTATTTACTAATAAAAAATTAAGCCCATTTTAAAGAGTTTTGTTGTAAATATAAATATATTTAAAAGAAAAAGAAATTTAACAACAAAAATTAATATTTTTAAAAGTTATATTTTTTATTAAACCAGTTTGCAACCCGTTTTTTTTCGATACAGCGTTTAGCCCGGTCAATTAGCATTTCTCGTGTCCTAAGTAAATATTCTTTTCCTTTTTTGATTTGGTCAAATGAAGTTTTCCAAATAGGTAAATCACAGATCAGGGGGTGAGTGATTAAAAATGAACGTTTTTGTCAAAAATCAGTGACAAGCGTCGACTTGAAACATTTATTCTAAACCTTGAATAGCAGGTTCTTCTCATATATTTTCTATTGTTCGAGCATATATAACTATTACTGACAAAAGACGCTTTAATAACACCAAGGTTTTTAAAACACAGCATTAATCAAAAGCCAGGTGGGACGAACTGTTTTACATATATCTTTCGGAATCATAAAAACAAGTCAGCATTGTCTTTATTTTTGACTTTTGAAAACGACCGACTTCTGATCGTTACAGAGTCCTCTCGAGCTTCCTGGAATTTTAAATATAACCATTCATGCGCCACCTACGGGATGGGCATGATCACCATAAACTTTTTTCATCATTTGAAATGTTTCAGTAAACGTTTTCCCAAGTTGGATAAACAAAATTTAATATTTGCGTTTTGTTCAAAATGCTTTTTTACGACCGATGTAAAAGCTGCTGTCACTTTTTGATCGATAACATCGATTGTAGTTAACCAATTGTCTTAAAAATTTTTCGAAATGTCAACAAGAGATCAAACTTTTTATTTCATATACCCACCAATAGGTGGCGCCACCAGAAACAGTTATATTTAAAAAGTTCTGTTTCTTTTGCGACAGACCTTGTTTATACTATATACACAAAATGTATTAAAATGACCGATTTGCAAACTAGTTTCCTAACCAGTTGCTTGGAAGCACAAACATTTATTCTAAAGCTTGAATAGCAGTTATTCTCATACGTGTTCTCATATTTATATATAATTATTACTGAGCAAAAATTTCTAAAAAAAAATCTCAGTCTTTAAAAAAACTATTTAGTTAGTCTTTCTACTTGGCAACCCTGAAAAAAGCTCCCAGTTACTGTCTTTTTCTGTACGCCAACTAGTCCCTCAGTTTTAGAGATATCGTTCTGAAATTTTTCACACTTCCGCTTTTTACCAATAAGCTGCTACTTTGTCGGAGCCGCCGATTTTGGACCAGTATGGCATATAGTTACCATAGAAATTAAGAGATCAAAATTAAATTTTGTAAGAAAAGAATTTTCATTTGACAAGATATCTTCAGAAACTTTAATAAATAATTATTTTCCAAACAAGGGTAAAGTATTCGAAGAAATTTTCTAACTCGAAAACCGTACAAACTGTACAATAAAAATCACTTGTGGAAGGTATTATAGCTTCGGTGGAGCTGAAGTTAACGTTTTTTCTATAAGTTTAATGAATGTCAATAATTATTTCCGCTTAACTCACAAAAGTTCTCTTTGTAGTTCTCTATCCTCTTTGGTCCAGGATCCTGGTCGTTAGCGATTTACTTAAAAGACTTGAAGACCCAAATGATTGTTCATGTAAATGATGGTTTTAGACCGGAAAATACAAGATACCGCTTTCATTGAATGGTATTCAAGTTTTACGACACCATGGTCACGCCAATTATGTTCTACGGAGTCTTTATGTGGTGGAGGGCTTGCAAAGAAACTCGAGAACGTTCAACGGACGGCGCTAGCATGCGTGGTGCACTAAGGTCCACTCCAACCATGGCACGCCATCTTGTACATATTTCCCGTGAACATCGCCGGAAGGTGTATGGCTTCGAAAGTTACCATCAGACTCAGAGATTCTGGTTTTCTAAAAGAACTGAACTCTGACGGCTTCTTCTCTACTCATATACTGGCGAAGGAGTTCCGGGTGGTAAGAAGCAGTTGAAGGAGAAGGACTGCGAGCTTCTTCACGGAGCTTGAGGGAAGGTTGGTGGAGTGGTTTACTGTCAGGAGCTGTCTGTCAACTCCAGTTTCAGACTTCCAGATTTTGCACTGTCTACCAAGCTGAGGTTGCAGCCATTAAGGTAGCGTAAGATTTACTGCTCTGGACGGAAGCCTCCTTCAAATAAATGACTATCCACCCTTATAGCAGGGCGGCGAGCCTTGAGCTCACTAACCATGCGATCCAAGGCTGGTTAAGGAATGCCTAACCTCTTTATCAATAGCAGAGAGTGTATTTGTGATAAGACTGGTGTGGGTGGCAGGAAATGGCGGAATCGTAGGAAACTGTAAAGCTGATTATCTAGCAAGATAACCGCTATCGGTAGGATCACCAGGATCGGGAGCTTCCGTTTCCTCCGAGTTTTACTATTAGATAACTGACAGCTTCTTCTCTACACCTATACCATCGGTACATGTGCTGTGGCAAGATTGATGGCAAGAGATCTGGTGATCTCTTTGACCTCAGTAAGGCTACACTTTCCCTAGTTTTTTAGGCTTTTTACGGGCCATTGTCCCATTGGCGTCCACGCAGTAACGCTGGGAATCCTACCAGAATCCATCTGCAGAAGCTGCATACTTATACTTTTTTAAATCTGTGTATGGCGTTTGAATTGTAAATATTAGGGTTCATCTAAATATTTACAGTTTATTCAAGAATATTTTACAAAGTTTTGATTATATCATAAATGTAAGCCATTTTTACTATTATTTTTAAAATTGGGCAATTCATTTAAGAACAAAAACAAAAAGAGCTATTTTTTTAATACAAATATTACAAAATTGTTGTAAAAGTTGCTCAGACATTTTAAATGTTTGAGTGAATTTCCATGAAAGATTATTTACTTTATATCTGATTCAGAAACACCCCTTAATAATTCCTTTAAATTTCATATCATTAAAATATAAAAAAAGTTTAATTTAATATGAGTAAGAAGCCTAAAATATCAGCCCACAGCTTTAAAGTATACATAATCTGCCGTGACTCTATTCACCGCACTGCTTCTTCGACCGCATTAACGATATCGTCGCTTCACTTGTTTCAGCAAAGAATTCTTTTTTGTTGCACGTCTTCATGTTTTATTTTTGGCGGCTCTCACCTTTGCTTTATCGCTGTGCCATAATGGGAAATTGTTGATGTCATTAAATGATTTCCACTTTAGCTTTGCGCGAATTTCGCTGCTTAAATGGGCGGTATTTAGTCGGCAAGCAGCCATTTTATGAGCACTAACACACACACACACCTAAACAAAAACACCACTGAAGTACTTGTTATCTACAAAATGAACGAATTATAGAAGAGAGCCAACGGGAAGTGTTGTTTGTGGTTGCTGCACAAAATCAAAGTAAACAATATGAAGCAATAATATTGTTTTTGTTTCTTGCAGAAAGTACCGTTATTGCATGAAATTAAATTGAATTTCACGAAAAGTAGGCAAAACTAATAATGTTGCGTATACGCAGTGTAACACCCGCTCTGAGAAACATACATACATATGTACCTTATGTATAAATATATGCAGTTATATACATATGTATGTTCGTTTTGTCCAAAAGCTATAATTACAAGTGTATGCATTGATGAGTGTGTGTGTGTGTATGTATTTGTCGCCATTGGCGCTCATTAAGCTCCTCCATGGCCATTTATCAGCGTATTAACCCATTTAATTTTGTTGCTGCCACAATCGCTGCCGCTGCCGTTGCCGCTTTGTCGTGTTTGCCTGCTTGTCGCTCTTGTCGGACAACTAACTAACTAATAGTCTACTATTCGGCAATTATTAACGGGTCTTATGCCATGCAAATATATGTATATGCGAATGTGTGTGTGGGCGCGATTGTGACTATCTTAATGTGCGTTAAAGGTTAATTGGATTTTGGCATTGTGCCCACCTTAATCACATGCTTAAGTAACGGGTTTCGGTAGTCATCAAAAGACACTGTGCAAAATATTGTATGAAAAAATAAAATTATTTAAAACAAAAACAACGTAAGAATAAGTTTTATTGATTACTTGAAGTTTGATACTTTATTTCCAAAAGTTCTGTAGTTTCAGTATTAGAAACCTGGACTAAAAATAAATCATTAGATTCACAATTTGATCAAAAAAATGTGATTAGTGCTCGCGAAGTACAAGTTCAGCGACATACCGATTTTTACTATTGCTGGATCCGGCTCGTGTTCTACGAACTAGTACTTCAGCTTTTGAGATAACGATATGAAATTTTATGTCTTATTTTCTCACCAAGTAGCCGCTCATTTGTCGAAATGGTCGACATCGGACCACTATAACATATAGCTGCTTTACAAATGAACGTTCGGAATAAAGAATAAAATGCTTGTACAGAAAGCTTTTTCATTTGGCAAGATGTCTTCACGAAATTAGGCATGAATTGTGGTCCAAGGCAGTGGTGTAATCTACGATTAAATTACTTGTATTTATATCTGACCACTATTGCATTCATTCCCTCTATTATCTCCGGCCGCGGCTACGTCACAGATTGATCCATCCGTTGAGTCGTATTTTCGATGACTCGTTCGAGCATTTCGACTGGTAACTGGCGAACGACACGCGTAGTATTTTGTTATATGGACGGAATTGAAGCGGGTTTGTCCGCATAGACTTTAGACTTTACATATACCGCCACAGGAAAAAGTCTAATGGTGTGACATCACTTGATCTTGGTGGCCAATTGACCAGCCCAAAACGTGAAATTATCTGCTCACCAAAGTGTTCTCTCAATAAATCCTTTGACTGACGAGATGTGTAGAAAGTGGCTCCGTTTTTTTGAAACCAAATGTCGCCGAGATTACGAGCTTCAATTTCATGCAACAAATAGTCGGTTATCTTGGCACAATAACGGTCGCCATTGACGGCTATGTTCTCAACGGCATCATTTTTGAAGAAATATAGATCTGTGATTCCACCGGCCCACAAACCACAGCAAACCATTTTTTGTCTAGATGAAATGGAAGCTCTTGAATTTCTTTAGCCTGTTTTTTGTCCCAGTGCGGCAATTTTGCTTGTTATTGAACCAGAAATAGGCCTCATTCCTGAACCAAATTTGGCTCGAATACGTAACTTTGCAATTTTTTAAAAACTATACGATCCGTAAGGCAACGAGTTCCCTTTCAACAAGTGATTCCTAAGGTCGAACCAGAAAACTTGGGACAGATAGCGGTCAAGTCTTCTCGGAAACAGGCCACGAATAGGTGATTAGGATACTAGACATCTGAGCGGGGTTCCTAGGAGCCATTTATATAACTGCCGCAGAGTTTTATAGTTACTGCGGTCCTAGACGGTAGATGGCAGAAAAATAAGCACGGACTAAATGTAGAGAGACAAACACAATCAACTGTGTGATTCTGATTGAAAATACTTGTTTTTATTTTTTGAAATCTCATATGCTAATTCTGGTTTCCCGCACTCATCTGTGGTCTATTTTTGTCGGAAAATCTTGTCAAATTTCCTCCATATGGAAGAGTGTTGCCGATATGTCAAATACCACAACTGAGGGTCCTCCGAAACCGAAACGCACCCAGATTTTTTTAAGCCAAGAACTATCAATAACCATATTTAGAGCATAGTATATGTCTATAAAGCAAAGATCTCGGTAAAAATGTGTATTAGAAGGAACATTTGAGATCGATATCTAATTCTAAGGCTATCTAAAAAGTCAAAATATATCAGCCCCAGATAAATAGTTTCAACGTTGCAGCACGGGAGCATTGGCGACTGAAGCTCGTTCAATTTCGACAGATTTTTGTATTGAGAGCATAAGTTCCACCAGAACTCCAGAAAGAACCTGCTAAATGTTTCATCTGTGTATAAATTTATATTTACATTTATACATTTCTCTCAGTGTACCTTTAGTCGCACACTTCACAACCATGTCCGCAAAATTTAAACACTGTAACCTCTTTATTTCCACTTCTAATTGGCGATTGTGGAGCCTCACAAATGTAGGCTGACCAGTTCATGGCTTTGAAAGGGAATTATAAATGTGAGTTAAAGGCATGAAAATGTACAAGCATGTATGCAAGTATATACTTACATACTTGAGCATTTGCTTAAGCATATACTTAGTCACTTACTGAGGTGCTTACTCACTTTTGTTACAAAATTAGGGTATCAGCAGAAATTATAGTTTACGGCCTAGTTGGTGCCAAACGTTAAGTTAACTAAGAATCACATATGTATATATCTATCTATATATATACATGTATGTATTTACAAATATATATATAAATATATGTGTGTTTGTGCATGTGTGCTTAAGCACCTGAGTACACCAAATTTTCATATTTCTATTCAATTCAGCATACATTTAAATATCAATGTATTCTAGTGTATATTAAGTACTATTTCATAAGCTTTCACTTTGCAAAACGCTTCTCGGAATAACTGTATAATGTAACACTTCTGAAGCGTGTATCTAATTGCAAATAAAGAGCAGACGGGCTTAACCCATTCGCTACTGAAGTAAATTATGTGTAGTTTTGCCTTTTGTTATCATCAAGTTAAAGAGACCTTTAAAGCACTAGTACCATATATGGTTTATTCGATGCAAAAAAAAAACTAAAATAAGACAAAACGTTAACTTCGGTTGCTAATTGCAAATCGACACTATAATCAAGTTAAAGAGACACTAGTCATATATGGTATATTTCAAAAATAGCGTTAAGATACAAATGAGTTGATAATGAAACATTTTTTATGAAGGAGACTTAATTTTTTCTTTTGTTTGTGTGGCATGACATCTGTCAAACATGTTCAAAAAATTTACAGTCTTTGAACAAACAACATCATTTTTTTCAATGTGTTAAGAATTTGAAATTTTGTGCCGAAATGTGATGATTTGCGGCATTAAACAGATTTGCATTTAATTGTCACTGGCTATGAAAAATTGATTTATTTTAAGAGTTGTAAGCAGAAAAGAATATGGGTTAGTCAGATAAAACCATCTGTATCGACTGCAAACATAGAAGGATTTGATAAGAAGACAACGTTCTGTGTGTGGTGCGATCAGAAGGGTGTGGTATATCATAAGCTTCTAAGGCCTGACAAAAGTGTTAATAATAGTCGATACAGACTACAAGGGATCATATATATATAGTACACAAATCAAAAACCACCAGAATGAACCAGAAGATACGGCAAAGTAGTTTTGTTAGATAACAATGCACCTTCACACAAAACAAAATCGATTCAGGATACAATCAAAGTATTTCGATGGGAGTTGCTACCCCATATGCCGTATTTAATAGACTTGGCCCCTTGTGATTACCAATTTTTTTCATAGAGTGGGCATGCATTGCCTGAGCAGCACTTCGATTACTACGCAGAAATCGGAAATTGGGTGCTTGATTGATTTGCTTCAAAAGATGAACCTTTATATTAGCATGGTATCCACAAACTGCCAGAAAGATTGCCAGAAAATGGTTAAAAAGCATTGGTCAACAATGAATATTTTTTTTTTTACTTTCCCATTCAAAATTAGTATTTTATTTCAACATAAAAACGCTAATTTCATACCTTTACACCTGGTACAATCGATTCCTTACAAGCACATTAATCGTTCAGTTTGTATTGTAGCTATATGCTATTAATGCAATACAGATCCGAAATCCCTTCCACATTTCTTGAAGATTCTTCGCCAAATGAAAAGAAATGTCCATAAAGCAGTTTTTCCGATCGTTCAATATGTATGGCAGCTATATCCTATGGTAGTCCGACCCATACAATTTATACAAATATTAAGGGGTTATATACAGTTAGAATTTTCAAAAAATCGATTTTTTTATTTAATTTTCTTAATGTACATATGTACATATATTTAGAAATATCCGAACACACGAAAAATTTCATTTCGTTCCGGTGAATATTTTTTTTGAAAAGGCGTTTCAGAGCGCTTGGAAGTGCAAGGCCAAGCTTTAAACGCGTTTTTCTCAAAATGATGTTTTCAAAGTCGATGACCAACATTACTCGAAGATGGCTAAACCAATCAGTATCAAATTTTAACACGAGCTTCTTAAACATATTTTTTAGTAATTAATCTAAAATTTTTTTCTCCGATAAATATGTTTTTATACATAATTTAAGGCAGCAATTTTGGTCAAAAATCGAACTTTTTTTTGAGAAATCGCCATTTTGTCAAAAAAAAATTTTTTGCTTTTTCCTACTACTATTTATTAGATTAACATTATTTTAACGAAATATGTTTAGTTTTTTAATTTCAGAGAGTTCAGTTCCTAGATATAGTGGTCACCGCAAAACGTCATTTTTGAGAAGAACTGCCAGAGATCAGCTGTAGGAACTACAAAATAAATATTTTTATTAATACTAAATATTTAAATACAGCTAAAAAATGCCATAAAATATATAAAAATTTAGGTATCAATTAATTTAAAAGTTTTCTCAGAAAAAATTCCGGAAAATTTGCTTTTTTCAGACTTTTAACAATATATAACCCCTTAAGTGTTGTCTTAGACAATAACCCCTGCAAAATTTCTTGAAGACACCTCGTCAAATGAAAAAGATACCGATCATTCAGTTTACATTTAGATATATTGTACATATGGTTCTGGCAAATGAGCATCAGCAAAATCGTTCCTTTAAGAGTTCTTTGCAAATGAGACACGGACATGGCAAGATTAGTTGAATAACCTATTTAGTTTAGTCGATTGGCTTGGTGTAATGTCCATAGAAAATCGTTTCTTTTTCATGTTTTATGAAAATATAGATCAATAACAAATTCAAAACGGAAAAAATTGGTTTTCAAATACTGGCTCACTATTTTTAAGCTGTAAGAAAATGGAAATAGGGTGATCCAATGAAAAAATTTTGAAGACCAATTCAATAAATTCATCCTTTGCAGCCAAAAGTTCGAAATTGGAAGGTGAAAAGTTTCACATAAGACGAAATTTATGACAACTTTATATATAGTATTACTGAAAAAAGTAGTGATTACACCTTTTTTTGAAACTCGAAGCACTTTTTGTAAGCTTTGCCGAGCTCACCGTTGGAGCTTTATAAATATCTGATAAAAGCTGAAGATCTTAAAACTTGTAACTGCAAAATCATTATTGAAGGTTAAGAGTCACTTATAATCGCATATATGCCTTTGTAACTGTATTTTATTGCAGTATTCACACAATTGTACAAAGCCTTTACTCGAGCAAGTATTTAAGTTCGTAGTACTGTGGTCGTTAAGCCAAGGTAATATTTGGGACAACGGAAATGAATAGCTGAACGTGCGATTGCAAATACGGAATATCACACCGCCCATGCTCGAGCTTATGTGGACCGGTACTCCCTTTGCTCATTTAAGCAACCTACCAATCGGAAGTAGCAGCCTAAACTGGAGCATTAAGATCGAGTGTTAAGCTGGCAAGGTAGGTGTTTTCGGCTCGGCCTTCATTGCTACCTGTATCGCTGCCTTTGCCTTGCAGGAAGCTATGCTGCGGCATTCTCTTCGGTCTGTGCATGACATGGAAATTATGCCTCGGCTTATTAGTAGATGGCATAATTGCATTTCGCTCATATTTGCATGGCAATGGCGGTGGTAATGGCTGCAAGTTACTAATAATTCCTGCCATTGTATGTGTCGGCATTGGCGCGCAATGGCTTGTGGCGTGTGAGGGGAGAGTTCGGCGCGGCCAATGATGGGCATTTGCGGCATTTTAATTGAGTCACCAAAAGCCAAGAACGCGTGAGTGCTTACGAATACATTTGTATTTTGGTATTGCATTTGATTATATAATGTATTTAGTAATTAAGCTAAATAATGGGCATCGGAATGCTGTGGGGCTTTAAGTAGTGAAAGTGAAGACATTAAATTCAACAAATGAGAATATAAGTTACGAGGTGATTATTGAGAAAAAAACTCTTGAATGGGGTATCAAGAAAATCGTTTTTCATTAGATTTGCTAAACAAATAGCGATGAAACGAAGCTGAAATTCAGATTCCGGTTAGATCACATAACAAGTTCTTAATCGAAATACATTTAACCTAAAATTTTAAAGTATTGATGTTTTAGAGTTAAAATATCCCCTCCATTGAAAGGCTGTAATCGACAGACACAATGGAAAGATAAGAAAAAAATGAACATCCGATATTTGAAAGTACATACTTCTGAAAATGTAGTTCTTCTTTTAATAGAAGCTCTTTAGAATGACTGTCTCTTGGATGAATGCTGTTCTAATCTTACAAGGACTACCTTTGAAATCGCTTTTGATAAAATTCAACAAGCATCATACCTTGTAAAATTCCTAACAAAGCGAACTCGCCATTTATATGGCGTCTTAAAAAAACACACAAATTTAGGCTATTTCAACTTTGAATGAAGCAAATATTTATGCCCTGCGATGCTGTTAGATTGTGTACTTCTAGCTCCCCCAGCGGGTAGGGCGTAGAATTTTGCCTGTCGTAAGAGGCCACTAAAAACCAATATGCACTATATCGGTATTTTTGGGCCAGCCTTGAAATCTCAGCAAAGTGTTGTCAGAAATAGCGCTATAATACTCAATTCGAACGGATATAATAGACTTTGAATGAGATTGCACCAAAGTGGAAACGGTGTTTCTTTCACCCCACCAGACCAATTGGAACCAAAAAAGTAATTGCAAAAGCATGTATTATTTTAGCACAGATCAGCGCATTTTTTTTATGTACGTGCTTTAAAACAGCACTGTGAGGAGAGACCATCGACAGCAGGTACTCACGTAAATCACAACGATTGTTGTATATTTCCAGCTTTGGAAGCATTTCACAAGTTACCAGCTGGTTGACAGCGCCAGAGATAAAATAGGTGGTAAGACAATTGGTCATGAGTTATTTTTAGAGCTGAATGATCCAAAAAAGTTTACGTTTTTACCCTGAACAGGAAATAATGGGTTGTCAAAAAAGTCTTGCGGTATTTTTATTGAATTTTTTTTATTGAAATTGAAATGAATTTTTGATGACTCTTGCCCAGCTCTTGACCGATGCTACGGCTGCTACTAAGCCGGTCTCTTTCAACCAATTCAGCGATTTTATCGCAATTTTCGACGACAGGCCTTCCGGAGCGTGGCGCATCTTCGACCACCTCTACACCAGAACGAAAACGTTGAAACCATCGTTGTGCGGTGGAAATGGAAATTGTATCGGGTCCATAAACTGCACAAATTTTATTGACGGCTTGAGATGCATTTTTGCCTTTATCATAGTAGTACTGTAAAATATGCCGTATTTTCTCTTTATTTTGCTCCATGTTTGCGACGATATAACTCACGAACGACTTAAAAGAAACGACAATCAATCAAACTCGTGTTAGCGCGTGGAATGAGCTTTCCAAAAAGGTATGGCATGACCCGATGCGACGAATAAAACTAGAACTACGCGCTTTCAGCGCCAACTAGCGAAAATACCGCAAGACTTTTTTGACAACCTATATATAAAGAATATTTTGTAACACTCAGAAGGAAACGTCGGCGATCCTATTAAATATAGTATATGTGAATAATCAGTATCACGAGCTGGGTCGATTTAACCATGTCCATTTAACCATCCGTCTATCTTTCCTCGTGTCCGTCTGTATATATGTGAACTATTCCCTCAATTTTTAGGATATCCATCTCCTCGTCCATTTCTCCCTAAGAAGCAATTAATTTGTCAGAATCGCCGCACATCGGATCATACAAACTGAAAGATCAAAATTAAGTTTTTGAATGGAAAACTTGACGAGACATCGAAATTAACATATAGGAGGTTATTCTCCACGAAAACGGACGATTTCCGAATATTTTCTCAGTTCCGACCACTAAAACGTGTTGCTGCTGTATGGAAATTGAACCATCAAAGTCATATCCTCTCGGAGTATATTTATTTATTTTACAAGGTATTTTTTCAAAATTTGACGCAAATTGTTATAAAAGAGTATCGGCATAATATGCGAATGAATTATTCAGATCGCACCATTATAGCATACAGCTGACGTACAGACTGATCGAATTAATGTGTTTGTAATACTCGTTGGTTAAACGAAGGTCAAATGTATAATAATAATACTATGAGTCAAGGCTTAGTGGTAAGATATGGCCAGCTTTTGAAAGCTCTGTCTGAGTTTTTCGCAAATTTGAGTTTAATTTCAAAATCTTTACTCTTTTCCAAAAAATTCAAAAAAGGCATAATATTCGCTTTACTTACTGACATAGACGCCTCTACGTTTCAGGGCCTCTATTTACACATTATTAGCTTACGAAAGTATGCTTCCCGGTTTTTAACCACACTTGACATTTCTTTACTCTTTTCAGTGACTGTGTAAACCCACATATACTATAAATAACTAGAAAACTTTATATATATACTTCACCTTTTTCTCATTGTAAATCTATCTCGCTTATTAAATTCAATTAGTCCCGAAGTGTAATTATTTTGCCACAAAACCGCTTTCGAAAATTCTAAATTTCAAGTGATTTGCATACAAAACCACACCACAATTAGAGATTCAATTCACTTTATGTACCACAAAATTGAATTCTGTTAAAAATGCTCGAAGTAAAAGTTTCCACCGAGCTTTAATTAAATTTTAATGAATCCCCAAGGAGAGCGGTGTGAGGTGACGAATGTTGAAAGCAATAATAAAAGTTATTCACTAATGCATTTTTCGACAGGTAATGCATGTGAAAGTTAGTGAAAACATGGCAAACTGCTGGCAAATATTTGGAATGTGGTGAAATTAAAACGGTTATAACTATGGACATCCCTCTGCATGCGTACGAAATAAGTGGGATGTAGTGAGGGATAATGAGAACATTTTTGATGTGGTAGTGGTATTGATTTCGTAGAAGCACAAGGGTCTTCACTTGAAGCACATAATCTAAATTTGTATATCTGCTTGGTGAACTCGAATAAGAGATAGTTGGCTAAAAGATAATTGAAGCCAAGCGGCGTAAAAAAAAAACGAGATGATATTCTCGGGATGTGTCTTAGCATTTTATCTTCACTAACAGACCTGACCTGAGTCACTCATTATTCCCGTCCTGCTATGTGGTACAACGGCATGGACGATGACAATATCTGATGAGTCGACGTTACGAGTTTTCGAGAGAAAGTTTCTGCGAAAGATTTATGGTCTTTTGCGCGATGGACAAGACGACTATCGCATTCGATCGAAGCCGTACGACATCTGCAACGATATTTACATAGTTTAACGAATTAAGAGACAGCGGCTACGTTCGCTAGATCATGTCGTACGAATGGACGAAAACACTCCAGCTCTGAAAGTATTCGACGCAGTACCCGCCGGGGGAAGCAGAGGAAGAGGAAGACCTCCACTCAATTGGAAAGTGGAGAAGGATCCGGCTTCGCTTGGAATTTCATATTGGCGCCAAGCTGCGAAAAGAAGAAACGACGTTGTTAATTCGGCTATAACCGCTTAAGCGGTTGTAACGTAGACTCATCAGTGTTGTCATCGTCCATGCCTCTGCACCATATAGCAGATGAGTGACTTGTAGAGTTTGTCGAGGGGATTCTTTACTTCTCAGTTTTCTCCAGCAGCAGATTAAATAAATCGCACAATAGGGAGTCGCCTTGTTTGAAACCTCGTTTGGTATTGAACGGTTCGGAGATAGTATCCTTCCCTACCTTTATAGAGCTTTTGGTGTCGCTCAACGTCAGTTTACACAGCCGTACTAGTCGCATGGTGAATATCAAGTTAGTTGTTGATTTCCCAGGTCTATAGTCACACTGATAAGATGCTATCAGTTTGTTGATTATTATTATTTATTAATTAGCGTAGACACCGCTTACGCGATTATAGCCGAGTTAACAACAGCGCGCCAGTCGTTTCTTCTTTTCGCTACGTGGTGCCAATTGGATATTCCAAGCGTAGCCAGGTCCTTCTCTACTTGGTCCTTCCAACGGAGTGGAGGTCTTCCTCTTCCTCTGCTTCCCCCGTCGGGTACTGCGTCTATACTTTCAGAGCTGGAGTGTGAATCGGGTTCGCCTTCTCCTGATGTGTGATCACTGCCATTCAGCAGGCTGGAGAAGTGTTCCCTCCATAATTCAAGTATGCTGTGGGCATCGGTGACTAGGTCACCTTAGGGGGTTCTACAAGAGCATGCTCCGGTCTTCAAACGTTCCGTAAGCCGCCCCATTTTTTCGTAGAATTTTCGAGCATTACCCCTGTCGGCCAGCTTAACAAGCTCTTCGTACTTACCCATTTCTTCCTCTCATTTTTTGTATGTAAAAGCGAGTTGCTTCCAACTTCAACTCTCGGTATCTATCCCATCCCGCACGTGGTGTGGTCGATCGTAACGTTGCGAGGTAGGCGGTCTGTTTTCTCTCCGCTGCGACATGGCACTCCTCGTCGGTTTCGGTTGCAGCTGTACGCAAGGAGCTTGAAATCTCGTCTCACAATTGACGAGTCCTCTTAGAGGCCAGGAGAACAAGTCGAGGCGAAAATCGTTCGGCTGTCTGTTGTGATTGCAGCTTCTCGACGTCGAACCTTCCCTGCGTTTGTTGACGTGCGTTTTTTGCACGTGGTCCGAGCCGATGTTAGGACCTCGGAGGGTACGCACGTCTAGAACACTGGAGACGTGTCTTCCGTCTATCACAACATAATCGATCCGGCAAAGTCGATCAGCCTCAACCCATTTGGGGATGTTTCATCGTGGAGGCTGAATTTACCGACCGTAGTGCCAAAGATACCTTCTTTGCCCACCATGGCGTTAAAATCGCCAAGCCCGATTTTGACATCGTGGCGGGGGCAGCTCTCATAAGCGCGCTCCAAGCGCTCAAAGAAGGCATCTTTGGTCACATCGTCCTTCTCTTCCGTCGGGGCGTGGGCGCAAATCAGGGATATGTTGAAGACCCTCGCTTTAATGCGGATAGTGGCTAGACGTTCATTCACCGGAGTGAATGATAGTACTCGGCGACGGAGTCTCTCTCCCACCACGAATTCCACACCAAACTTGCGCACCTTTATATGGCCATTGTAGTAAATGCCACAAGGACCTACTCGGCTCAGTCCTTGTCCCGTACATCGCATTTCTTGGACAGCGGTGATGTCAGCCTTTATTTTCACGAGGACATCAACCAGTTGGGCAGCGGCACCTTCCCAATTAAGGGACCGGACATTCCAGGTGCATGCCCTCAATTCGTAGTCCTTAATGCGTTGGCAATGGTCGTCATCAAAAGAGGGATTTCTCTTCCGAGGCTGTTGGTAATTTTTCACTGGTATGATTTTTTACTTAGCGGGTCCCAAACCCAGCGCACAACCTTATGTAGGAGATGTTTCGGCTTTTCTCTATAGCTCGACTTCGAACGGATGTTCTTACCCTTCGAACGGATGTTCTACCCAGAGGATACTTGGTCAAAGCCGGAAGTCATGAGCTGCTTGAGCCATGTGTAAATCCACTCCCAAGTGAATGGCGATCAGAGAAGTTTCCTCACTTGCGTGAACTTCTACACATGACTCCATCGTCCCTTTGTTAACGGTGGAGTTTAATCTTTCACACAATACATTACGGTAGTTGGCGCAGATTGTGTGGCCTCCCTTTTTGTGGATTGGGCAGAGCACACTTAAATTGCAATCGTCCCACCATATTCTACAAAGAAGCTGATGCATGCTCCTTATCAGTTCTTCGCCGCTGTGTTTGAACAGTTCAGCGGGCAATCCATCAGTCCCCGACACTTTGTTGTTCTTTAGACGGGTAATTGCTATTCGAACTTCTACTTGGTCGGGCAGTGGAACGGCCGCTTCATAGTCAAAGATGGACACCATCAAGGAAAATATGTCTTATTTTCACCCATCCACTCTTAGTTTGGACCTGTTTTGTCAAGAATTTGATCATGCGATGGTAGCAGACGCCTAGAGGCCGCCAACCTTGGCCAATAGGAAATGTGCTCATTCAGGACTTCTTTGATGTTTTTATACGTCTACCGGACCGGACCAGGCACCAAGTTATTACTTTTCTACTGTAAAATTTACTAACTTCTCTGATGTAAAATTCCAGAGAGAGATTAAAGCTCAGTGAAATCTAAAACAAAGAAGAGGATGATTCTTCAAAATTTATTATAACTCTCAGCATAAACTTACAGTTGTTTGTCATAAAGTTCTATGGAGAGGGACTATGAATTTTCGAGTATAGCCATTTTAACTTCTGCTCTAACTTGCTCTCATAGTATATATGTATATATATTTCCCTTTCTAAACATTAGTTATTTCATATTACTTCGTTTATGCGTCCAAGCTGTAATTGCATTTTGATCTTCCTTCCCAAAAAACATGCTTCAAACTTTTCTATCTTTAGGGTTGAAGTTGCAGCTTCTTTATTTCCCCTATTGTTGGCAATTAGTTCGAAATTTCACCTCCTCGCCTGCCTCCTTCAAATTAAAATGTCTGGAAACATTTATTATTTTAGTCGCAGGACAAAGGATGCACAAGTATGTTAAGGTAGGCAGAGAAAAAATACTGCCGAAGGTGGTTAGCAAAACAAAAAAAAACAAATCGTTTATCCAACTAAAGTCACAATGCAGCAAGTAGCTTGCAGTGGACGGCAGTTGTCTGGGTGTCAGAACGACTTTATAGCCCTCACACAGCCACAGTAGCCAACGATAAATCCACACATTGGTTGTC
This sequence comes from Bactrocera neohumeralis, assembly GCF_024586455.1. Lineage (NCBI taxonomy): Eukaryota > Metazoa > Arthropoda > Insecta > Diptera > Tephritidae > Bactrocera > Bactrocera neohumeralis. The sequence continues at coordinate 67,662,678 of NC_065921.1, read as the reverse complement.
ACGGCGCTTACAGCTCTCCAAGCTGTCACATTACAAGCTATTTCTGCTTTACAGTTGCGGGACGATTTTAATTCTGCATTGTTTTTAATTACTTGCCATTTGTGTTGTAAATGTTTATATCTGACAGCAGCACAGAGCACCAAAGCACTTGTGTATTTGGGAATAATGAAAATCATCATTTATAATTTGCATATGATTTCCATGTCTGCTACCTGCAATGCTGTAAAACTGTCGCCGCCACCCTTTGTGTTGCATGCCCTTTGACACAGAGAGCTTACATCGTAAAAGCCACCGCTGCCATGAGCTCTCCAACCGCCTTCTAGCAGTTGTCCTCTACACTATCTCCTGCTCTACTCTCCTCCTTCCCTTTCTGTCTTTTTCTTTATCCCTTCCTTTGTATCAACGGCTGCGACGTGCCTGTAAGAGGCAAAAAAGTCTAGCGAGTCTAATTTTATTACGCCATGACATTGTCATAACAACTTTTGTGGTGGCGTTGTGGCACTCACTCACCGGTAAACTGTCAAAGCGCTGATGCTTTGTCTTATGTGTATATTTCTGCCAGCTTTGGCTGCGAATTTAACTTCCTTGTGTGGCATCCTCTTACTTGCCATTTTGTGTTTTGTCTTAATACGCTCAGGTAAAACTAAAATCCTTCGCAAATCCTTGGCAATTTTTTATGGCTTAACTGTGTATGAGTTGTCAGCTTTGACGGAAATAGGAAAAAATTGAAGAGCAGAGAAATGTTTCAAAATGTTGATAAGAGAGCTTGGTTTAAAAGTTGTGAGATATTTTTGAAAGATTTCTTCTCATCAAGTTAGAAGTCTTGGGAACAAATAGTTACGAACTCTTTACCTTGATTTACCTTTATTTGAGAAAGGTATGCGCGGCACATAGGTATTGGATCTAATAATCGTACAAGCAGATGTTATTTTCGGATTATTTTTTCACTAAGCAACAGTGAAGAGTAGTGCTTCAATATCTTCTAAAAGAAAACTTTTTGTTATGGTTTTTACCACAGTAGGAAATACCAGTATTCGTCTCGGCACTACAATGGGCTCCCCACAGAAAGGAGTGCTATCTCCCCTGCTATGGAGCCTCGTCGTTACTTATGTTGCTAACTAAGAATGGAATCCGCTGTCAAGGGTATGCGAACAACGTTGTTACTAAACAAAAATTAGAGGAAACTCACTTCGATATCGTACAAAGAGGACTAAACCTCAACATCAACCTCTTGAAGACGTCCATCATTACGAAACGCAGGTCTCTGCCTGGCCTCAGGAACCTTTCACTCGGGGGCAAAGAGAAAAAAATAACTAATATGGTCCAATATCTTGGTCTCACGCTGGATTCCACTCTGCAGTGGAAGCAGCATGTTGATCTGACCATGTCAAAGCAACGAAGGCACTTATGATTGAAGATAGATCCTGGGGTTGCAAGCCAAGTATTGTCAGGTGGTTATACACCATGATCGTGCGACCGATTTTCACATATGGAGCGGTGGCTCAACTATGGAAGCTGCAACAACTCGCCTGCGTTTGCGTATTGGGTGCCACGCGCACATGTCCGACGGCGGCACGTGGAGTCTTGCTGGAACTCACACCGCCTTACCTAGTAATCGATCAAGTCACACGCACACACTGCTCCAAATGACAGCAGAAGGGTTTGGCAGAGGTAAGCTAATCTCTTCTCAACGCATGAAGGACCTAAGTGGCGAAATGCCATCTTCTCCCAATGGATAGCATTACCAAAAGGTTTAAATACAATAGGATGTCTAAAGTTGCCCTCAACAGTAAAGCCAAAGGCAACAATTCCGCTCTCGAGCTACCGCTTAGGCACACTCCAAGTAAGTGGTACACCGACGACTCGAAGGAGTTGGCGCAGAGGTCGCAGGACTACGCACAAAACTCTCCATAAAAATGGTTAGTTTTCCGAACATATTCCAAGCAGAGATCTTTACTATAAATCGTTGCGTAGAGTTAAACCTCCTCGCAATGAATTTATAGTTATACACAGCGACACCATAAAGGAGCTCCTTCGTAATAATGAAGCAGTGGGTAGGAAGAAGCATTGGCAACAACTCCTGGGAGTACGCCATACCAAGTTGCTAATGGGTGGTTACAATTTTAAAAGGTTTTAACATGTAATCACGCTCCCAAGGGAAAAACTCAGGCAACTTGTCGCCTTTTACCCTGAACAATGTAAGCTCAAGAAGCACTTATTTAAGATAGACCAAGCTTCTTGTGCGAATAGCCGTTTCTGCGGCTTTGAGTCTGAAATACCAGAAAACCAGCTTATTGACTGCGTAGTCTGTAGGCGCAGGATAAAGACCCTTGGATCCATCTTTCCAAATAGGGATCCCATCTCCTCAATAGCACCTTACATTGTATAGGAATTTATCTTTTTGCTGGGGCTAGTTGAGACGTTGTAACTTAGAAGAGGGCACAATAGACCCTAGATCGCGTTGCAATCCTCATTTAATTATCTAATCTGTGTGAAGGATTAATTTCGTTCTCTGGAATTCAAATATATGTCATTGCAGTTTATTCCCCTACTTTCATTCGTTTGCACTGCATTCTTTCTTATTATTAAATAAAACCAAATTAATTTAATAAAACCAAATTCACTGAGTTTACTTAACTTAATTCGGTCCAACTTAATTCCATTTTAGTTCCCATTTCTTCCTGTAATTTTCTCGCGTTGGATTTTATTCCATTTTAATTAGCTCCATTCCCATAAATCGCATTTTATTCTACAATATTTCATTCTTTTTCTATTCGGTGCTTTCCGAAATTTTTATCTATTCCATTTCTATTTCATTAAATATTCTTTCATACATCTTAATCTCATCCTAATCCATACACACTCAGTGAGTATTTATTGCATTTATTTCTCTTGCCACAATTCTTTCCCGTTCCATTCCATTTCATTCCTTTTAGTTTCCATTCGACTGATGCTCACATCACGCAAATCATAACATCTTACAATTAAACTCGTACGAAGTCTGGTGTAATTTTGTGGTTCCACTTATCTCCTCATTCCCTTAAACATAATTGCTTGTCTCAATTTTAGTAACAATTTTTGCAGGCAACCCCTTCGAGACTGCTAAAGATTTACGGCTTTTATATTTTGGTCTTATGAGCCACAAAGGAGCACTAGTTCACATAAAATAATCATTGTTATGGAGACGCGCGGTGAGATAACACACATGCCCACATTTGCAAGAACTACTTGTATATATCACCTCTGCGTATTATTTGTAATGAGGAAACGTCTTGTCAGCACACCGCCACGGCAATCAAAAACCGAAAAGCTGCAAGCCTGCAGACATGACGCTGTGTTAGTGTCGCAAGCTTGGCGATTGACAAGGAAGCCGACAGAAGACTAACTCGCACGAAAAGTTGAGAAATTTCGTCATTTACTTACTTATTGCAGCTGACTTGTGCCGCCAACAGTCAGAAGCAGCTAAGCCGACACGGGCACGTAAATGCAACTCAAGTGAAATGTTGCATGTAATTTACGCAAATCCGAAATTAGCATGAACTCGCACCGCCCTGTCGCACGGCGCACGCGGAGAGATATTAAAACGCGCTAAAATGCATGTACTAAAGCCATGGAGAACGTGTCTGTGCACACATACACAGCGAGCTTTCACCTCCCTTTCGGTTTATACGCTGTGTCTAGCTACTTGAACTCATCCACGCATTTTTGACGCTTCAAAGCGATGCTTGAAGTCTACTTTCGAGCGACAATTGCACGTTTTGGCGATATAATAAATTGAAGTGCATATTTGAGGGTAACTAAGCAGTTGAAATTAAAGCGCCTCGCATAATGTGAGGTTAGGTTTATGTGAGGGCGTATATGCTGGTTAATATTACGGGAATCATTGACATTAAACTTGATTACGAGAAGGCTGAGGTATGTGCTATATAGAAGCATCAAATAGAGGTAGATAAATTGAGAGAGGAAGTCATTTCTTAAATATTAAAATTTACAGTATTGGCTGATTCCGAGGCATCAAATTCGAACTAACAGAAGAAATTTTCGTTGGAATTTAGTCTTGTTTAAAATGATTTTTTAAAATTCTCATCATAATCTCATTCTTAAGACAACTATAATTAAGCTTAACAACTCTCTGTCGGAAGCTCAGTCTAATAACTGATTAAACTTTTGCAATATAACAGTGGATTCTCTGAGCTTTCGGAGAAGAAGAATCAAGATTCCAATAGCCACAGCAAGCTTAATAAGTATTTCATATTTATCCTTTGGTTGGTTTCCAAAATCAATATCGGTGGTTTTTGCGTAGGCCGTATAAAATTTTCCCACAATTTTGTATTCTTATTATACCCTGGAGAATCAAACACACAATCGGTACGCAGGCAAAACGAAATTTAGTTACAACACAAACAGTTATGCAATTTAATCACTTTGAGATTACTCATTAACTCTACTATATTTAGATCTGAACTATAAGTTAATATCGAATAAAATGAGTGACTAAAACACCAGAGATATCAAAGTAGTTGATCGGTTCACTGGCCTACAAAAAATTATAGATCATGTTTAGTAAAAATCTATAAGCTTCTATTTCTAAGTAGATACTAAACTTTCTCCACCTTCGAAAGATAAGTTGAACAAGTTTTCATACAACCAAAAGTAAATTGGAAGGCTATTCGATTACTTCTCTTGAAAAGGGTGATCCATTTCGAGGTCCCCTACATTATGAAAGAAAAACCAAAGAAACTTCAAATTTATTGGGAAAAGTTTATTATTATTCGAAAGAACATTCTTTAGCATTTATTTTTTGAAGATTGTCTTGGTCCATCCGTTGAGTCCAATTTTCGATTACTCGTCCGGGCATTTCGACTGCTAATGAGCGAATTACACGCGTGACGTTTTGCCCGAATCGAAGCGGGATCATCATAGACTTTAGCATTACATTTCCTCACAAGAAAAAGTCGAACAATCGACCGACCAAAAACGCGGAATTATCTGCCGAAGTTTTCTCTCAATAAATCCACTGATTTATGAGAAATGCAGGAAGTGGCGCCGTCTTTCAATTCAAGAGATTCAATTTCAGGCATCGTCGCACTTTTCAAGAGTCCATTGATTGAAGCAAAATGTGGCAAGTCTTTCCATAAGTCAGTCCAAGTTGCTGCGAATAGTGCTGAATCGACTCCCCATGGCCTTCGTATATACTCCCAGCAATGGCTGCTATATTTTCTTCGCTGCGCTGGGCTTGATCTATTCGGTCGAATGTTATTCAACAGTGAGTGCTGGGTCCCAAGATATGTGACCGTATTGCGAATATTACGCTCAATAGGCCGATTATGTTGACCATAAGTTGAGTGAAGCGCGCAAAGCACATCCTTTACAGAACGTGAATTTTCAAAGTAAAGTTGAATGATTTGTAAACGTTTTCAGGCATAAGTCTTTCCAGATGAAATGCCAAACAATACTGAACAGAAATAACATGACAGCTTGACACGACTCACGCGTGATCTGTCCAAAAAGGTATTGAAAAAATCAACTTGAATCATCTGTTATAATCTCACTTCGGGAAGTTTAGTACACTTTCGTGCTTTCAAAGCAACAACAGCTGTTTTCATTGTATTAGTTTTATTGGCGAATTCTTATTGTCTTCAAATTTAAGCGATACTAAGAGTCCCAAACCATCTCAGCACTAATTCCCTTCTCCTTAATTACTCTACCCTATAATTGCAAAAGTTACTGTGATCTTCCTGGTAGCAACTTTTGTTTACTTTTCGGTGGTGTATTGTGCCTCACAAGTGTATCCCAAACACATATGTACTTATGTTACTTATATCACAAAAGGATGTATGTTTGTGCATGTAAATTATCTAACTTGTTTTTTTGATTTCTATGGATATTTTGTACCTCTTCAGAGTCCCTTGGCTCAAATTTTCATTACATTATTTTATAATCCCTTTTCTGGAATTTGATTTTATTTGACTCTTTCTCTCCTCTTCATTAAATGCTGCTACGAACCCATTTGTCACTTCCATTAAACATTGCAATTGTGGTGGTTATTTCGATTGAGAATATTTTAATTGCAAATTAGGCGGTTACAAATTTTGTTTTCTTATGCAAATAACTTTCAAATTAGATTCATGATTTGAGTTGTGCTATTGAAGGTTTGATTTGGGATTTTGTAAGAAAGTTGGGGAGACTGGGAATGAAACTGTGTAACAAACATTCAACAACCTGAGGATAAACTAGGAAATCTAACAATAATAAACGTTTGGTGGAAGAATCTTCGAAATTTAATGTCTCCAAAATAAAAAATAAAAATACGGATTAATAACTAATTGATGAGTTCATCCATTGTGATTCAACTGTCCTGGAGTCAATTTCAAGCAAGTCAAAGTTGCTTATAGATCCAAAGACTTGAGAGGCTTTCTTTATACTGACGTCTGGAAAAAACTTCTGTAAAGCGCTGTGGGACTTTATAAATCCAACGTAGGTTTACGAAGTAGTTAAGACCAATCTTTGGAAGAACTCCTGCAGAAAAATCCAGCTAAGTCATAACGCAAATTTTTCCCATATCTTTAAGAATTTTTTGTTTCTACACTTTTTTGGAATTCATAACAAACTTAATTTGTTGCCCGCATCGTTTTAGACGCAACCAGTTTCTAACTGTCACGGCTGCCATGTCAACCTTTGAAACAATCGACACAACTACCTAAAATTAGTTGAAGCAGTGCTGATGCAATTAGGCGCAGCCCGACAAGTGTTTAAGTGTACAGTGGGGCAGATTGTCTAAAAATCGTTAATTAGTCGAAAGATGAAGACAATTCTAATTTTAAGGAAGGACGCATTTTTCAATTTCAACCGTTTTCCAAACAAAAGCAGCATTCTCTGCATCTGCTGAAATCGTGTGTTTAGATTTGTTCTTCAATATAGCTCACTGATCTGCCTCAAAAATACCGTACTAATGTTAATCTGATCATCGAATTTTCGATAGAAAGATTATGCAGCAGATTTCTGGTTCTTTGTGCATTGGGAACGGTGAATACGATGAACTGTACGAGTTATTCGATGACATTGACAAAGTTCAGCGAATTAAGAGACAGCGACTACGCTGGCTAGGTCATGCCGTCCGAATGGATGAAAACGCTCCAACTCTCAAAGTATTCGATGCACCGGGGGAAGCAGACGAAAGGGAAGACATCTACTCCATTGGAAAGACCAGGTTGGGTTGGACCTGACTACATATGGAATCTTCAATTGGCGCCAAACAGCGTAAAGGAAGAACTACCGGCGCGCTGTTGTAAACTCGGCTGTAGCCGCGAAATCGGTGTCTACGCTAATAAAGAAGAAGAATGTTTTATACGAAACAGTTTAAGGAATTGAAAAACGTAACCAAAGGAAATATTCGAAGTATTTTCTAAGTTCTTGCGATGATGTTGCGGAGTCCAAAGAGTCCAAAGTTGTATATAACTTTTGCTTACTAATCTTTCGAGGCTTGCTTAGAAAATAATTATATATATTCTACAGTCTATATTCTTAGCCAGTTCGGCATGATCTAGATTTTGAAAATATGCATCTCCTTTGATTTTCAAAATAAGCGGAAGATAATTTTATAAAATTTTTAGCTTGAGATGGATGTCTCACAAAGTTTTAATAGTGAAGAAAGACGTTCTGTAGGTTTTTAAAAGATGATTTCGTTACACCATTGAGTCCGATCTCAATCAAAATTCTAAGTCCAAATGGCAAAACTATGGTTTTTGTTCCTTTGACTTGAGTCTTGATGTTGAGTTCTGATAATTGGTGTTTTGGGAACTTGTGACTCTCCTTTTTGCAAAATTCTCCCACGTTCAACTTGCACTTCGATTTCCAAAATGAACCACTGTACAACAGCCGTGCGACAAGGCTGGGCTTCGCATGTGCGCTGTGAACAACTGAAAAACTTCTTTGTGCGGTTCCAATGTGATTTTTATTTTACGCACCGCAAATGGAAACGTGCAACAAAGTCCACGAGCCATTGTTGGCTACGCCTGGCTGGTTGCTTTGGTGACACCTGAAGCCAACAACTCTGCGGGCTGCAGCTCTTGCTCATACTCACCCGTACACATGTGTGATGGGAGTGCGTTTCCGGGATGGGCTACGGCGGCTGCCTGGCGGTTATCGTGGCAACCACAAATTACAACAATAACAAAGTTGAAATTTCGAACTAGTTGTAGTAAACATTGTAACTAAAATGTTTCCTGCGCCCGGTGAAGCCAAAACCGTCGGCGGATGTGGGCGGCCCTTGAAAGGTTGACACTTTGCCAACGGAGTGACGGTGAATTCAAAGTTAGTTCGGTCGAAAAGTCACAAAGTGGCAATTTTTCGGCCATCTATGTTAGCAGCGCCGCAATTGTATGTGTGTATTTGTTTTTGTTTTCTCTAGAAAGCATGCCACACGGTTGTATTGCGGCAAATTTGTTGTCGCCGTTTAAGTATTTCGGCAGTTGTTTGTTGTTATTGTGGTTTTTTATTTTAATTTGTAGTTGTTCTATGTTTGCACTAGTTGTTGGTTATTGTTTTATACCGTTATAGTTCGTCACTTCGTCGTCCCGGCCAGGTGGCGCTCCGTTCGCCGGTCTCCCTTTCTGGCTTCATTTAGTCACTTAGTTGCCACCTTTGTGCACATTTCACATAGTTTTAGTTGTTGCTGCTATTTTAATTGTTCACAACTTTCGGTAACGTGTGGCAAGTTAACGCATCGAGTTGCTCAACTCTACTAATACCGAACAGCTGGAAGCCTTTGCGGACAGTGCAACGCAGATGACAATAAAACTAATTAAAAACCAAAATTTGTGATGAATTAGTGAAATATTTATAGTGGTTTTGTTAGAAGCACTGCAAGTTGGGGTTTCTCCACCTTGAGTTATACTCGCAAACTAACGGGATTTGAAAAATGTACTTGAAGAGGTTTTGCTAGAACACCCGGAAGGTGAGGCTTTCTGAACTTTTAGTGATAAAATAAAGGAATTTGTAAGGTTTGGTTAGACAAAAACGCATCCGTAGTTTCCTTGAGCCAACAATTCAACCTAGATTGGTTCTAAGCCTCCCACTTGTTTGCGTATATTTTAACTACAGATTGTTAGTTTTTTTCACTATCTCCAAAAACGAAATGGTAAAATTAGCTTCGGCTTCACTCGGATTATACATACTGCAGCTCCAACGTTATATCAAAAACTTCTCATAACCCATACGGTAGTCTTCTCAGACTACCCTCTCTGACTCAGTTGATCCTTCGGCTGTAACTAAGCTAACTTCTATAACATATTTTTGATAAAAGTAGACTAACCAAGGGTTTTAAGTAATTGAAGTATTTGAAAATTCCATTCTTCTAAAATTATGCGTACCACACAATTACTGAGAGTTGAGATGTTAACTAGAATTATTGTTCGTTAATTAATTCTTCCTTCAAAGAACTCTGAATTTTATTTAACCTTCTTGGGATGACTATAAAGTATAACTTAAGATTTCCTTTCCTCTACAAATATTGAGTAAGTTCGAATCATAAAACGTAGTCCGACTTAGTCCAGCTTCCTGGGATTATAAAACTTCTAAAGAAGTTCCTTATTTCTAAGAGGATCTAGATTCGTTAGCCAGTAATCAGAGGGATATGAACTTTCAAGGTCTTCATTGTGCTTATAAGAAAGCAAACATGAGCGCTGGTTAGACAATATATGGGTTCGACATTGAATTTTATTAAATGCAATTCAAGCAAACCAATTTCCATCTATTCTGTTTGCTATTCGGCGCCATTTTGAGATACCAAGTGCAGCCAGGTCTTCTCTTCCTCTGCTTCCACCAACGGAAGAGTTCTCTTTCATCAGGACAACATGACCTTGCCACCGCAGCCACTGTGTCTTGATGCGCCGAGCTATGTCAATGACGTCTTATATCGCGTACAGCTCATCGTTCCATCGACTGCGGTACTCTCGAACACTCCGAACGCCGACTCATCAGATGTTGTCATCGTTCACTCTTATAGAAGATTTAGCCTTCTCTATATAGCTCTGCAGCTCATATTATTTCTTCTAGCAATAGATTGAAGTAGTCACACGATAGGGAGTATCCTTGTCTAAAACCTCATTGATATCGGTGTTACTTAACGCCAGCTTACACAGCCGTATTAGCTTTGAGGGTTACCAAGTTCAGACATAGCATCATAAATGCAGTTCTTTCCGTTCCGTCGAAGACGACTTTAAATCGACGAAGAGGAAGTGTGTGTCGATCTTCCTTTCACGGGTCTTTTCCAAGATTTGGCGCATGGTGAAAATCTGGTCAATAGTACATTTTCAAGGTTGAAAGGCACACTGATAAGATCCAATCAGTTTGTTGACGGTGGGCTTCAATCTTTCACACACATTTTTTTTGATCACACATTATATGTGATATTATGGAGGATTATCTCACTGTAATTGGCGCAGACTGTGGGTTCCCTTTTTTGTAGATTGAGCAGAGCACACTTAGGTTCCAATCATCGAGCATGCTTTCATCCGACCATTTATTTTAAAGAAGCTTGTGCATGCGCCTTGTTAGTTCTTTGCCGCCGTATTTGAATAACTCCGCTGGTAATCCATCGGCCTGCCGCTTTGTTGTTATCTAGGCGGGTAATTGCTATTTTTTCACTGGGTAGTCGTTAAAAGCGCAGACCAGTCGTTCATAAAGGAATCTGTTCTCTTCGGTCGGGGCCCAAATCAGTGTTATTTTGAACAATTTTACTCTGAAACAGATTGTGGCTAGACGCTCATCTACTGGTTACGATACCAATAGGACTCGACAACTGAGTCTTTCTCTCACAACAAATCCCACATCGAGTTTGCACTGCTTTATGTGGCTGCTGTAGTAACCTGCTCGTATCCGCCCTTGTCCTGTCCACCGCATTTCTTGGACTGCGGTGATGTCAGCTTTTACTTTTACGAGGACATTACCAGCTGGGCATCGGCACTTTCCCAATTTAGGGACCGAACATTGCATTTGCATGCCCTTAAATCATAGTCATAATTGCTGTGGTCTTCAGGCGCTTCAGTGATATCTTTCAACCGCGCCTATTGTCCCAGCGTACAACCGCGCTAAGCGAGTGGTATAAAGTTTTATGCGTATTTGTATATTGAGTCGCTTGTGCCAAGACCGACGCCCGCTCGCAGACGCACCTCTGGATAACAGACGCTGTATCCACTCCAATTAATTTCTTCAAACTTCGACAGTACTATTAAAATTTGGTGGTTCATCCCTTTTCCAAAGGATGTTCAAATTTTTTGATTATGACAGCTCGCAGCACGCGCCAATCGTCTCAGCTTCGGAAAGAGAATGAGCATTCGATTCCTGGAAGCTTGATGTAATGCCCCTCTGGTTATTATTTAAGTTAACGAATCTAATAGAGCTTTCCATTCCAAATGGTACTTTATACTACTCTTTCTTCAAGTTACTGTCGAGAGCTCAATCCGAATTCAAAATATTTTCACTTCATCCGTTTCATTAATGATTTTGCATGAACTCCTTTAAGTATTCTCAAATCATCTCCCAATATTTGCACAGCACTAAGTCCATAAAATAATTTTGCAACTTTGGCTTGCCAAACACACGACAAATGCTTTCGCGACAACTTTCGACTTCCAAGAACCCAGGCTAATAACAACAAAACAATATTAAAACGAACATACTTTTTTAAGGAGAGGGTTGCAGTAAATTGCCGAGAAAATATTTCAGACTAAAATTTACAGTGTTAATTTGAGCACAACAGTCACAACAACAAAACCAACGACAATTAGCGGGCAAATGAACGCAGTAAAGAGTATAAATTTTAACACCACGACGATGACTGAATTCAGCATCGAGAATACAAAGCTATTGCGCTACTTAACGTGGCTGAAGGTGTCCTTTAATTTGCTCGAAAGTAAAATAAACCCGAAATAACTGACGCATTTAGTTCATTTAAATACCGTTACAAAATACGCAGCATTACATAGTTCAACTAAAGGCCAATAAAGTAAAGTTGAAGACAATAAAAAGTGCGGTTGGGCAAACACATAAAATAGTTCAGTGCAATCTGGTCACCCTCAGGGGTTACCCATAAACTGTGAGTATTTGGCTTTTTATGAGACTTACGAGAGCAACGCAGTATTCTGGCTGTCTGTGTGGCTTACTGACGCTGGCTGCTGTGTTGTTCAGGAGGTTACACGAGGGGAGATCAACAAGGCTAGATGAGTTAAGTGTTACGTTATGGATGTAAGGAAGTTTCGAAATGAGATGCGGGTTCAGAAATAGTTAGTGAAAATAAGAGGTAGCTTTATCCTAGAGATGTTATTTTCACTGGTAACAGGGAGAATTCGATTAACAATATTCCAGAAATATCAAATATAAAGTATTCGAAGTAATATTTATGCGAGGAGGATTAATGATGTAAAGAATGTTGAAACTGTGTATGCGGAATGATTTTCTGATTTATTCGTGAACTTAAATATAAAGTAGGTATCGGTAACTTAGATTATATAGGCTTGAGAGAGTATAAGAAGATGGGAATCCATAGTAAAAAACAGTTCTAATTCCATAGAAGAAGCTGTGCCCGTAATAAAGGAATTCAGATGATAAAAATAAGAATGCTTTAAGTAGAGACAATTTATGTCGCCTATTCGAAGCACCAGCATTAGATATTGTTATATTCGAGGTTATACTCGACGTAAATTTTGCTTTAGATAGACAAGGAATGCACCGCGACCATAGGTTCTCAGGTCTATTTTGCTTTACATCTTTGAAAATTACATTTTTTTCAAGTTTGGTGAGTATTGCGATTTAGCTTGAGATTACGTAGTCTACTTTGCCTAAGATTTTTATCTAAGTTCGATTTAAATATTGAACTAAACATTTCTCTTTCGACTTCGCTCATCTAAATCAGTGACGGACTTAAAATTTCTCTCTGAAATTTTCTCCAAACGTTTATTAGATATTTGCGGACTTAGAAATATCAGCCCGTTCTTCATGAAAGAGGAAACGAAATTGCATTTTGGACCAAGTTTGTTCTAGATATTTCCAATAGGATATTACAAAGTTACTTTTTGAACTGAAGTAGTATCAGTCTCTGAATATGACGCTTTCAAATTTATAATAGGAAAAAAGAGTCCATAGGTAGATCGAAAGTCAGAAACATTCATCATCATCATATAAGATCTCTCATGAGAGTCTAACTGAAAAGCGAAAAGAATGATGCAGTTCTCCGTTAGAATATCCGTCAAAAATGTCTCATATAACATAAGATCTCTCATGAGAGACTGCTTGAACACAGACGAGGCTTTTTTTCAATGAATAGTTGTTTGGGGCTAATATTTACGGAGGACATTTAGAAGGACCTTACAGAAAGAAAAGTCAACAAATCCATTAGTCATAAATATTCTCTATCTAAATACATCGCAATCGTTTCTTCGAAGCATCAAATCTGCATTCTTAGTACATAAATATTGCAGTATAAAAGTTTCATCTCCTTTCTCTTATTCCACGCACTTTTCGAACCATCCTGGCCATTTGGCTTTCGGCTTTTACAGCTGCGGCCGTTTCCATATACCTTAAAAAGGAAATTGCGGTGATTTAACCCTTTGCCTTTGCTGCGTGTGCTAAGTGCTGAGTGTGGAGAGCAGCATCAACTGTAGATTAAGAGACACTTGAGTGTACGTGCGTAACGACGTACGAGTGGAGGAAGCTAAGAAGGGTTGCGAAAAAGCTTTGGAATTGGCAAAATTATTACTGCCTGACAATACGCTATAGTTTTCATGCGTTCAAATTTGATTATTTCCTGCGTTTTCTAGCAGTACTTAAGTATACACGCACACACATACAACAATACATATACATGAGTATAAGTTTAATTTTGAAGCTTTTGTTGTTAATCCTTGGCGAAAATTTATTATTAACTCAGGCGCACAATAGTAAGTTTGCATTAATCTGTGTGTACAGACGCACTCACACACACATTCGTGCATTTTTTTGATTACTTTACTATGACTTCGGCCTTTCTACCCCTCATGGCTTTATGGCGGCAGGAAGGTGATCTCGATGCGAGAAGATATAAGGCTTTCAACTTGCACTTAATTGTGCGTGCATTGGCTTAAATATTTGCTATGTCGCTGTGTGTGTGCGTTTGCTACGTGAGGAATTACCGTAAAATACCGAAAGTGGTATTTGTCGGTTCGAAATGGTTGATGGGTAATTAAAAATCTTTTAAGTGCACCATTAAGTGGCCACGATTGATGGTGTGGAAGTTGTGGATTACGTTATAGTAAGATTTTATTGTCTTATATCTCACACACTGAAATTAGTGCATTGAAATGTGGCACTAAAAAATCGCTTCGGTGCTTGCAAGTGGCTTATGAAAATTCGGATTTATTCGCGTAGCTTAATTTAAAGTGTGTTTGAGTCTCTTTAAGTTTTTTTTTAAAGTTGTTGGGACTCTCAGCACGGCAATAAATTAAGCAGCACTTAGAAGACACTAAGTCGTGAAGTAGTTTAAGTCTCTGACTTAGGTTATAATGAGCTAATCAGAAGTCGTTGAAGGAACTAATTATAAACCAAACCAAATCTTTGAAAAACAGTATAACGTTGTAACTAAACGATGTGTGAGTTCTCTGCTATAGTTCTGTATATAAAATTATTTAGTACAGACTTAAAATCAGATACAATCAAAGTAGCGGTAGGTGTATTGCTTCGAAGTGTAGTTTCCTTTAGAAAGATGTGCATTCACTCCGCTAACCGGGCGGCTTTATTGGCTTTGAGCTTCTTGACTGGCTTAAGACTTAAAACTAGTAAAGGAGAGCATGACCTCAAAGGCAATAGACTTTTTCCACTTAAGACTTGTAGTGTTAGTGAAACCGTAATGTTAGCGTAGTGTCGAAAACTGAAAAGCCGGTTAATCTTTCTTCAATTTCACCCGATTGAAAGCGAATCGATTATTCGATGTCCTGTTGGATTCAGGCTTCAGTGAGCTGATCAAGTGCTAGTCAACAACCAGGATGCGATAATCCGTCTGGGTCAAGTAAAGGGACCTCGGAATTACTTGCTCTTAGCAAAGTCAATCTCTCCGCAACTGAACAATGACCTATACGTTCTTATGCAGTGCTCATAAATATTTTATCGGATACTCTTTGTCAAGACTATATGGAGTACGGTGGGTGGAATCATCTTGTCATTTTATCCCCTATAGCCCGGCTTTTGACGGACTGAGGTTGAGATATCTCGGTAGACACAACTTTGGCGAACCTCGATTGATATTAATAACCATAACCGCCATAATCAAAACGCTTCTTCGAACTATGAGAATATGGGGATCCACATTTAGGAGGCAAAAGGTAACACAAAGGAAGAATATCTGTCCAAGCAAGATCTATTAAATTATATCAAGCTACAGCGCAACCTTACCAAACCTATTACAGATCTTCACTAAAAAATTACCGTCCGAAGTAATTGTTTCAGTCTAAATATGAAGAGAAATTTGAAGTACTATATACCCCCACAAAATAGAATTATGAAAAAATCAAGGACTACTCATATAGGCTGAAGCCTAACCGATCTACATAATATTACAATACAGGTTGTCAATCACCTTGACGTTAGACGATTTCGAATTGTAAGAATTATAAGAAAAAGCCGGTCTCCCAATTTTATGAAGATAACTTACATATTGGCCGTTATATGCGGTATAAAGTCACCCTGAAGTTCGCAAATCTTTATATTTGGTATATGGAGGCTAAGGGAAGTATTTAACTGATTCAAGCCATTTGCAGCACATAGACATACCGCTATCAGAAAGGATTCTTTCTGAATTTCAATTATATATCTCACACATTGACCCATAAATTCAATCAAAACTCAACTATAAGTTCGGCGGTCAAAATGTTCGAAAGCTAGGGGCTTGAACAGTTTCGGTCATAAGGTGGCCTACTCTAGAGGAATTATCGGTGCAAATTTATATTACTCGAAAAGGAAAGAAAATAATTAAAATGGAATTTGTTATTTGGGAAGTAGGCGTGTCTGTGGTCCGATTTCGTCTAATTTCACACTGTAATATAAAAATATCAGCGAATACAATACATCAAATTTCGTTTAAATCGGTCGGACAGATATCAAGATATGTGCGTTTCATCTAAAACTGGGCGGAGCCACACCCATCGTCTAATCATCATTAAAGCCTTGTCATACCATATCGCGGGTAAAATTTAATATGGGGAGTGAGCGAGGTTATCATCCGATTTCATCTACTTTCCGACCGTTGTTGTAGCTTTAGTGGTTAAGGAGATATATACAATAAACTTATTAGAGGTTGAACTACGCCCACTTTTTCATAATTTTTTTTCCTACAGATGCTAGTTGCTACTGCGATCCCTTGTGCTAAATAAAAGTTCTATATCTTAATTTAGTTCTTAGTTATGGGGCTTTATAAGTTTTCGATTAATGGACAGACAGACAATCACCCGGATTTCAGTTCTTCTCATCATCCTGATCATTTATATAGATATAACCCTATATCTATCTCACTCACTTTTAGGTGATACATACAACCATTACTAGGTGAACAGAACTGTTATATTCTGTACCAATATGTGGCAAGAGTATTAAAATTATATATTTTTATACTGTGAGCAATCTTTCAAATTTGGTTCGAGTGTAATACATTTTGTGGACCTTTTTTGCCAAATTCATCATTGTTGGTATATATAGAGTTTAGAGTAGACTAAGAAGTCGAGCCTTATAAGCTCATAATCTGACTTGAATTGCTTAAAATTCCTGTCCGATATGGTACCTTATATTTTAGGTTAAAAGACCATCATAATTCAACGAATGATTTGAACCAATCAGGAAAACTGTCGAGATGTTTCTACCTGAGGTTTGTAAAGGATTGGACAATGAAGGAAAAAGTACCGAAATGTTGCCACTTTACCCTTTTCCACAGAACTTTGATAACTTTGTTCCTACAAGATTTTTAGCCTTACCGTATAAATATTCGGAACTCTTCGTATACCTAGCCTGATGTATCATTTCGGGTGTACTATCATTTATTGGATTCTGTCGAACAGAAACTTAGTAGTATGTTATTATTGTAAGAAGCTTTATACCTATTTGCTTTACGGTAAGACTTTCAGAAAGGCAGCTAATAAGACCTATAGGGAGTTAAAAGAGGTTCTGTCCTCAATAGATTTCAAATGTTCCTAAAGAAGGACTTATTTGAATATCAGATCGCGCTTAATACCAACACATAATAATAAAAGTTCCAATTTGTTCTTTAGGTTAAACAAGTTAAAGTTTCGGTTCTAAATGCAGAAAATATTATGAATTTGCTTATTCGGTCCCTTAATGAGTTTTTCTCGCGCTTATATCCTACATTTTTATAATTGCCGGCTTAAAATAAATAATTCCTTCCGTCTTTTCGTAGTAAGTTTGAAGTTACTAAGCCTGAAGGTTATATATATTATACTACTCAAGCGCCAAGGGTTGGCTCAGAACTATTTGGAAGTAAAATGGTTTCACTGTTCCCTGAGAATGCGAGATTGCAGATTGAATAAGAATATTCAACTATTTTCTATCGTGATATTTAACTGTGACGAATTAGGACAATCAAGTTGCTTCAGTTCTTTTAAGGTTTATTAGAGAAATCATCTTCTATATGACAGAAGAGGTATTTCCGAATAGAAATAATAAAAATCTGTATTTTTTAGATGGAGTATGAATCAGACAAATTGTATTGCATGATTGAAGAGCTTTATGGAAAGCTTATCATCTTAACTCTTACATCCAACAGAGTTTTCTCAGCTGGAGGTGTCATACTCAAAATAAGTTCTCAAGAATGATATTTAAGGTCAAAGTCAGCAAGTAAAATTTTTTGTTTGCACTGAGAAAATTTATACTTTTTCAAACAGAATATATGATATTAGTGAATGCTTCGGTAAATGACTTTTTTATTATAGAGACCATCTGTGGCAGAAAAAAGTAGCTCTGAGTAGAAGTTAGATTCCTTACATACTTATAAAGCAAGTGTAAGTAATCCTCACCTCCCTCTAGGCATATATTCCCTCACATTTTATATGTATACACATACATACATATGCATATCGTTAGCTTAGTGTTTAGCAAAGGATATGCATAATCAAATGTACTTTTCAGCGACGCAATGGCTAAATCGGTTTCATTTGGCTAATGAAGTGGTTGTCATTTAAAGGAATATAGCGCACATACATACTTATGCATATACACATCTACATGTACTTTTGATAATATATATATATGTACATATGTATATCTACATGTATTTGCCTGATTCCGCGCATAAAATTTGCTCCAAAGGCTTTTGTCGTGACAGCTTTGTGGATGGCTGATATGCTAATGAGCAAGAGTATAGAGGAGGAAAAACACATAAACTCAAATGAAGTGAAAGTGAAAGGGAAAGGCAAAGGCAGCGAAGTCACTCCAAATTAAGGGCTAGAGAGCGGAATCAAAGCAAAAAAGCTTTTGGGTATTGAACAGTAGGAGCAAAGCTTTTAGAATACCTTGATTAGTGTTAGAGAAATAGAACATGTTTACTGCATGTGTATGTGTGCACTAAATAGCTAAATTTTTTTCTAATTCTCTCTTCTCGCTGCTTTGTCAAATGCCTTCGCAAAGCACCCTTTCATTGGGGTCACAAGGATATCAGCAGCTACACATCAAAGTAGTTTTTTCTCTCTTTTTTCATATATATATGTTTTTTATAACACACATAAATGCGCTTCTGTCTGTGTAGGCGTCATTTGAACCATTTGACGTTTCGAGCATTCGACGATACAACACTCCCCACTTGCCCTGAGAAGCGACTATACAAAATGTTAATTAAGCAGATTGAATTTGATGGCGTGCATATGTATTAGTGCGCATATAATCACACTACACGCTCATATATACGTACATATGTATGTGTGTATGGTTTGTGTGTTAATCTGCATTCGCTTTTGTGCTCCACCATTGTGGGTGTTAAGAAGATTAATGTGATTTTTGGCTAAAAGCAATCGGTGCGCAAAAATTTCGCAAAAGAAGCATTTGAACCCAAATAAATGCCCGTAAATGATGCAAACGAAGTGGATTTAGTCATGTGTATGTATGTGCCAGGGTTTATTGAATTGCGAATATAATGAATATATTTGCATTAGGGTGGTCGCCGCTTTAAATTCTGAAATATGGTTACTTTATATCATGGATTTATAGACTACATATATTTATTTATTTAGTAGTATCCTTTAAACCGATTTGGATTTCAAGTTCTCGTGACCATGAAATTATATATGGCATGAAGAACTTTAAACTTTTTAAAAATAAATAAATATCATTCAATTTTCGCAGAGAATATCAAGACGAAGACCACATATATAATGCAATCATCTGACAAAGGCTTTAGTGTCACTTTACTATTACTATGAATATTAACCAAAAGGCCACAAAGGTCTAAACTATAACATAAACAATTTTCGATGGTCTCTAGCCCAATATACCACTATTTCGGTTCAAACTGCACAAACTCTTATGAAATTGCTTACTTGATCTCATTTTTATAACTTACGGCTTAAAAAATAACTCCTTCCATCTTTTCGAAGTGAGTTTCAGCTTACTAAGCCTGAAGGTGATATATACTAGTCAACTTACAGCGATTAGTTCAGGACTACTTGGTAGTGAAATGGTAGCCAAAGGTTTCACTGTTCCCTAAGAACAAAATCTATGTCGTCCTCCTCAAAGTAATCCCCCGTGGCCCCAAGGCAGTTGTCAACCAACGTGCCCAACGTTTTTTCAAATCCACTAAACAGTTGTTTAAGAGAATTTCCGGAGTAATAGTTTATATTTTAATGTCTTCAATAGACTTAAAACGGTTTCCGTGGAGCGGTCGTTTGAGTTTTCTAAATTGACAGTATTAACACAGAGCTAAATCTATGAGTTTTCTAAATAGCCAGTATTAGCACAGAGCTAAATCAAGCGAATATGGTGTTTGTAACACGATATTGGTTGAAATGTTGGCGAAAAACTAAAGAAGAATCAATGAAGTCTGCGACAGTGAATTATCGTGGTGCAAAAACCAAGAGTTATGGCCCATAATTCCGGCCTCTTTTTACGAATAACTTTGCATAAATAGAACTTATTTTTGACAGTTTAGCCAGCCGGAAAGAATTCGGAGTGCACCATACTTCGACAATTGAAGAAAACTTATCTGCTCTATAGTGGTTTTTTCGGCTTCGGCTCACCTTTGCTACGACATTTTGCCGATTGATCGCTTGTTTCCAAGTCGTAAACACAGATCCATGACTTATCGCCAGTAATAGTACCTTTTATGACATCCTGGTAGTTGAAAATAATTATTTCACAAACGTTAACGCGACGCTGTTTTTCGAAAAATTTTGTGATTTTGTAACCAATCGTGCTTTCCCTAAAAACAAAATCTTCGTCCTCCTCTAATCCCCCGTGGCCTCAAAGTTGTGAACCTTTCAAGTGGTTTTTTCAATCCATTC
This sequence comes from Bactrocera neohumeralis, assembly GCF_024586455.1. NCBI lineage: Eukaryota > Metazoa > Arthropoda > Insecta > Diptera > Tephritidae > Bactrocera > Bactrocera neohumeralis. Next base: position 67,642,153 of record NC_065921.1, on the reverse strand, counting down.
GATATTTTAACGAAACGGTAAATCTCTAATATTAATATAATTTAATGTCACCAGACTCGAATCGAAGAAAACGGTCAACATAACCTTGATTTTGACTTGCTTTTATATGGTTTTTTCGGCTTCGGCTAACCTTTGCCACGATACGCGGCTGACTGATCGTCTGCTTCCTGGTTGTAAGCATAGATCCTGGTAGTCGAAAATAATTATTTCCCAAAAGTTATGGCGACGCTATTTTTCGAAAAATATTTGTTATTTTGTAATCAATCGTGCTTTCACAATTCTTACTCCACACACAAAATTTAGAGGAACTTCTATGTTGAATAATATCACTGGTCGTAAAAATTGCCGAATACACTTAATGTACTTCAGAAAGCCAAACATATACTAAAGACTAATGATTATTTGCATGTGGTGTTTGGCAGTGACATTAGTAACAGTCATACCAACTTAGAAAACAAATATTTTTATGAATGTGTTTTCCCATGAAATTTAAATTTCAAAGTCTTACTATTTTTTGCCCATAGTATTATGTAGTTATCACATCACTATATCACATTTCTAGAGCTTGGCTCCATTAGAGTATCTTCTCACCAACATATTCGGTGTTCAGCTAGAAAGCACTTCAAAGAATATTGTCTCAATTCATCAACTCTGCCGAACTCTCGCCCCTTCTGCATCAAAAGTGATAATTAAGGCTTCGGCTCGCAGGAGCGCTTCTATTGTACTACCTAAGGAAAGTTCCAAAAATACCACTTTATCAGCAAAACAAATTTGATTATAAAGTTCTAGAGACCTTCAAGCATCCACTTTCAAATGCAAACTTTATACTTTGGTCGCAACGGCTTTAGATGTCGAGGCGTAAAGAGAATGCCTTAGTAGTAGAATCAGGAAAAAATAAAATTGATTTAATAAATAGTTTATTTAATAATTGGGCAGCTGGGGAAATTACTGACTACTAAACCCAAAATTTAAAAATTTCTTACCTACCACCCTAATACCAATACGGAAGCAAAAAAAAAAACTCAAAAAAAAAGCAAGAAAGCTTTACACATAATCTAAGCACACTTTTTGTCTCATTTTAATTATTCGATTTTATTGTGACAATATTTTTCGCATCCCTTTTGTATTGGCATATTTATGGCGACAATATTTTATGCCGTGTCCTTAAGTGTTGACAGCAAAGGATTACGCGTGTAAATTCACACAATCAGATATAAGCATACACGTTCGAGAACGTAGATATGTATGTTCGTACTTGTAGTGGAAACCAGAAATTATTAGCTTAATTACATTTGCATATGCTTCGCTGAAGCACACTTGCTTTGGAGTGTGTAGTGGGACAGGTTGAGTGGGAGAGTGGACCGATTTATGCTGATTAGTAATCGCGTTTTTGTTTTTTGTTTGGAAAGTCACTTAATTATAATTCGAAAATAGACTTACGCAAACACATAAACTAACAAAAGCGACAAATTAACGAATGTGGTCAGGGTCTTCCACAACTTCTAGGCATGCTCACTTTCGACTGAATGTTTCCGAACTCGTACTCTTTAATAAGTCTTTGTTAATCCACCGAATACTTGCAAGTAATGCAATATACCATGGTCTAGTTTCCTCTTCACAGACCAAATTTGGTTATTATAGTACATAAATTGTTTCTGAATTGACGACATGATGTCGAGCTTCTCAAAATTTATGGTTAAATAAATGCACTTGCTCTCGACAGTCTAATCTTTCGCCAAAATGTCTTTCCTTCTTCTTTAGAGCTCTATATAATATAGGCATCTCTTGCGCATCAGTGCCATTTCTAGAGAAAATTGGTCTTCAGAGTCCAAAAGTTTGCTACTATTACGCTTACAGAACTTTATTACGCATTTAGTAATCATTTCAGTGTCATAATTTGATCAGTTTTACATGCTTTCGTTCCTCCAAAAGTTGCACCGCCTTCTTAGTCTTTATACACAGTTTTCTGTCGCACTGATTTAAGACTTTACTGGCTTCCTCGAAATTTTAAGACTCTCATTAGATCTTTATAGAGAATCTAACTTTATATATTTGTGACAGTTACTGCAGTTGACTTCATGATTACAATGGCACTAAACATCTTAAACTCGGAGTTCCTAGTCCGTTGGTCTCGGTTCCAGTGGGACCAGGCTTTTCAGCTGAACTCTAAGCTTCCGGGGGGTCGGCAGGTTGCGTATAGCCGGACGGCCTGTAGTAGCAGTTTAGTTGCGAAATAAGTTAAAATGAATAAGCAACCTCCGACGAGGAGCGGCAGGAGTGAAGGATAGGATATAAAAGCCAGCAAAGTCAATGAAACCCCTGCGACAGATTCAAGACCCACTCTGATGTGGAAAGGGTGATGTGAGCTTGCTCTTCTGAACTTTTAGCCACGATGTGAATAATCTGGGATAATGCCGCCAATATGATGACTCGAAAATTGATGCGGATCTATGACAAAATCAAAATTATAGGCAGGAAGATGGCAATGGCAGAGCGTAAAGAGGAAAACAAGTCTACATACAGAATTGGCAAATTCGTTGGGACACAGTAGTAAAGGGAATATGGTCGCAGACAAGGATGCTTTAGAGAGTACCTGAATAGGTACTGTCCTAACAATAGAGTTACTCGCTCTTTCTGTGGAGCGAATATTTCTCTAACGCCCGCGGTTTATAACAGAGCGACAGTGAGAATAACACCTGACAATATAGTGCCTTGCATGATGCGAACGAGACAAGTATGGTATACCATGGAGAGAACGACAGCTCTGATACTACAAGACCTGAGACGATCCGAACGACAAAGAAGCAGTGAAGCTAGAGCCGCAAATAGCGAACTAATGACGTGTTGCATAGGCTAAGCTGGCACTGCGATGTAATGCTTAGCGGCGACCTCGCAGTGCTTTTCCACAAAGCAACAGATGACGAAGTTAAAGGTTTAGTACGTAGGCGTACTGTTTTACAATTCCAATATGGTAAGATAATACTGTTTAGGCGTAGTCCCGAATGGGGTGTGCCTTTAGCTAGCAGAACGAATCTTGCATACTGTATGCTACTAAGTATCAGTATCTAAGAAAGATTCCCGCTTTGGAAAGAAAAGAAAAAAGTTTATATTTAATTATAATTATATTTATTGAATGCTAGTAATTTAATTTGTCTCCAGAAATGTCCTATTTCTTGCAGCTTCGCTTTAACTTGCCACTTACACGTATTTGCTGGTCTCTCTCATCCGCGCCCCTCCGGAGGATACTCTTCTGAAACGATGTTCTAGTGATTCCGTCTTAGAACTTATGCAATGTTTGCCCGATCCAATTCTATTTACGATGACGGATTCCTTCCAAACATCAAACTAACCTTCGGGAGGCTCTGTCGATCGAGAAAAGGCGGTTCATCAGCGCGAACCTCTTGCCCTCAGCCAGCTAAGAGTCAGACGCGGAACCCGGCTCAGATGCAAAAAGTTAATATTTTACTCATTTTAAGTATATTAGATTGAACCTGGAATATGCGTTCACTACCAGAACCCACCAAATTGTCTCTGCCATGCAAAAAGTTCCAACGCTACCACCTTCTCGTGCTCGGCCACAGTAAAATCAACTTAAGCTGCCTCGGGCGAAATCACAACAACAACTGATCTGAAACTTTTATCTGGTAGGCATCCCCATCACAGATGAGAGTGTGGCGTCCAAGTCAGCTGCAGAGGCCCTTATAGAATGAAAGATTGGTTCATATCGGTATGATTGCCCACAAGAGCAAAGAATATGTCAACAGACTTTAATTTTTTGATTTTGAAGCTTAGTATGAGATAAGCCGTGAAATTTGCATAAGCAATACCTTATATTGTGATAGAATCTCATCTAGTTGTTGGACCTTACATAGAGAGGTGACAGAAGAGTTTATTTTAATTTTTAAAGCTGCTCGGAAGCCAAACCCTTTTTTCTGCTTGACTGGGGAATCGATATTAACAAAATTTTCAGCGAGTAGACGAAGTAATTCATATTTGTTCGAATAATATTTAGGTTCCGTAGGAGAACAAGTTTATGGATATTTCTTCTGTTCTTCTGATACTTTAGAACAAGTTCTTCCAGTGCTTAGAAATGGCTGCTATGCGGCACCTGTGATTTCTAAGAATATTTTTTACAGTTCTTTTGTTAGAACTTGCTACACCATTTCCATTCATACACTTCCAACGGATGGATAATTTTTAACAATTTAGCATTTTTAATCGCTCCACCAAGGCAGGCCATCTTTCGCCAATAGCTGTGGGTCGAACTCGTTTGGCCTGCAATTATTCAGCAAGAACAACAAGGGAACCCGCAAACTAAAGCGACTGTTGCAAAATAAACACAACAATGTGGTTGTTGCTGTTGTTGTTTTTATTACTGCCGTAATTGTAATTGTTGTCCTTTCGTTATTGCCGCTGCACTTTTGCCCATTGCGCACACACACAAAACTTTTGCCTGCCATTGCAAAATGCGCACAAAAACTTTCCAGCGACCATTTTCCTAAACTTGTCGCCACCTCAGCCCCGCCGCCTACGCTGGGCCGTCCACTTTGTGTGTGTGGACCGCACTTTTGCCGGCTCCAATCACGCAGTAAAAAGTTTGCGACGTGTTCAATTGCCGACTACCGATGTTGCTGGCGCTATCAGTGCTGCCACCACTAACCCTGCCCGGGCCGGCCACAATGTTGCAGCGCTGGCTGGCTGGCCTTGCCCGCTTGCTTGGTTGCTTCCTTCCTGCCCCCACTTGTTTCTTCGCTTCTTCATATTCTTGCAATTGCCGTTGCTATTGTCATTGCATTATTATTATTGTTGTTATTGCTGTTGTTATGTCGCATGTTGCTTAACAACAATAAATGTTTTGCTATTCCAATTGTCTGCCATACTCCGCATGTCCGCTTCGCACCCGGCACCCCGGCAAACTTAGTGCTGGTCGCTGGCTCGGGACTTCTCTAGTTTCCACTGCTATTCTGCCATGTCCTTTGAGGCCTCAAGCTCTCGTTTGCAATCGTCCTTGCGTGGCATCGTTTGGGGCTATTGCGGCAATGCAATTCACTTGTTCTTCTTCCTTTGCTTTTTTGCTGCCGCATAGTTGTTGCTGTTATTGAAGTCTAAGTTTGTAACGTTGTTGTTATTATTGTTCTTTTTATTTCGATTTATTGATTTTATATTCGTATTTTGTTTGTCTCTTCTATGTCTTTGATATCGTCATGCATTTCCAATACACAAAGTTGCTCTAAGAAAATCGCATGATATACAAAACTATTTCGGAAATATGCATGACAGTTTAAAAAAAAAATTGGTACTCAAATTAAAGTCTTTTTAACACAAGTCTCCTTTTAATTGGCGTCATCTTGCTGGAGAAAGTTAAAGCATAAAAGTGGGGATCTCCTGAGCTAGACTTGTCCTTATCCTGTCTCCGCTAAACTCAGAAACAGAGTTTTGGTTAGCAGAAAATATGTTTCAGAACCAAGTTAGGTCCCAGCAGCCCAGATAAAGAAGAATGGAAAAAATGCGAAGAAAACAGCTAAAGTTTTTGATTTGAACTACCCCAAATGTCAACTCCCGCAGAAATAAATGAATATGAAGTGATCTTTAATCATAAGTGTTTTATGAGATATTATTGCTGGCGTGGAGCAGAGTACCGAACAATACGGGAATGATCCCATCCGCTATCGCCTGCAACAATTTCAGTTGTGCTCGTCCAATTTATGGACGATCTTTCGAGGGATCTTGGTTTGCAGGCTCACAAATGCGAGATGCAATAATTGAAGCTGAACGATTATCAAGGGCATCGCAGCTACAGTGAATGGGCTCAAACCGAGGTAGCCACCAAACCAGATCCTTACAAGAAATTGTTGTCTGTTCAGTTATGAAGCTCACTTTTAGTTGAAAGCGTTTAAATTCTCAAAAGATCGATGTTTGGATTGCCTTATAAACAAAGGACATCATTGGTTCACATTTCCACACCAAGGAATGGAATTTGCTTTTCTACGCTGCTAAGCCCCAAACGATAAACATCTTAGAAGAGCATATCCGGTGGGTTATCGCTAAGATATAGCCCCAATTGCTGAAAAGAGTGGTCGAAAGTTGGACTTCTCAGCTGAAATGAAGTCACTTGGTAGAAATCACAAAAAAAAAGTAATGGCAAACTTTTATCTTTATTATAAAATCAAATTATTGGCTAAATTAATGAATTATACGCGTTTTATTTCTTCTTGTAAATCACCCGTTTTAAAACAAAACACCCTTTATATAATATAATTTTTTTTAACGTCACGTAATGAAATACCATCTGATTTTTAGTCACATGATTTCATTCAAATCACGAAGATTTTTCGGAGTACGATACGTTTTCAGTTTTTTACTCAAAAAAAAAATGTAGAAGTTCACGCAAGTGAAAAAAGTTCTCTGGTCGCCATTCACTTGGGAGTGGCCAGAAATAATTTTTTTACATACGGCTCAAGTAGCTCACGACTACTAGCCTTAGACCAAGTATCCTCTGGGTAGCAAAACAACATCCGTTTAAAGGCGGGCTAAAGTAAAGCGAACCATCCCTTACCAGAGTTGTGCGCTGGGTTTAGGACCAACCACATAAAAGACATTACCCATAAAAAGAAGAAAACAGCCTCGGATGAGAGACCTCTGTTTTGATGAAGACTCCTGTAAACGTGTTAATGATTACGATTTCAGGGCATGGATATGGAAACTCCGGTCTCTTAATTAAGAAGACGCCACTGCCCAGATGGTTGATGTCGTAAGAATCGTGAGTGTAAAGGCTGCTATCTCTGCCGTCTACGAAGTACGATGGAAGGTGAACCCGATTACTCAATCGATGACGATAAGGAAGACGTTCCGTTGCCAGAATGTGAATAATAGCGATTACCCGTCTGAAGAGCAACAAAGCGACGGGGGCCAATAGATTGCCGAGCTATACAAATGCGGCGGCGAAGAATTGATAAGAAGCATACATCAGCTTCTTTGTAGACGAAAACATGTCCGACAATTGGAATTTAAGTGTGCTCTGTCCAAACCACAAAAAGACAAAAAGGGAGACCCCACAATCTGCGCCAACTACCGTGGAATAAGCCTCCTCAACACCACTCATAAGGTTCTATCGAAAGACACGTAAAAAGATGATCGACACACATCACCTGTTCGTCGATTTCAAAGCTGCTTTCGGCAGCACGAAAAGGAGCTGCCTCTATACGGGTATGCCTGGTTTTAATATCCTCGCAAAACTAGTACGGCTGTGTAAACTGATGTTTAATTATACCAAAAGCTCCGTCAGAATCGGAAAGGACCTCTCTGAGCCGTTCGATATCAAACGAGGTTTCAGATAAGGCGACTCCCTATATTGCGACTACTTCAATCTACTGCTGGAGAAAATAATTCTTATAGGTATAATTTTTTTTAACAAGGCACAGCTGCTCGCTTACGCTGATGATATCGATATCATTGGCCTTGACAATCGTCCGTTAGTTCTGCTTTCTCAAGACTGGATAGGGAAGCGAAGCAAATGGGTCTGTAAGTGAACGAGAGCAAGACGAATATCTCGAGCCATCAAACAAACAGTCGTTGCTTTGGCGACTTTGTCTCCACGTCACTGTTGACGGTCATAACTTCGTAAATAATTGCGTCTATCGGGGAACAGAACACCAACAATAATGTCAGCCTGAAAAACCAACGCAGAATAGCTCTTGCTAACAGGTGGTACTTCGAATTGAGTAAAGTCCTCTCTGGATGAAGAGAGACCAAACTCTACAAGTCACTCATTATTACCGTCCTACTATATGGTGCAGAAGCATGGACGATGACAACATCTGATGAGTAGGCTTTAGGAGTGCTCGAAAAAAATATGAAAGCTCGAAGATTTATGGTCATGTGCGATGTAACGATAAGTTATATACGACGACATTAACATAGTTAAGCGAATTAAGAAACAGCGGCTCCGCTGGCTAGATCATGCCGTCCGAATGAATGAAAACACTCCAGCTCTGTAAGTTTTCAGCGCAGTACCCGCCGGTGAAACCAGGAGAAGAGGAAAACCTCTACTGCGTTGGAAAGGAAGAACGACTAGCGCGCTGTTGTAAACTCGACTATAAACGTTGTCAAGAAGTGCACTTATGTTTGTACTATATAAAATATCTATACTTTCTGCTACTTTCTTATTGCTACTTAAAATTACTCGGAAAATTATTAAAAAAGACCCCACTACACGATTCGAAGCTGCTTTTTCATTTCATCTACCTATTATTTCGTAGTAGCAGCTGTTTGTATTCTAATATTATATCTATTTGGTCATCAAGTGATTTAGTATATCGCATGATATTTCATCATACTTGTACGTTTATTTATCATAAGAATATTTTGAATAATATAAGGAATAAAAATCTCACAGATAATTTTAATTTCTAGAATATTCTTCTAGCTGCTTTACTGTCTAAAAATCAAAACTTAAGCTTAATTCCTTGAAAATTTATTTACATTACTATCCTTATATTATTTAGTTCATTCGTTGACATTATATACTCATAAATTTACTTTCATTGCTTTATTTATCCACACCACTCTTAATCCACTCAAATGGTCCGAACATGTGGCCAAATAAAGCAACAATAAATTTCTATCAAATAAATGTCCTAACCAAATCGAATGCTCAACCCTCTGCATTTAGCAGCTAAACACCGTTAGTTGCATGCGTTTGGCATATTTATTTGAGAATCACAAATCGGCGCAATTAAAGCCATAAATACAAATAACAAAAATCCAAGCGAACAATAGTTAAAAATCCCGCGGGTATAGTGCTGACACAAACAAATAAACCTTAACCTAAAAAATGCACAAAGAATGACAATAACAACGACACGAAATGTGTAAATCAAAACAATTGTTAAACATACATAAATAATAGCAACAAAAATCGCTGTTTGTTATCGCCTGCCAACAAAACACTTTACCAGCAAGCGACGGCGACGGCAGCAGGATCAGGCTTGATGGTAGGGTGCCCGAAACGGCTTTACCGCTAAGCTGCATGTCCTTTTTCACGCAACACATGCCAACAAAGGCGCACAGCCAATGTGTTAGTGCAAAGCCAGCGCGCTGATATGAAAAAGGATAACACAATGACGAAAAATTAAACGAAAGGACGAACGCGTCTAGAATACAGCAGATAAAGGGTGAATTCGGGAGGGAGAGTGTGAGTTCCGAGAAGGTGCAACCGCAAATGACAATAAATACGTGCGAGATAAATATGTGAGTGGAAATAAAATTTTCGCTGATAAAAATATTGAAAGGCGCAAGTATACCTCCGGGAGGTGGTGGAAATACGAAGGATATATGGCTGATAAGCGATAACAAGCTACAGCTGACTCAATGTAGACAGTGAGGAAGAAAGTGTTGAAGGTTGAAATAGAGAATTGTTATAATTGCTGTTGTTGTTTTTGAACTGTCATGAAATAAACAGCGCAAACTTTTACAACAAAGTGCAAAGAAATAAGTTAAACAAGCATGATACTCTCTACACAAACAAAATTAAAAATAAAGCGAGAGTCAACACTCAGCCACCTCTTTTACCAGATTTGGCTTTCTATGACTTTTTTCGAAACTTAAAAATAGCCTTCGGAGAACATGCCATCAGTCCATTAATTTGACCATTTCCGGTAATACCATGTTTCGACCAAAGATTTGAAGTGAGAATAATTAATTTTGTCTATTCACTAATCCAGATTGTCCACACTGTCGTTAGAGATTTACATATACAACAACTGTTTTTGATTAAAAATTTACATCCTGTAATATTTATTAAAAGAAATCATTGTAATGTCATATTTTGTTATAAAAGTCGTTTGTTTAATATATTTTCCATTTAATGTAAATAACACCGGCTTTTTCTTAAATTTTCTTCCTCTTTTTATTGTCTAGATCAACTGTGATTAGATTTTTCTGCTAACAAACAGATGGCGCTGAATAACAATCACACAGGGAGATTTCGAGCAGATTAGCTTCAAATCCTCTGTGACGAGATTAAGAACTGTAATTGTTCTTTGGCGAAATTGTGATACATTTAATAGATTAGTGCGATAATTTGCTTAACAGAGTATGGTAATTCTCGTAATAAAGTGTCGGATATACCCTGTTCACCCTGTTCAAAGACTTATCATAAAAGCTGAAAAGAGCGAAAAACCAATGCAAGTAAAACGAAATTAGGGAATAACAAGTAAGAAAGATCTAAGTTCGGGTGCAAGCGAACACTTTATACACTTGCAAAAATCAAAGCCAGGAAAATAACTTAAGGTGCAAGCCGTCAACCAGAGGATAGCAATTCAAGCAATTATATAAACAGTTACACTTCTCCAACTCTTGAACTTTCCAAATTCTGTGTTCTGGCATGAAACTTTGAACTTTTCTCAAAAATGATATGTCTTAATCCGATTTTGCGCAAAAACGAGTAAATTATGTGGACATTTAATTTTTCTCCGAGAAAAGTCCTATATTTGATAAAGTGTCAATAGAGCTACTGACAAACAGAACAACCGTAAGTTCACACTGTCAAGTTATTTCTGTTCAGTATTGTTTGACATCATGGCATCATGAAAAAAACATTTAAAAATCGTTCGACTTTATTACGAAAATTCACGTTTCGTGAAGAATGTGTTTCGCGCACTTCGTTCAACTTATGGTCAACATAATCGACCTACTTGGGGTACTATTTACAAAACAGTCACTCGTCATGAGACCCAACATTCATTATTGGATAATATTCGATCGAGTAGACCACGTCCAGTACGCAGTGATGAAAATATAGCAGCCGTAGCTGAGAGTGTATACGTAGACCGTGGAGAGTCGATTCGGCACCGTCTACATCAACTCGAACTGACATATGAAACGACTTGACGCATTTTACGTCGAGATCTTATATTGCAAGCGTACAGAGCACATCTTGTGCAAGAAGTAAAGCCGTTCGCTCCATGAGCTCTTGAAGAATTCCAAGAATATCCGACGTTTTCGCATTTCGGACGAAAGCAACCTGAAGGCATTCAAAAGTTACTTTTTTATCCTGAAACAAACAACGATTTGTGAGCCGCTGGATTGTCAGTCCATATTTCAACAATATGATACAGTTAAGAACGTAACCGTCAATAGCCACCATTATAAAGCAACTTTAATGCCTAAAATTGAATCTTGTGTTCGCGGCGACATTTGGTTTCAACAAGAAGATGCCATTTCCCACACATCTAATCAATCAATGGATTTTATGAGAGAACACTTCAGTGAGCAGATAATTACGTTTTGGGCCGGTTGATTGACCACCAAGATCATGTGATATCCCACCTTTCGACTTTTTCCTGTACGGATATGAAAAGTCTAAGGTCTATGCGAACAATTCCGCTTAAATTCTGATGTTGGAGCAAAACATCACTTGACCATTCGCCATTTACCAGTCGAAATGCTCCAATGAGTCACAGAAAATTTAACTCAATTGATGCACCGTCTGAGACGTAGCCTTGGCCAACATTTGAAAGATATAATCTTCAAAAAATAAATGCCAAAGAATGTTCTTTCGAACAATAATAAAAATTCAGCATTAAATTTGAAATTTCTGATTTTTTTCTTTTAAAAAATGTATTGAATCTCGAAAGGGATCAGCCTTTATATACCCAATTCACCAATTTAAAGTTTCCCAGTTGGCTCTGTTTAGTATATATCGGTCAATATGTAGGTTATCTTAGCAAAATGAAATGAACGTATAACATCGTATATAACGGCCCACGAGTTACCTCAGCTTCCATATACTATATATGATTTTCGTTATTCTAGAAGACTTTAAGCCGAATATATCGGTCAGTGTATGTTTTCACCATAAAAGAGCTTGGAAACATGTTCCCGAGTAGATTTTACTAATTCCCAAAATTAATGCAATCAGTCTAGACCTTTCCTTAGCCCCATAAACCCTATATAGTAATTTCCGGCTTTCCGTCTGACTATAAACGGCCTATTTTGGTGGTCAATATGTGCAAGATTTGAACGAAATTAAGTGAATAGTATTTTTAAAGTTTTTCTTAAATATGTAATTGAGAGAATAATAAGAAAATTTGTGAGAATATAGAATGTTTGGTTAAAACTGAGCCTGAGCCCTTCCTTACTTGTGAATTTTTTATTAATTAAGCCTTTTCCAAATCTGTATTAGCTGCAAACTATGTGAGAATTAATTAAATAGAGATAAATACGAAAAGCAAATACAACACACACATTCACACATACACTCTCAATGATATACCTATGTAAATACCAAGAACAACTGCATATCCATTTTAAAGGACAAAAGCCAATAGTTGCAAGCTAGAAAGTAATATGAAGCAAAGCAGCTGACGGGTAAGAGTATTAAAAAGGGGAGGGCAGAAGCAAGCAAAAAACTACCAACAACAAAACACCACACATGTCAATGCGTGTGAAAAAGGATAAAGCATACAGAAAAGAAGTATCCTTACACGGTGAGGTCGACGGGCAAGCAGGCATACTAGTCGAACTCTCAGTACCAGCGCGTGGCGGTTCAAAGTGTCAAAATATAAATAAAAACATGGAAAGAATTGTCAAAGCGGTTGCCAGGAGTGTATGAATGCTGAAAGAAGGAGTACCGGAGAATAATATAAATACGGCAAGGCAGGATGCTAAAAAGGTAGGCGTATGTTTATTGGGCGTGGCAGGCATTTACCGCCGCGATAACTGCTGACATGTGACTTTTTATTGTTGCAAAATGCTGTCTTCCTTTGACACCACATTGAAAAGGGTTTCATGTGACATATACATATATACTATATAATTTGATTTATTTCGTGGAATGAGTAAATAAATATATATGAGAGTGTTCTTTTCGCATATTGTAAAATTATCAATGTGCTTTAATCGCATATAAAAATGCCCGACTTGACAGTTTCGTGATGAGTTTGCGGAAAATTAAAGTTTGTTTCATTTGTGGTGCGAGCTCAGCAATTAGATATTACTGGGAAATCGAAAGGAACAATACTTGCTCCTGACCTATTTGACATCAGCCTTGATGGTTCTAGAAACAGATAAATAGATGATAAAGACATTAAAAGCTATGTTTGAAATTAAAATAGTGACACGATTCGTTAAAATTCCTTTAGCTTAATTCTCATTCCACTCAATACGGTACTGTTTCAGGAAGAATCATAACCTAGTTGTTTTGTTGGAACCGATCATTGTACTTTCTTTGCTGACCCAACAACTAAGTTCAGCTAATCAAATTCCCTCCATTTTAAAAAAGTTAGTACGCAATTCTAAAACTTTAAATTAAAAAGTTTGATCGACCCATATGTACTATGATCACCTATAGTACTAGATTCAAGCATAGACAAATTCATAAAGCTACCTAGTTGTCTCCGGATCGAAAAGCCCCAAACCAGATCGACCATGTTGTGATAGACGGAAGACACGTCTGCAGTGTTTTAGACGTGCGTACGCTCCGAGGCCTTAACATTGACTCAGACCACTATCTTGTTGCAGCCAAGATACACATCCGCCTTTGTGCAGCAAACAACGCACGTCAACAAACGCAAGGAAGGTTCGACGTCTAGAAGCTGCAATCACAACAGACAGCCGAACGATTTACTACTCGGCTTGCACTCCTGGTCTCTGAGAGCACTCGTGAACTGTGAAACGCCATTTCAAGCTCCTTCCGTACAGCTGTAACCAAAACCACTGGTTTTTGGAAAAGGCAAAAGAACAGTTGGTACGAAGAGGCAACGTTACAATAGACCATAACGGGACGGATAGGATAAATACCAATATTTGAAGAAGGAAAAGAGAAGCATTTGTAGACAAAAAAGAGAAAGAGGCCAAAATGCGAAGAGTATGACAAGCGGTGGTTAGCGGCGGCCGATGGATTGCTGACCGAGCTATTCAAATACAGCGGCGAAGAACTGATAAGAAGCATGCATCATGATTGTCCGACGATAGGAATTTAAGTGTATTCTGTCCAATCCACAAAAAAGGAAACCCCACAATCTGCACCAACTACCGTGGGATCGCGTATAAGGTTCTATCGAGCGTATTGTGTGAAAGATAAAAGCCCACCGTCAACAAACTGATTAGATCTTATCAGTGCGGCTTTAGACCTGGCAAATCAACAACCGACCAGATATTCACCATGTGCCAAATCTTGGAAAAGACCCGTGAAAGGAGGATTGACACACAGCAGCTCTTCGCCGATTTCAAAGCTGCTTTTGACATAACCGCTTAAGGTCTATCTACCCCATAAAGAAGAAGAAGTGGAAAGGTTAGAAGAACAGAACCTATACAAGCAAAGTGGTAAATCTCAGCTAGGGTTTTCAGATTTCTATAAAGATCTTCCAACAACTCTTTACTACACATTTAGTTATTAATTTTATGAATTTTTTTTTTTTTTTGAGTCTAAAATACTACCGACAAATCTTCACATTTGAATTACAGTTTCAATCAGCAGATTATTCGCTAAGCAGCTTAGTTACTCACTTCCCAATCATTGAATTTGTTAGCTACTTAACCATTCTAAAACCGCGCCTCACAAATGTGTACCCACACTTTTGCAAACAGTCCTTTACACTTTCCATTTTAGACATTTTCGCTTCTTACTCTCTCCTCGCGCCCACTTTGTCACAATCGTTCTGTCCCCTAAATCTTGAGCCTTTGTCGGTAGGCGCCAAAATATAAATCAAATATTCACCGAAACACCAACCCCGGGTGGTCTTTCAAAATTATTGGCTTTCTCAGGATTTTTCTTTCGTATTTCTTCGTTTTTTCTCAGCTCTTCTTTCACAAAAATACATACAATGAATACAGTTTGCAGTTAAAGCTGGCGTGCATCAATGACTGCTTCATTAAATTCGTTATTTTATTTGCGCCGGTTCTTGCGTTTGGTGTGAATACTTTGGTTTTGCTGTGTTCTTGATTTTCGACATGGGTTTCGATTTTGTCTTTTATCATTTAACCCATTTTATTTGCCTTCGCTTTCGCCATTTGGCATGGCCTTTGATGACATGAACACAGGCGACTTTGCATTATTCTTTTCGCTTATTTACATATGTCTTCTATTGTCTCCTTTGTGTTGCAATATGGTTTCATGGTGGATTACATACAATACTATTAAAAGTAGCTCGTAAATCACTGAAATTTTTTTCTCTGATAGAAAATTAAATTTCGCTGCGGTAATTTTTGTTGTGCTGGAGGCATTAGATTATTTCAAAAAAATTCTCTTTTTTTTATTACTGTAAGATTGCAGAAGGAATGGAGTCGTTTATTGTATGACTTGATATATACAAGCTTAGGTATTAGTTGAGGCATTCGTGGGTTGGTGACGTGTTTGAATTAAATAGCCTCAAATTAAGGAAATTCGTTGGTTCAGGAAATTTACTTGCTCAAGAAATAAAAAATTATAGTAGATTTCTTGAGAGAGCAAATTTCTTGAGTCAACGAATTTCTTTTATTTGTTTGAGTAAATGCCACAATTTCAAACTTAAATTCTGAAAAGTGGTCCATTTCGTGGTTCCCTACTTTTTTAAAAAAAAACACAGAAACTTCAAATTTAATGGGGAATGTTTATTGTCATTCGAAAGAACATTCTTTAGCACTTATTTCTGAAGATTATCTTTTTCAAATATTGGCTGCGGCTCTATTTCAGATAGTCCATTCATTGAGACAAATTTTCGATGACTCACTCTGTTATTTTGACAGATAACTGGCGAATGACAGGAGAATGTTTTGCTCCAAGGCCTGAATCGAAGCGAGATTTTCCATATAGACATAGGTCAGCAGGGCATTCAAAGAGGTGGTTAGTGTTACGGGGAGACTCATATTTGATATGTTCTGGATAAATAGAAGGTTAGCCTGCTAAAAAAACTCTAAACGAAGCGGTGCATACTCGATTCTCTGGAGCTTTTCGTCGGCAATGTGTGATGGTTTGACTCCAAGTACGCCATTTACTGAGAAGGAGACGGTGAAGATGTTGGTGGCTCCACTGCGAATGGGAATCAGTGCATGTCTGAAGTTTGCTGCGCCCATTTTGTTCCCACAACAGCTGGTTTTACGTAACCGGAATTCAACCGTAATTTATCAGGTTAAGGGTTGTATTTTCGGAGATTTAACCCCGTTTAGATGGGTAAGTTTTTGGCGCAGCAACGGTCGCCATTGACGATTACATTATCACCGGCAAGTGCGGCAATTATGCTTGTTTATATACCCATTGAGCCAGAAATGGACCTCATCGCTCAACAAAATTTGTTTCGGAAACGTCGGATCTTCTTGAAACTTTTTAAGTGGCCATAGAGCCAAGCGATGTCGCTTGGCAAGGTCGAATTACTTCAGTTTTTGCACAATGTGTACTTACTTACTTTCTTACTTTACTGGCGCCGCATCGACTCTCCACTCGCATCTCTCTCTTCGTGTACACTCTCAACTACGACTGCTTTATTTTCTGTTGCAAAAATAACATAAAAAAGTCAGGTTAGGTCAGGTAAAGGTCAAAAAAGGTGCCTTTACTTGGATCACCCGTTAAATGAAACGAAATTGAAGGAATTTCAGAACATGCCTGATTAGAAAAAATCTTATTCCTTCGATCAATGAAATACTATATATATTAAAAAGTCGTGAGGAAATTTCAAATGGATCGGTCAAACCGTTTCAGAGAAATTTTTCTCATGAAATCAGCGTGTCAAGAAAACGCATTTAAAGTTTTGGCAGCTGCTTCCACCAAGGTTAGACATTCATACAGTATTGTTGTTATGTCATTATGTCTTATTATGCAATTTCGATTTGTGTTAGCCCTTATTTCATGCTTCAATTTGATTTTTATGGGAACCGAAGTACGCCAATTCATTTAAATATAATTAAGTTAAGACATTAGCATAAAGAAGGCACGCTCACAACACCAAATCACAAGTAAACGCATCACAACATCAAAATAACGGAACTTGCATGACAAATCAGAAAACTGGTCCTCGATGCTGAGTGTGCGCTGGATTACGCCGATTTTGAAGCAAACAAAGGATTAAAGCTGTGAAACGCGTGAATGTGCGTGTGTGTGTCGGTGTATGTGCTATGTTTTAAGAACAGTCTATTGTTGGCCCCAAATAAGTGAGCGCACGGTACAAGGCACATCTCACTATACAATTGCGTTAAGTCACTTGCCACTTGCAACATGCAGCAACCATATATACACACACACCCACACTTGCTACGCACTCGCTTGGAATTTGCGACGATTCATTGTCATTTCGAAATCCTGTTTACGCAGACACTTTGCGCTTTGGCGTTGAAAAGTTGTGAAATAAAAATAAAAACAAAAACAAACAAACAGAAATAAATTACCAAATAAACAGCAACGAGCATTTAATGAACAAAACGCGTGCAACAGCAGCTACAATAACAACAACACATGGGGTACGTTCATGTAGAAACTAGAGAAGTCGCACCCTCAATGCGTTGGCACACGGTGCATGCAACCTCGTTGGCAAAACAAGCACAGTCACTGCCAGCGCTCATGTTGCATGCCACAATGCACCCATATACCAGTTTGTAGAGCGTATTGTGGTGTACAATAACAAGCAGAAAGCAATGCATCGCTCGCATGATGACTCAACTCTGCTGCTGCTTGACTCAGCACCGTCGAATTTTGCGGACACCTCGCGCAATCTTGCGTTGGGTGGTGGTGCGTGGTGCGTAGCTGCGTGAGGGGCAGTTGCAATAAACTATAAAACAGCAAGCTGTTAGCTTATGCAGCGCAAAAGACTTCGGTTTTCCACAACAAGGGGATCAGGCGCCTTCAAATAGTTTTTATAGTTTTTTTGATCGCGTCTACGGTAGATCGGGTGCAAAGCGTGTGTGTTGTGGCTAAGGGTGGAAGTGTGTAAAAAGTTTGCCTAAAAATGTCATCGCTTGTATTTCAATATCGCGGCTTAATGAAGCGATATGTCAAAGGTATATGTATATTACATTAGAACGTACCGATTTTTATACTCTCGCAACAAAGTTGCTAAGGAAAGTATCGGGTGATTTTTAAGAGCTTGATAACTTTTTTAAAAAAAAAACGCATAAAATTTGCAAAATCTCATCGGTTCTTTATTTGAAACGTTAGATTGGTTCATGACATTTACTTTTTGAAGATAATTTCATTTAAATGTTGACCGCGGCTGCGTCTTAGGTGGTCCATTCGGAAAGTCCAATTTTGGGCAACTTTTTCGAGCATTTCGGCCGGAATAGCCCGAATTTCTTCGGAAATGTTGTCTTCCAAAGCTGGAATAGTTGCTGGCTTATTTCTGTAGACTTTAGACTTGACGTAGCCCCACAAAAAATAGTCTAAAGGCGTTAAATCGCATGATCTTGGTGGCCAACTTACGGGTCCATTTCTTGAGATGAATTGTTCTCCGAAGTTTTCCCTCAAAATGGCCATAGAATCGCGAGCTGTGTGGCATGTAGCGCCATCTTGTTGAAACCACATGTCAACCAAGTTCAGTTCTTCCATTTTTGGCAACAAAAAGTTTGTTAGCATCGAACGATAGCGATCGCCATTCACCGTAACGTTGCGTCCAACAGCATCTTTGAAAAATACGGTCCAATGATTCCACCAGCGTACAAACCACACCAAACAGTGCATTTTTCGGGATGCATGGGCAGTTCTTGAACGGCTTCTGGTTGCTCTTCACCCCAAATGCGGCAATTTTGCTTATTTACGTAGCCATTCAACCAGAAATGTTTGCTCACTTGGTCGATTATGTAGACCATAAATCGGACGTAAAGCGCGAAACACATTTCGAACCGAACACTGATTTTGGTAATAAAATTCAATGATTTGCAAGCGTTGCTCGTTAGTAAGTCTATTCATGATGAAATGTCAAAGCATACTGAGCATCTTTCTCTTTGACACCATGTCTGAAATCCCACGCGATCTGTCAAATACTAATGCATGAAAATCCTAACCTCAAAAAAATCACCCGATATTATAGTTTTGTACACATAACGGTTGTTTGTAAGTCATAAAACTAAAAGAGTCAGATATAAGGTTATACATATATACCAAAGTGATCAGGGTGACGAGTAGAGTTGAAATCCGGATGTGTCTGTCCGTCCGTCCGTCCATGCAAGCTGTAACTTAAGTAAAAATTGAGATATCATGATGAAACTTGGTACACGTATTTCTTGGCTCCATAAGAAGGTTAAGTTCGAAGATGGGCAAAACGGCGCACTGCCACGCCCACAAAATGGCGAAAACCGAAAACCTATAAAGTGTCATAACTAAGCCATTAATAAAGATATTAAAGTGAAATTTGGCACAAAGGATCGCATTAGGGAGGTGCATATTTGGACGTAATTTTTTTGGAAAAGTGGGTGTGGCCCCGCCCCCTATTAAGTTTTTTGTACATATCTCGGAAACTAACATAGCTATGTCAACCAAACTCTATAGAGTCGTTTCCTTCAGGCATTTCCATATACAGTTCAAAAATGGAAGAAGTCGGATAATAACCACGTTCACCTTTGTATGGGAGGTTATGTTGAAAATCACTAAAAGTACGTTAACCGACTAACAAAAAATGTCAGAAACACTAAATTTTACAGAAGAAATGGCAGAAGGAAGCTGCACCCAGGCTTTTTTCAAAAATTGAACATGGGCGTGGCGTCGCCCACTTATGGACCAAAAACCATATCTCAGGAACTACTTCACCGATTGCAATGAAATTCGGTATATAATATTTTCTTAAAGCCCTGATGACATGCACGAAATATGGGTGAAATCGGTTCACAACCACGCTATTTTGAATTCCATCTGATGCCTTTTCTGTATAATACGAATATATACATTAGGAACCAATGATGATAGCGGAATAAAACTTTACACAAATACGGTATTTGAAAAATATGTAAATGACGGATAATGAAATCTCGAGTATCACTTTATCATGCGAGAGTATAAAATGTTCGGTGAACACGCGAACTTAGCCCTTCCTTACTTGTTTTCCATAAAATCGCGTAGCTGGAAAATGTTCTACGGATCACTCAGAAAACTTCCAATTTAATGGGGAATGTTTGGGCAACCATATGTTTTTTGCTTAAGAGACTATGCGTCAAATAACGGTTACAACCTTGTGATTTTAAAGGCGAAACTTAAAATTCTGAATAATCGATTGTCCGATCTGACAATTTCGACAAATGATCAATAGAATATCAAAATCTAGCTACGTATTAAATTTCATTCGGGTATCTCAGAAACTCACGAAAAAATTTTTTTATGATCCCCAAAAGTCGTCGCCTTCGGCTTCCATTCACCATTTCTCTATTCGCGTATTTTGCCATAAAATTTACGTATGAAAGCAATAAAATAGTTGCTAATGGAGTTCAATGCAAGAATGTATAAACAAATCTATCGTTAATACTAAAAATTAAAATCGATAAACTTAAAAAATTAGTGAAAAATCTACCTTTATTTTTGTATAGCCACTATTTTTTTTAATTTGTACCAAGATCACCATAAAGGTACAAATAATGGTATCGAAGACACGTCATTTTGCTCATCTACTTCAAGAACGCAAAACTATTCTTATGAAACTCCCAGAAGTGATTTAGTCACTGATGCCCAGAGCATACAAAATTATGGAGGGATCACTTTTCCCACTGCTGAATGGTAGTGAAAGCATAACACCATAAGCTCACAATCTCCCAACGAATATAAGGTTCTATCAACCGCACTGTGTGAAATATTAAAGACCACCGTCAAACAAACTGATTGGATCTTATTAGTGTGGCTTTAGGCCTCGAAAATCAACAACTGCTAAACGAGGTTTCAGACAAGGCGACTACATATCGTGCGATTTCTTCAACCTGCTTCTGGAGAAAATAGTCCGAGCTGCACAACTAAATAGAGAAGGTACCATCTTCTATAAAAGTGTACAGCTGCTGGCGTATGCCGATGATATTGATACCATTGGCCTCAACAACCATGCCGTTAGTTCTGCTTTCTCCAGAATGGACAAGGAAAGAAAGCAAATGGGTCTGGTAGTGAACGAGGGCAATACGAAATATCTAATGTCACCAAACAACCAGTCGTAGCACTCTCACGTCACTATTGACAGTCATAATTTCGAAGTCGTATATAATTTTGTCTATCTTGGAACCAGTATCAACACCAACAACAATGTCAACCTCGAACTCCAACGCAGGATCACTCTTACTAACAGGTGCTACTTCGGACTGAGTAGGCAATTGAGAAATAAAGTCCACTCCCGACAAAAAAACCAAACTCTATTATTCCCGTCCTGCAATATGGTGCAGAGGCATGGATGATGCCAACTTCGGATGAGTCGACGTTACGAGTTTGCGAAAGAAAAATTCTGCTAAAGATTTATGGTCTTTTGCACATTGATCACGGCGAATACCGCATCCGATGGAACGATGAGCTGTATGATATAATATTTAGATATTTCAGCGAGTTAGAACACAGCAGCTACGTCAATAGCCCAAATGGACGAAAACACTCCAGCTCTGAAAGTAGTCGACGCAGTACCCGCCAGGGGAAGCAGAGGAAAAGGAAGACCTCCACTCTGTTGGAAGGACCAGGTGGAGAAGGACCTGGCTACGCTTGGAATATCCAATTGGCTCCACGTAGCGAAAAGAAGAAACGACTGGCGCGCTGTTGTTAACTCGGATATAACCGCGTAAGGGTTGTCTTCGCAAGTAAAGAAGAAGAAGAATGTTAGAAAAATATTTAGAATAGTGTGAGTAGATATTAAATCTAACCTAAGTTATCGATAATTTAAAATAACTTATCTAACTCTATCGATTCTCTTAAAACCTTAAAAATAAAAAGTTATCTACAACTGAAATCGCAAACTTTAATATAGGGGTACCCAAACAGAGGTACTTTTTCGACAGCCTTTTTTTTATTTTTGTTCAGTATTGTTTGGCGTTTTATAATGCAAAGACTCACACCTGAAAAACGTCTACAAATCATTCAACTTTATATCGAAAATTCACAGTCTGTAAAGAATGTGTTTCGCGCACTTCGTTCAACTTTTGGTCAACATAAAGGGCCTACTGAGCTTACTATTCGCAAAACCATCACCTTCCTTGAGACCCAGCATTCATTGTTATATAATACTCGACCGAATAGACCGCTTCCAGCACGTAATAAGGAAAATATAGCAGCCGGAGCTGAGAGTATAAATGAAGACCGAAGAGAGTCGGTTTGGCGCCGCTCGCAGCAACTCGGAGTTTAGAATGACTTTGCGCATTTTACGTCGAGATCTTAAATGGAAAGCGTAGAAAATATAGGTTGTGCAAGAACTGCGGCCGCTCGACATTCCCAAGCGACAACGCTTCGCTCTAACGGCTCAAGAAAATCCAACGTTTTCGGGCCAAATCTTGTTCAGCGTGATCTCGGCGATATTTGGTTTCAACAAGACAGCACCACTTCCCACACTTCGCATTAGTCAAGAGATTTAATGAGAAAAAACTTCGGTGAGCAGATAATTTCACGTTTTGGTCCGGACGATTGGCCATCAAGTTCGGGTGATATCACAGCGTTACTTCAATTCAGGCTTTGGAGCGATTCACATGCGTGCCATTCGCAAGTTACCAGTCGAAATGCTCGTAATCGAAAATTGAACTCAACGGAGACTTAGCCGCGGCCAATATTTGAAAGCATCGCATTATCTTTCTTCCAAGAAATTGTTCAGACCGGAATACTATAGCATACACATAGCTGCCGATACAATTGTTGTTGTGTAGCTAAGCATCGATTTGTGCATACAAACATACGTATTCATGATAGAAACACTTACATACATATGTATATGTAGATATAAATAATTGCGTTTCTGTTCTCCGCATCCCCGTTCCTTATCCCTTCTGTGCATTGTGTCATTGTAGCAACCACCGACATTGCCACAAAGATTTGCCCTCTACGCGTACATGCCACAAACAACCAGCACAGGAATAATCTGCTCTTTGTAACATTTACGACACACTACATTGTTGTTGTTGTTAGTGTTGCAAAAAAGCAAAGCAGCAATTGTACAATCATCAAAACTATTGCTGCCTTGCCAATCGACTGCCATTTCGCCGTGCATTCGCCACCAGCATATATGTACATATATGTATGTAAGGATATATATACATATATATATGTGTGTGTGTGTCTGTGTGCGCGCGTTGGCTTCCTGCTATTTTGCACACCCGCTGCGCTGCATGGAGTTGAGCTGAGAGGCTCAAGTACTTAGGCGGGCGAGCGCTGTTTGTTGACGCGTACATGCAGTTGTCGTTGTTGTTGTTGTTTTCTCTTTTTAATTTTTGCCCGCGTTAATTGGGTTTATTTTTAATGATGTTTATGGTCATGTCAAATGTTGTGCATTGAATGCAATTATGCTGCGTTAGTGCGATGTCACCGCTCGTCGAAGCTGGCTGGCAAACACGTGTGTGCATGGATATGCTCATATGTGTGTGTATATGGAAGTATATGTTTGCTCGTTGGCTGGTGCTTGTTGTTATGCCACACGCTAATAGCACGACCAGCCACCAGAAATTTTTCTGTTTACTTATACTCTCTACACTTTCTATCTATCTTTCTCGCTTGCTCCCTCTCTCAAACGTTTCGCTGTCTCCTTGCATGCATTTTGCTCGGGTGATTTATTTTCATGCACCCAATTGCCTCACAAGTCATTTGCTTTGATTGTTTCAACATTCCATATGCGGCATTTGCCTTCACACAGCCACATACACACTTGGTTTAGTTCACTAGCACTCCTCAAGTACCAGCCTATTTGTATAAGTGCATTTTTCACGGTCACTGTATATGCCGCTTGCCTAAATGCCTGTTATTAGCAATTCGTCTATCATTTCTTTTTAATCTCTTCTTTTTTACTTTTATCGCTCTATGCTCTCTTTTAATGGCTTTGTGGCTTGTCAATATAGATTTTTGCT
This sequence comes from Bactrocera neohumeralis, assembly GCF_024586455.1. Taxonomy (NCBI): domain Eukaryota; kingdom Metazoa; phylum Arthropoda; class Insecta; order Diptera; family Tephritidae; genus Bactrocera; species Bactrocera neohumeralis. Next base: position 67,618,195 of record NC_065921.1, on the reverse strand, counting down.
CTCACAACATGCTGCTCAGTGTAAAACAGTATTGTTCAGCTAAAGGTTGTTTGTAAAACCGAGCATTAATGGGAATAGTTATAGGTCCGTCAGTCCTAGCGATGATGAACTTGAGAAAAAATTAAGATGTTTTGAAGAAACTTAACAGTCTGGCACCTTTCCGAGCTTGTGTCTGCATATCGACAGAAGAAGATTCGTGCCACGCCCACAAAAAAAAACTAACTGAAGTAACGAAGGGTTTTAAGGAAATCACAAATTCATGTGAGCTATAAATTTTTTTCTCTTTTCGTTGGATCACCGTAAAGAGAGAAAATTGATTTAAACAGTTTTGAAAAGTGGGCGTGGCGAATTGATGGAATGTTAAAAACTAGGAGCAAAAAGGGGAATAAGCAGTTGATTTATCTTCATGGATAAGACAGCAGGTTCCAAAGTTGATCATTTGAAAAGTTAAAGTAGCACCGCTCTCTTTTGAACCGAACTTGGTTCGTCAATTTGTATAAGTCCTCCTTACATGGCCAAAAGTAGTGAAAAGTTGTCTAGACTCCTGGTCTCTGGCACAAGTCTGATGAGATTTTGGGACTGGTTCGTCGGTTTCAATAACCGCTCGCTTCTTATGGTACACTAATGGACTGTTGCCTCCGGCCAGCTCAGCAAGCGCTGGTCAGTTCTTAGCAACTGTCTGGTGGCAAGGTCCTTATGGCCCCGAGTATATCGTAAGAGGTCTAGTGAACTCTTCGCTCTAAGCAAGGCCCAGTTTTCAATGATTTTAGGAGTCCCAACTGGCCACTATCCGACTAGGACTTATGCCATAAGATACAACTTTTTACCCTATGTATCAGCAGTTTGGAATAATATCAGATAGAATTTCCTGAACGCCACCACCTCGATTACACCGCCTTTGCTAAGTCAAGGCAAAATCACCTCGGACCTTATACTTTAAGACATTCAAGTGACTTAGCGGAAATAGGAATAAATCACCTAAGTTTATTTGGAATAGGTTAAGCACACTTTGCCGATAGATCATTATGAAACTAAATTAAATTATCTGACTTAAAAATATGAGAGATGACATGTTTTCAACCTAAGCTGTCAGGGATGCTTATTTGAAACCCAATGTTGAATTGAGCATAACATAATCTCTGATAGATAGTTGACAACCAACTTCAAGCCGGCTATTTGAGGGAAACCATTATTAAAAAACTTTCTTACAGCAGATTTACTCTTGAACGGGTTTTGAACTGCTAAAACAAATTTTCAAAAATAAATAAATTCATGACAATATTTTGCACGACTTTAACTTTAAAATTTTCGGTAACACCCGAATTTAGCGTTTCCCTACTTACTTTAAAATTCATTACAGTGTTTTTGTGTCTGCTTGTCTGTCGGTCTAATGTAACTCAAGTAGCAGGAAGTACTTGCGCTTTCGTTGGGGAAGTTGAGGCAGCTGATGCCACTCATGCCACAAAGTACTCGTCTGCCAATTTGAAGTGCGTGTGACAAATGAGTTTTCTTACGTTCGGAGATAACCAAAAGTCGAGTTCGGAAATCGGCTGAGAAAATGTTCATTACTCATTGTTCTCAATCGCGTTCAATAATTGTGAGAAGCATTGAATTTTTTAATGCGGAATTTTTATATCAAGGGCAATCCATTAAGTTTATCGTTAAGTGTTTTTTTCTTATTTAATGAAAATCCTCTCAGAGCATTTTCTTTTTTACTGGTGCTTCCACTTTTATATTACTTCAGTGCTTGATCAATTTTGTTGAGTTCACAAATCGTTTGAAACAGTTGTTTCCTCTACGAGTCCATAGAAAAGTAGAAAATCGAGGCTTTGCACTGCGTCCTATGGTCTATTGTACACTCTCATATACCACAAATGGTCAAAAAGTTTCAGCACTCTGAATAATTCCAGGAGCCTTCTGTGCGTGACTGAGGTGATTTGATCCCTGTCCACGTAGATGGAACCTAAATTGTTCTGGAGCTTCCTGTTTCATGTCCAAAAGACCGGCAGTTTGAGCAAGAAAGCGCATGTTGGATAAGTGCTTCCTGAGCCTGCAGTGTCCTGTATAGAGCACGACAAGGAGACGGAAGTCATAGTGATAGGCGTCCGTTATATATTGGTTTGCCGAACTCAGCCTGCTCTCCAATCCAACCACGGTGAATGTATTATCTACCTATCTCACTCTGCTTATATTTAGCCCTAGAATATCTCTAAAGGCATTCCAGTTCGTACTTGTAGCGATACGAATCAGCAGTCGGTCGCTGACCTTCACCTTCAGCGCAAATTGTATGATCCTGTGATCACAAATTGAGGGATCTTGCGATACCCGCCATTGCGAGATCAGACCCGTCATGTATTCATTGTATAAGGTTATATCAAAAACCTCCCTACCAGTTCTGATTGCTAAGGTGGAGCCCACATTCGCGATGCTTACATTGCTTTACGAGTCCATATATTGGCTCAACAATGAGAGATAATTTAGATGTGATAAGGTTTCCGGCAGCCACACAGTTCGCTGCATGCACTTTCTACATCAGTTAAAAACTACGTTAATGAGAGTGTTGAAGCAAGAAAAGGAAGAGGGAGAGATAGAGAGCTCTAGGTAATTCCAAATTCACGATATCATACACACAACCTCGCAAAAATAGTCCAATGGTGTTGAAAAATCTCGCAGAACAGGCTACAGTTGATGAAAATGTTGTGTTCACCAAAAGTCTCCTTTAATAAATTGATTGCTTCTTTGGCTGTATGGCATGTAGTGCGGCGTTGGTGGAACAGGTCGTCAACATCAGCATCCTCCAATTCAGGCCTCATCGCTGAACAAAGTTTTCTTGTGAAAATCGAGATCAATGGTCATTTCGTTACATTAATGGAACGTCCGACGCGTTTGATGGACGTTTAACTTCAATTTGTGTATAAGTTCAATTTTGTAAGTATAAAAACCAAGATCCTTAACAATATCAGTGGATGGACACATCTCAAACTAAGGCATGTTTTGACGGATGGGCTTATTAGGGTCTCTGTTTCACTTTATAGAATCTCTAAGGATGACATTATCTACTAGAATAAACGTGGGAAACCGATCAACGAACAACGAAAAAAGAAATTAGGTGGAAAAAAAGAAATAGATGATTAAATTGCCATCAGCACATCACACACGTCCACATCAGCAGCCACCAATTCAGGCCTCAACACTGAACAAAGTTTTCTTGGGAAAATCGCGATCAATGGTCATTTCGATACGTTAATGGAACGTTCGACGCGTTTGATGGGCGTTTGGCTTCAATTTGTGTATAAGTTAAATTTTTTAAGTACTAAAACCAAGATCCTCAACAATATCGTACGTAAAGTGGACGGACACATCTCAAACTAAGGCATGATTTGACGGATGGACTTATTAGGGTCTCTGCTTCACAGCAACAATATTGTCTTCGGACAGAATCTCTAAGGATGGCATTATCTACCAAAATAAACGTGGGAAACCTATCAACGAAAAGAGCAATCGAGGTGTGGATATAAGACGTTGTCAAAAATACCGAACTTGCGGCAAATTTATTGATTTTTTTTTTCATTGAAATTGAAATGAATTGTTGATGACTCATGCCCAGCTCTTGACCGATGCTACGGCTGCTACTATGCCGGTCTCTTTCGACCAATTCAGCGATTTTATCGCAATTTTCGACGACAGGCCTTCCGAAGCGTGGCGCATCTTCGACCACCTCTACACCAGAATGCAAACGTTGAAACCATCGTTGTGCAGTGGAAATGGAAACTGTATCGGGTCCATAAACTGCACAAATTTTATTGGCGGCTTGAGATACATTTTTGCTTTTATCGTAGTACTACTGTAAAATATGCCGTTTTTTCTCTTTAATTTGCTCCATGTTTGCGACGCTATAACTCACGAGAAACAAACACGTGTTAGCGCGTGAAATGAGCTTTCCAAAAAAGTATAGCATGACCCGATGCGATGAATAAAACTAGAACTACGCGCTTTCAGCGCCAGCTAGCAAAAATACCGCAAGACTTTTTTAACAATCTATTATTACATTTGGTGGAGATTACTTTGAAGGCGACCAAATAAATACTGATGAATAATTAAATATTTTGCGTCTTATTCAAAATTCCGGGTAATTTTCTGTCACAATTTGTATAGTATGAAATTACTACCTTGACGCATTATGTTTCTTAAAGTTGTGAACTAATTGGAGAAAACCTATTCCAGAAACATAAAAATATGTAGGAAGAAATACTTCGTGTGACTAGCGCATAATCTATAATAATCGCTGATGACTTTGGTAACTTCCTTTGGACAATATTGGATCATATTTGCATCGAGAAAAGCATTGGTTGTTTTTGAGGGCTCTCATCGACTGCGATAAATCGGCTATCCAACAGGAAGGTTTTGTTATAACAAACTAACTAAGTAGCAGCGTGAGTGACTTGCATTCATTTTTGTAGTTAGTCCAACTAATACAATAACCATAAAAGTTAGTTTTGAACTATGACATGGTTAAAAGAATAACCCGATTCAATTTTACGGAGTCTTACAACCACAATCAACCAGCATCCACTGCGCCATAATTGACTATGTACAATAAAACTTCAATTTAGGTTTATCAGACCTTTAAATCAAGATCTCTTAATTTACACGGTCGGGTAAATTGAGCTATTTTTCCCACACACCCAAGTAATTCGACTCATCTGCTAATATTTTCGTTTACTTTTCGCACGTATGTATTTACTTTTGGTGAGTATAGGTATTGAAATCACATTTCACCACACGCCTCCACGCTTATTCTCGCCTGCCATAATCTTTCGGAATAAAACGAAAACAAAACTATTTTTCGCACCAGACATAAACAGTACGCCACAAATAATATGCATTTCCTCAATGAAACCAAAAAGCCAGCCGGCATACGACGAGATTGATAAGAGAGAAACAATAGCAGGAAGAATTGTACAGTGAGAGATGTGCCAACTGTTATACGGTAATAGATTCATGTGAGTGTTGTTGATGGTTTCTTAATGGTCATAGCAAAATGAGAGAGCAATCCGGCGAGCAGCAAATGAGCGCGAACAGCTGAGCGTCGTACCGCGACAAAACTGCAAGCGAGTCACAGCTGCGCTGCTCTCTCTCTATCCCTCTCTCTGTATACTATATGTGTGCAGTATGCCACCATGCGTAGCCGTTTTATGACGAGGAGAGCGACTGTGACTATTTATGCAAAGCATAGCTGACTATTGTTAGCGCTAGAGGCGCGACAGAGTCCTTGCTGCACGCGTAGAGAGTTGTCAAAGGCAGCAGCCAGCGCGATACTCATAAAGGCAGGCGACAGACGAGCATTCTTATCGGCGCACGAATGCAATTGCTCGCGTGTGCACGTGTGTAACGAGCTGTTGTTTGTATGCCTTGGCACTTGCCTTTCGTGCTGCAGCTGCTACTTTTGGTGAAGCTGTGCGAGCGCATCGTAGCGCTTACAAACACACGCGCCGCTATGTCGCCCAACTGGTCGCAAAGTCGGAGCCGTTGTGTCGAACAGTTTGCCAGCGATTGTCGTGTGAAAAGGACGTGCTAACGGGAAAAATCGGTAACGGTACAACGTCGTACGTTTTACGCTCGGTCGCGTCGTGCAGTTTTCTAATGGAATACACTGCTACTCCAGCCAAGTGCACAAGTGAAAAGCCAATTGGATTTTGTGATAAAGCTCCAAAGAAATAAACGAAATTTGAAGAAATTAATTAATAAAGAATCGATTTGTGTATTGAAAAAGTGTTTCGAGCAATGAATGGAGTCTAAAAAGGTATTAGTGCTTGGTGTGCAGCATTTCATTTTATTACCACAATTTCGTCTATATTGTAAAGAAGGCGTTTTCTTGCTGCTGTCGCCAGCGAAAAAACATAGAGCAGACAGTGCTGTCGTGCGAAAAGGCGAAAGCAAAAACAAGGAAAACGAAAAACACAAAATATTATGGCAAATTTCGCTGCGCTTCCTTAATGTGCTGGCCTTTGCAAGCGCTTGCAAGTGGCTAAGTGGATGTACATATGTATAAAAGTGTGTGAATATGTGTGTTTGTGCTGCTTACAACACTGAGGCGGAAATCATTTTTGAATATCCGGCTTGTATGCGAGCTGCAAGCTGCGCTACAAGGCGGAAGAACAGGCAAAGCCGCCCATAAAGACATTCATTTGAGCGGCTACAGGGTCTAGCCGCACAGGAATAGATAGCAAAATTGCTGCAGACATACATATACATACACATAAGAATGCAAATATCTCGGTTAGCCCAGTCCTCTGCATATATTGCTCCCCGCGCGTCACTATAACTCATAGCGGCGTTAGCTGCTTATCCCTGTCGCTGGCTGTTGTCTGCGCTATTGGCGCTGTCATGTTGGTTGTTTGTTGTTGTCGTGCTGCTGGCTGTTGGCTGCTGTCACCCAGCATGCGCCGCTATGTTGCTGTGATATATTTCATACGCGCATTTGCATATTTTAAGGCGTTAATGCCTGGCATTGTGCTGGCGTAGCGCGGAGGCGACGCCTTTTTGTGTTGTTTGGCAAGTAAATATAGCAGCATTGACGTGCACAAGCTTTTCTTCTCAGCTGACTTTATACGTGGCGCTTTAACTTGTCGATCGTGGCGCAAGATTTATTGCGTATTTCTTATGTACAGCTAGCAGATGTGTTGAAAGCAGTGCTTGTGAAGGCGCTAGTGACTCGCTTTTAAGGCAGCAATGACAAAAATTTAAATTGAAGCTTTCAGTGGTTTAATAGAATAGTGAGTGCAGTGTGGGTTTGTTAAGCAAAGCATGCATTGAGGCGTTGAGACAAATTTGTTACTTGAAAACTACAAGAAGATTGTTACTAAATTATAAAATTTCACAGAGCGGTGTAACTTTAACTAAACCTCATTTATGCTAATTATACATTTATTAAAGTATGCTTTTAGGCGCCATAAATGTATTATAAGCCAGTTAAGTGTTGGTCGCAATAAATTTTTAATATATTTTAACCTATATAATTTTTACATACTTTTTCATCGATTCCTACTTTAATTTTGTTTCAAATTTATTCTTCAAAAAATACAAAAAATCTTTAAAAAACCTTTTTTATCTATATAATTTTCATCATCATTAATATTTTTTTTTTTTCAAATTTATTTAAAATGAAACAATTAACGATAAAATAAAAAATTATTTGCCGTCATATTGAAATTGTACTGATTTGAATCACTTATAAATTGCGCTGCATACCTTTAGGCTCGATTCAAATAACCTGTGTATTAACTGCAGCAATAAATGTGGCTTTAAATGAAAGGTTCTTGTGGCAAGACGTTGTGGCAACATAATTTGCAAAATTTACGCAAATAATATCAATTTCTGAATTTTCAAAAAAATATAGCATACCTTTGGGAACTTTTTACAGAAGTCAGAAAAATTTAATAAATTAATTTGGGCCAAAAAAATTGGTTTTTTGAGTTTTCAGTATTTTTTTAAAAATTGTTGCATACATTTTGGCGCATTTTAGCGGTTAAATTAAACTACGAAGTAACCAAGCTAAGTTTTAAACGCAATGCCGAATATAAAAGATTCCATAAGTTTCAGTTTTAATAAAAAACGAACAAAAAAGACAACTTGAAGCAGTTGCTGTATACTTTCAGGCACTTGAACCCATATTTTGGCAATACGGATTAAATGTTTGAATAAGTAGTATACATTGACGCGTCTGTGGCATTGTTACAATATGCAAACCAAAGTAAGTGTGTGTGTAATATTAGTGATGGCCTTTGTCTTGGTTAGCTTTATTAATAAATTTCTGCAGTTACCATGTCTTTTAGATATATTGAAATATTTTATCAAAGTTTTGATATTATCTGATTTGCTATGCGTTTCGAATACCTAAATGACCATTTCAAATTTAACATAACTGAGGTTTATAATGTGTATAAATGCTTTTCCAATGAGCACACTTTGCAGCAGCTTAGGCGCGGAAGGTTGACCAGTATTTGTTATCTGTCTAAGCTATCGAAAATAATAAAGAAGCTACAATTTTACTGAAAAAACGTGTGAAAGTAATGATGTAGTTACCATAATTTTAAACGCAGTTTCTATTGAACATAGCTGATTAATTGTGGCATACTTTTAGGCGCACAGTGACCGTGGAATACTAGTAAAGTACTGTGGATTAAAGTTTAGTAACACAAACAAGATATTTAATAGATAATAGAATAATATTTTTTAAGTTAACTCTCTTGGCATAGCATACTTCAAGGCGCAATTTTTTAAAAAATTTGTATTTTTTCTGCACATACATTTAATGCCGACAATAAACAAAGTTATATTATTAAATTAAAATTTCATCGCCACTTGAGTTCTCCAGCCATTATGTACTTATTATTTTAACCTACTTTCAGGCGCTTGTGCCGCGTAAAATCGTTAAAATCAATAGTGACAACAATTAATTGCAAAATCAAAGTAGCAAACAAAAAGTGAGCAAAGCAATTAAAATAGCAACAAAGGCACAAAAAATAAATGCAATTAAAAGTCGCATAAAACAAGCAACAGCAATTAAAATAGCGCAGCAAAAGGAAAAACAGCGCGCGCTGCACGGCAATTGCATTTCCTTATCAATTACATTGGCAACATTGTAAACAAACAAACAACGCGAACGGCAAACGGCAAACGGAAAAGCGCGACGTTCCATTTGTTTACCAACACTGACAGCTGTTGGCGTTGTTGCCGTGCTTGTTGTCGGGCGCTGTCAGTGGCTGTGCATGTGTGTATGCGTGTGTTTGTGTTACTGTTAATCTGTGTAGCGCCGTAAAAAGCCAATTAATTTGCTTTATTTATGCAAATTGCAAACGCCGAGGGAAGTGAACTCGAGCAAAAAGTGCAAAGCCTCGAATTTTTAGCAAAAACTGTGTAAAAAATGCATCGAACAGTTTTAAATAAAGCGAAAATAGCAAGGATTGTGTGACAGCAGCTTCAAAAAATTATGTTAAAAAATTAAATTTGAAAAAATTCCAAGTTTGTTAGTTTGATGGAAAATAATAGTTGAAAAATCTGCAAGTTTTTTCGCGTAAAAATTCTATTTTTTTAATACAACAACAGCACTGAAGCAGTTTTTAAGTTATCTAAAAAAATCTGAAAATAATAGCCACTGATTTGTGCTCTTCATTCGACAAATTTACTAAATTGTGGTTTTCGTAAAAATTAAATAAAAAATGGCAAGAAATTTAAATAGAACTTGATTTCTCAAAACTTTAATTCGCGCTAAAATACAGCACATTCATTGTGATATACAGACACTCATGCATATAAGTATCTACAAGTCTTTAAAATATCTCTTATTTACTCAATTTTTCATGAGCTTAATGTGCATGAGCCAATTCAGCAGCAGTTTGCTTCATTTAAATATTAAAACTCGTTAACTTTTATAAATTATTTGCAAATAATTCTTTTGTTGTTCTCACTGCATTTCATAGGCTGCTTAAATGCAAAAAGTCAATACAGGAATTGTAAAAAATGCATTTTAAAGTAAATTGGATTAAAATGAATTTAATATGTAAACAAGTCAATAAATTGCTTAAAATATTTATTGTTTAAATTTTAAAGAAAAAATTATCATCAGCGCACATTATTGCAAAACGCAAATTACTACAACTACAACAATATACTCTCAACAATTTATATTAAGTTTGCCACCCACATTGTAACACATAAAAAGGAATCATAGGGGTCTTTCTTAAAAACATGTGTAAATGATCAGCAGCACAAACCAAACTTTTTTCGCCATGACCGCCTACTCTTCAATACAATTTCTACTTTATATTAACCTCGAATTTCATTGAAAAAGTCAGTCACAGCCGTCTTCATACAGACCAATCAGCCCTGTCTTTCTAAAATATGTACTATATATATTTTTTTGGATCTGCTTTTTGTTTTAAAAGCCTAACAATAAGTTCCTAAAATCCCAAGTCAATTTAAAAACTCGACAAGCTCATGCAACTGATTGAGCTGTTTTGGTGATACGTTGCTCTTTAGGTGTGTTTGTGACAGGAATTTATCTACTAAAGCACTAGCCAATGGATTTGGGTTTCTTCTTTATAGAGCATGTACTATGGCGAACACGTCATTCGAAGCAATTTTGATTGGTACCTTTGTATTATATCAACATTAGTTGCACAGCTCGAATCCCACAGTTATTCCATACATACAAATCGGGTTTATGACCGCATTGTATAAAAGCACTTTCTAGTCCAGGCTATGTTTAGAGTTTTTATTTAAAAGCCAATTTAAATTTGCAGCTCTAATCTTCATACATGCTATTTTACTAGAGATGTGTTTTCTCCACGTGAACCTTCTATCTAGGTGAATACCAAGATAAGTTACTTCGTTCGCTTGGGGTACTAAAATATTTTTCATTTTTACTGCCGGACACATTTTTGGTCTTAGCGAAGGCGTAATATGCTTACAGTTTTTTCATTCAAATTTATACGCCAGTTGCCTAGCCATACTTCGTCAGAACAAGTGCTCCGCTAATATACTTGATGCTAAAATGTGACATATGTTGAGGCTCACTGAATCTGTGTCATCTGCAAAAGTTGATATCAAAACATTTTTAGCTGTTGGAAGATTAGAGTTTGGCCTAAAACACTACCCTGTGGTACACCAGCCCTTACAAGTACATATACGAATATAAAACTAAAAAAATTAAAAATTTTATTTTATTTTATTTTTTAAAAATATATATTTTAATAATACAATTTACAAATGTACATATATGTATACTAAAGCGGGTTGACTTACAGGGCGCCCAAAAAACGGAAAATTCGCTTTTACGGCAAATGGATCTACGGATCATTCTGAACAAATTCGCGTGAGAGACTAAGGTTCTTTAATCGGTTTCTTCGGGCTATCTAAGTGAAGTTCTTTAAGGATCATAGAAATTTTTTCCTAAGTTTTCGAGTTATTCAAATGAGATTTAAAACGTGAGCACATTTTTATATGATACTGGTCATATCACATATGTATCTGCCATACAACGGTATATTCATATTTATACCCTGAACAGGGTATATTAAGTTCGTCGCGAAGTTTGTAACACCCAGAAGGAAGCGTCGGAGACCCTATAAAGTATATATATAAATGATCAGTATGCCGAGCTGAGTCGATTTAGCCATGTCCGTCTGTCTGTCTGTATATATACGAACTAGTCCCTCAGTTTTTAAGATATCGCTTTGAAATTTTGCAAACGTCATTTTCTCTTCAAGAAGCTGCTCATTTGTCGGAACAGCCGATATCGGACCACTATAGCATATAGCTGCCATACAAACTGAACGATCGGAATCAAGTTCTTGTATGGACAACTTTCACATTTGACAAGATCTATTCACGAAATTTGGTATATATTATTTTCTAAAGCAACAATGTAATCTCCGAAGAAATTGTTCAGATCGGTTAACTATAGCATATTGCTGCCATACAAACTGAACGATCGGAATCAAGTTCTTGTATGGACAACTTTCACATTTGACAAGATCTATTAACGAAATTTGGTATATATTATTTTCCAGAGCAACAATGTAATCTTCGAAGAAATTGTTCAGATCGGTTAACTATAGCATATAGCGTCCATACAAAGTGAACACATAGTTACTAACAGAAATGCACCTGTGAAGGGTATTTAGCTTCGGTTTCAACTTCGCCTTAAAAAGTGATTGCATGAAATACGGTCTAGACCCATAGTCACTTAGGCAAAGTAGTTCAAAAAGATCCGTAGAACATTTACTCAGATTTCGAAAATGAAAAATCGACCAGCACTTATATATGTATACAGAAATAAAAGCAAAGAAATTTAAGGAATTTGTTATTATTATTAATTTTTTAATTGAAAATTAATTTAGGTTTGAAAATATATTTTAGATGTGTTGAGTTTTATAAGATTTTTTTTTAAATTAACCCAACGCTTTAAAAATTAAATTTTTTTATAATAACAACCAGCTAGTTTGTTATTCTTAAATTTTTAATTTTTATATTAGCTTTTTTTGACTTGCTTTATATAAGAATATTAAAAAAGCGTTGATCTTAAAGCTTTTTGCTTAAGTATTTGGAACACATCATTTGAAAGTTAACAACTTTTTGAATAATTATCTAAATTTTTTCTAATTTTTAATTCCAACTATTTAGAAAAAGTATATTATTTGTTAGCAAGTTGTTTGGCGCTAAAACTTGAAAATTGTGTTTTTGAATTTTAAAGTGAAAATTTGCCGACCATTACTCTACCGTATTGCAGATGATGGTCCTGTGCGCGGTCTAGTTATAGTACAGAAGTGCTGTACAGAAGCGACTCATTTTTTTTCTTTTAGCCATTAAACACCTGGAGGTTTCACCAGGCACCGGATGGTTCAGTTCATAAAATTTAGATTCGAAAAATGTTTATCAACACTTTCGATGAAGATTCCACATATTCAGCACTAAATAATTACTTTCACAATAGTCACTTGAAAATGCAAAATTAGTCTTGAAATTATTTTTTCGATGCAATCTTACTCAAGTCAAAACGTAAATGACTGCAAAGCTCACACACAAGTGGCGACTGAGCTAAAAGATAAGCGATATATCAAAGCAATATGTGACGTGATGTAATATTTAAAAATGCATGTTCATACATGAACATTTTACAGAAAAGTAGTAGTTCCTGAGGAACCGCCAGGCGTTTAAGGGTTAAAATAATTTATTTAATTTTTTAATTATTATTCATATACTTGGATGTATTCCTTTCAACTCTGACTTCATATTATTCTGAAATATACTATACAATATGTATAGCAATGAAATAGAATACTTCAAGTTTTATCTTTGTATCAAAACTCTATTTTAATATGAACAATATCGTCATTTAAAATGCAAAATTCACTTTTCATAATGTTTACAGACAAAGAAAAAACGATATAACGAAGACCACTCATACATATTGAAACAAAATTTGAGTTTTAGTTATAAAATGGTTATGATAAATGGTTATATACTGATTACGTATTATAACGGAAGTTTAAGAATAATTGCTTAATTTCATATATGCATGTATTTGATGTATTGAAACGCAAGCAATAAAAAATTATTATTATTTTTTTTTTTTGATACGTTAACTTGCATTTTAGGTGACAATACGCAGGAAAAAATTTTTCATCTGATACTCTCCACCAAAATTTTTTATGTACAAATTTTTATATATTAAAAAAATTACAAAAATCTTTTTCAAATAAATTTTAGTATATTTAACCATAAAGTTTTAGCAAATAATACTAATTAATATTTAAATTAATATTAATAAGCATTCCTTTTTATTTTCAATTTCAGATGCTTTTAAGAGGCGTAGACGAAGGTGCTCTTCAATCTACTGAAAATACCAAAAAAATTACTAAGATTGCTATTAATATATGGCTTACTAAAAAAAGCTATAATTTCTGTAACGAAAAGTGTAATTTGTGAAAATTATTTGCCAGTGAAGAAAAAATACAAAAAAGTTACGTGTGTAGACTTATTAATGTGAACATATGTGAAACATGAAATTGGATAATGTCAATAACAAAGAAATATAAAAAATTCTGAGCAGCACACAAAAAATAATTTAAAAAAAGAAAATTTTGGAAAAAAATCGTTGAAATTAGAAACTCGGCAAAGAGTTTAAAAAACCCCTGGAGGTATGCAACGTTAACTGAAACAATAGAACGCGCGTTAGTCCTGATACTTGACAAGTTCGAATTTCCGTGAGAAACGCCAGCTAAACGGAGCGCATAGCAACTCCAGCTTAAATCTCTCATGCAGCTGTGCTTAAGCGTCCACTAATATGGCTCGCAAATGTATTTATGTGTGTGTGTGCAGAAGAAAATGAAAATAAAACAGCCGAGTGTGAGTGAAAACTAATAATAACAAAAGCAAAGCCGGAATGCAAACAGAATAAACACAACAAAAAAATTTCGAAAAAATACGGGAAAAAGCAAACAGCAAAAGTAGGCTAACAAGCGATAAACACAACAAAAGTGAGTTATTAAAAATTATGTAAAAAGCTACTGTAAGCAAATGCAGCTAATAAATGCCAACAACAACAAAAATAAATAAAGTAAAAATAAAAAAAATTCTTGAAAGAAATTTCCGCAGTGAATGAAAGTGCAAAAGTAGTAAAAAACGCAAATTAATTAAAACGACGTGTGTACAAAAACAAAAGAAAAACGCAAAAAATCGCAAAGCAAATACACACGCAGCAAATAGACGCGAGAAAAAGTGAGTCTCCCAGCTCAACTCAGCTCAACTACTCAATTACAAGCAGGCACCACTAAGCGCCAGCAAAGCAAAAAGATAAACAAAACCTACATCCACAACACTGCTGCAGCACTCTGCACCCTCTACACCCTCTCCACCCCCACAGCTGCCACGGCACACGCACTAGACGCAATCAATGCCCACTAGACAAGCGCGCCGCTCCAAAGTGCACTCCAAGTCTACACAGCTGCACCGCTAAAGCTCTACGCTCCACACTCCACTCCGCTCCAGCTGCAGCAGTCTTTTATTAAACGCAAAAAAACTTCAAGCAAAATAAACAAAAAAAAATCATTGCATACTTTTCTGCTTGCACTATTTAACTACGCGCTCACTGGCCTGGCGCATCCACAAGCAGCTCGGTGGCTCGACGCTTCAGAGGGAATAAAACGCGAAACGATAATTTCAGAAAAGGTAGGTTAATCATAGATTAAAATGCGTTTATTGTGCACATTTATCAATGTAAGCGCCCGGCTGCACTGCACGGCGCCTGCCGATATGCAGCGCTTATTGTTGGCATTGTGCCGCGTCTGCCATAATGCGCACTTGTAGTTTCTCTTTCGTTAAAACGCGGCGCTTTTGAAAAGTGAAATACGCGGCAGCAGATAATTAAGTTGGCATTAATGGCGCTTTTGCCATATAACGCTGGCGGAAGCGCCTTGAAGTAGGCCAATATTATTTCAATCATTTATCGCAACGTATTAACGAGGCTGCGAAAATAAGTGCAAAGATAATTGCTGCCTTTTGCTTGGTTTTACTATGTAGGTATGTGCAGTTTTTAAGCAAGATTAAATTTGAAATAAAATGTTTAAATTTTTCTAGAATATTTTTAAAGTGTTATTAAATATTGCTTATGATAATAATAACACAAAAAAATTGCATATGAAACCACAAGACATTGAACTTAAATTTTATGAATATATATACATGCCATATAAAAAAAGTTATTGCAATTTCATTACTATTTCTAAATATTTAAAAGAATCTTGCAATCTTTTCATAAAAACATATGTAGCTACAAAGGCTTTGAAAGAATTATTGTTCCTTATAAACATCTGGAATTATGCTACAGCTGGTGAAAATTATATGATTGAGGCGAAATTATTTGGAATCATTTAATGGTTATCCAGTTGTATAGCCTAAAAGTATGCATTTTCTTGACAACAACCACTTTTCTTTGCTAATTTCTCAAGGCTTCATAAAAGCAAACTAAGTCATCATATATTGATGGTTTATTTTCATCAAGCGATACTTTTTGCACATTGTAGAAAATATTGTCAACCAACGATAAATTTCTTTTATTCATTTTTCTCAATGGTTGGATTAATGGAAACAGTTTGAAAACCAATTATCATGGATTTTTGCCTTCGTCTCACTAACTAACCAAAATTATATAATTTAAACTGGCGTTGCATCTATCTATCTGAAACACCCTGGACTTTTTTTAAATGCAATTGACCTATTATGCCAATATTCTGAGCAATGGTCAATACCATCTCATGGTCAAAGTGCCTTGAAATAATGGCGCCACAGCACTCTATCGACGCAAAAACTGGTCGTTGTTTTTGGCCAAAAGTGAGCACTCGCGGCACCCACTTTTCAGAGAGCTTTCTCATGCCCAAATATTAGTAAAATCCATTTTTCATCCAAAATTATTTTGTGGACTTTTTTGATGTTTTCTTCGGGAAAAACCTCTTTTGAGCGTCCACTGTGTTCACCGTCTTCGGTGCTCATTTCACCACCTCTGAACTTGGTATACCAAACCTTGATGCTTGATTTTTCTTCGATTCGATAATCCTCAATTGAGTCAAAACGGTGTCCTCGGATTGGTCATATTTGCTGGAATAGCCAAAATTACACTTTTATCAGGGCGGTTGGTTGCACGATATTAGTTGAAAATTGCCCTGGCGAAATGATCACGAATAAAAATGCTAGTTATGAAGACGGTGCAATTATCGCGTATTTTGAAATAAATTCAGCATAGTAAAAATCGAAGAATTCACTTAGGTTAATATGAAATGTCTGGTGGCGTCATCTAAATATTTTTAAGCAAGCTGTATTGAAGTTACAGTAATATTAAACTGTGTAATACACAACTATCCACTTTTCTTTTATTAGTGCTTGAAACGGTAGGAATGTTCTTATATTCAAATTATATATACTTGACAATGTGCTGGTATTATATGAATACTCTGAGCAATACTCAATACCATCTGCTGCGATACTGGTGCTCAAAGACCTTATCGAATCCCCTCTGTTGACAAATTTGGATTACAGCGCTCTTAGGTTGCATTATTTAATGTCAGATGCGATGATGCAAACGGGATACAGACCTTTCGTTTCTTTTTTGTCGGGATGTTCTTTTTGTCCAGCTACTTCCAGAATATAACTCCCGTGGCTATATTGACTATTGGTCTTTAGATCTAGACCGATCGCAAGCAATCAATTTGAGTTGTCCCTGGTACCAGCCGGCATCTGTGTACGATAGCACTTCTTAATAACACTTAAAGCTTTATGTTTGACAGCGTGCATTCACTTTCATTGGGCTTGAAGAATTTTTTCGGCATCTTCCTCATTCAATACTCCATTCACAATGCGATTTGTCTTCGGTCGTTTGGCTGACGGCTTAGCATTTTCACATAACCATTGTTTGTTCTTTAGACAAATTTACTGACTTGGCACCATCCAATTTTAGTTTAAATCCATTAACACGGTACCTATTCGAGAGATTTCAACCATATTCGATATTAATATTATTTTTCCAACATTCTTATATTACTGTGAGTAAATAGACGAAATCAAACGAAAAACACGCCTATTTCCCATAGAACACAACTTTAAATTCCATTTGATTTCTTCTTCAAGAACCAATGAAAGTATACGGATAAGCCCGACTAGTTTCTTTGAGCTGTGCTACTTTATGACCAAGAATTGGTCAAATCGAAGCGAAACTATTCAAGCGTTCAGATACTGAATATGTCGATCCCAAAGCCTATTGTGATAATATCAGTCAATCTATTATTTCTATATTAAAGAAATTCAGTGATAATCCTTTACTGATAACAGTATTTCCATGTATCAAAAATGGGTTTGAACGGCTCAGTATTTCCCTTAGCCCTCATATACCTAATAGAAAGACTTTCAAACTTCCGCCTGACTTTATATCGGATATACCGGCTAATATACGAGTTATATAAAAGAAAATAAGTGGGCGTATTTTACTCATAACAGTGTAATTTATGCATAAAATTAATAAAATGGGGCGAAAACTTGGCCTAGCCTCCATATAAATAATATCAGGTTTTTCGATTATCCGGCTGACCATATAAGTAATTGATGATTTTATGGTGGTACCTTAATAAAAGTCACAGAATATTTTTAAAATCAAGTTTTGTTTATATAGAAGGGTTTTTCTCTGCCTTTGACCCTTCTAAGTCCTTCCTTAGTAGTTTTTAGAGACTGGATCTAATCTCCGGTAAGGCACATCCAACCATAGTAAGACTTCCCATTTGAATTCTGTGAAATTAAGGAGCAACGGAGACTCAACTAACTATTACGACGACCGAATATATATTGTATGAATATATATGAATATATTTATATTTGTATTGTGCCGTCGGGGAGGGGTCAGCAGAGAATTTTCGCCTACAAAAAATGTCTATCTTTTATAACTTCTGTTAAGACCATTTATGAAATTAAGCAAACTGACCCTTCTTCCGAGGCAAATATGCCGTTCTACGTTGAATATACTTCTCTTTTCAATATATGAAATTTTCAGTCATTATTTTTATATATATTTCATAATTAAAAACAAGTTTTTTTCATCTACTTTTTTAATTTACGACGCTTGATTTAATCTTAGGCATTTCCTTTCATTTTTCCACTCTCAACAATTCACTTTTTAAACTTTCTCGCACAAAGCACCATGAATATTTCAAAATTTAATTCTTTCTTCATATTTACATGCGCACTTTCTTACCTACTTACTTACCCACTTACTTGCCTTCTTACTTATTACTTACTTACGCACTTACCTACCCACTTACAGCAGATGTGTACACATATAAAACCCTTTAGCAAGCGCTGCTGGCTTACTGTGTCAGTGCGAGTTTGTATATGTGTTAATAAGTACATATATGTATGTTTATATATAATATGTTATATATGTTTATGTGAATGTGCGTGTGCGTGTTTGAAAGTAAGTAAGGCGTTTACTTAACTGCTTATGCACTTACGCGTTCACTTGTAGCAAAGGCTATTTACCAACGCGCACACATGCATATTCAAGCGCATGAAGGCGTAGTTGCTTTCATATACATACTGCTTCTTGTGTATATTACCTATATATATATATATATATATAAGGATAAAAGAGTATGGTCGTACCTCACAGTCACCATTAATATGCTACAAGCATTTCATTGCATGTGAACGCGCGTTGCGGCCCGCTCTTATCTTTAATATACCCTTATAAATATATATTTATGCATATAAAAGTATATATACATACAGTTACCTTCATATATACTCGCCGTCGCCGTTCATCTGCTTGCATTTATGCCCGCGCGTAAGGATTATCAGGCTATAATTTATGTCAGCTTTTACAATGTCTTTTCCCGTTATCTGCCATCAACTCCGCTCCCCGTTTACCTTTCGCCTTCAGCTTATTTGCTGCACCGCACTTTCCCTATATATTCGCTTTGTTTTCCGCGCCTTCGTTTATGCTTAATGCGTTTTTATTTTATTATTGCTTGTTTCCTTGATTTTTACTGCCTGTTTATGCGTTATTTTGCTCTTCTTTCGATTGATTCAACTCCTTTTACTTCATTAAATTGCTTTCTTGCTTGCCATTTACTTGTAAATATTACTTTTCCATTTATTTTAAATTTTGCTCGAACACGCGCACACGCGCTCACGCACTGGCATTGCAATGCGCTGCTCAGCGTTCGTTTAAATTAAGTGCTCCTCAAAAATATATAAATTAAAATGCGCGATATATGAAAATGACGCGCCATTAATTGCCAGCGACAGCACGCTGTCTGCCCGCGAAGATATACGAGCGTAATTATGGCAACAATGTGTCATATTCCGAGAGGGCGGCGAGGAGGAAAATTGTTTAAAGCAAGCATGAGCACTGATTTATTCTCACTCATATGGGGAAAGATATTTTTAAACGCTTTTTCAAACATTTCTTACGATGCATCACAATGGGAAGAATTTGTGAATTTTTACGTATTTCAAGTGCTGAAAAAGTATTTGAAATATGTTTATTATTAGTTAAAATTAATGATGGAAAAAGTTTATAATTTTTTAATTTCTGAAATATATGATTTCCAGATTCCTACTTTATTTAAAGAAAAACTACAGCCATTTAAGATTTTTATTATTCGAAAAAACATTTTCTGGCATTAATTTTAAGAAGATTTGATGCTCAGATGGTCTATCTGTTGAGTCCATTTTTCGATGACTCGTTCGAGCATTTCGAATGATAACTTAAAATGTAAGGGCTTTATCTAATACGAACAGACATGACGACCAAGTTGAAATTCAAAGCAATGGCCATGCCTCTTTGGACCCAAAGAATTGGCGAAATATTTTAGCCGGCAATTTACACTGCACCCTTCTATAGACAAAGCCAAACGATGTGGTACCCGACGGCTCTGCAAAATGTCAAAACACTGCGCACCACTTACTTTCACCGATGAGGAGATTTAGAGTGTCATCAACAAGGCAAAATCATCCCATTGGCCCTAATGGAATTAACATGCTGATGCTAAAGCATCTATTCTCGACGGGAGTAAGTTATCTCGCCACGGTCCTTAACCTGTTGCTGGCCATTCTTCAAATACTGGATGTGTGGAAGATAGGTGGTCCCACCACTGAAACCTGGGAAACCCGCCAACACAGGGAAGTCCTGCCGTTCGATAACTCTCCTCTCCCCAGTGGTGAAGATACTTGAAGTCTTGTTACTTGGACCATTACATACCTGAGCCTAGCAAACCACCAGCTGTCTTCCGAAAAGTGCACAGTACCACCACGCTCAGATAGTTCAAAGTTTCAAGCAAAAACCATCCTACGAGAGGACGATCCTCGAAGCGTTGGATTTATAAAGACCTTTGACAAAATCAGTCACACAACCTTTATTTGAGAACATCGAAAATCTACGCTCTCTCCAGAGTTGAAGAGGTGGACTATGAACTACCTGAACGGTCGACAATCAAACGTACTGTTTCGAGGTAAAAACTCTAAATTAAGAGGAACTGAACAGGTGGTTCCGCTGGGTGGTGTCCTCTCCCCCCTCGTTATTTAACTTCTACACCTCAAAATTGCCTCAAGCACTAGGTCGAATTTGTACCGTCTCGTACGCTAATGATTGTACGATTATGACGTCGAACAATGAAATCGATGGCATGTGCTCAAACATAAACAGCTATTTCTCCGACCTTTCTCGTTTCCTCACTGCACGGAACTTAACACTTTCCCCAACCAAATCCAAAGCGACCATGTTCGAAAACTGGAAGAAGGAGTACAGACTTGACCTTACTATCGCAGTCAATGGTGTTAAGATTTCGGCTGTCAATAACGTAAAATTTTAGGTGTGACTTTCGCCAGTCTGTGCTCCTTCACTCCTAATACGACAATGATTATCGACAGGTCGGTCAACACGTCAGTCCGAGTTGCTGCGAACGGCCACGAATGGACTCCTCTCGGTCTTCGTGTACACTCTCAGCTGCGGCTGCTATATTTCCTTCACTGCGCGCTGGACGTTGTCCAGTAATGAATGCTGGGTCTCAAGATGGGTGGTGGTGTTGCGAATGGTACGATCAGTAGGCCGATTACCCCAAGTTGAGCGAAGCACTCTAAACACATTCTTTACAGAACGTGCATTTTCGAAATCAAGTTGAGCGACTTGCATACATTGTTCAGGCATAAGCCTTTCAACGATGAAATGCCAAAAAATACTGAACAAAAATAATATGACGGCTTGGCACAACTGATGCGAGTTTTGTTAAAAAAAGCTATTCAAAAAAGTACTTCTACTTGGATTACATGTTATATAAATAATCAGGATGACAAGCGTAGTTGAAATCCGACTGTCGTGACTGTTTGGCCGTTCGTCCGTCCGTCTATCCGTCTATCCGTCCGTGCAAGCTGTAAAAATTAAGTTGTCTTGATGAAACTTGGTATACATGTTCCTGGGTGAAAAAGCAAGGCGAAACTATCGCAGATGGGCGTAGTCGTACCACTGCCACGCCCACAAAACTTTTAATGGGCCTAGTGCCATTTTAAAACGATGTAGAATTAATGGATTTATTAATTATTTTAGCCGTATGTGAGGCCCAGACAATATCCATTATCTCTGACTAAGTATGCTTATAATATCGACCTTTCAGTGTAGTATACTCGAAACCGGGCATGAATAAATATGTAATAAGTGTGAAGTTCTATGATTAGATTGTAAGTAACTGAGAGCTTCTCAAGTAGAAGAAATTAGACTGCTGTATATAAGTGTATTGAAAGTACTGGTCCACGGATTTTACTCCTTGGCGATTGACTTACTTGAGATTTGCTCTCCATTCATTTGATAAATTTTATATTTATAAATGCGAATTTGAACGGATAGTTGAAAGCTTTTTTTCTAAAGAGCATGAGAAGTAGAGTTACTTCTTAGTTAGTTCGTGAAGCTTCAGTTATACAAATGAATATTGGCTCTTATTCTGCATACAATGGGTTCTATCAGGAATGCTGTCTCCTTCCCGAGTCAAAATTTTCTGTTAACTTCAGCAGGGAACCTTACCTCAAGCCACTATCCTTAACATCTTTAGCATTTTCACTCTTATTGCCACATTACATTGTGTGCTATATAAGCCTATTGGTATGCAGCAATGTTAGAAAATTTCGAGAAATTAGTATAAAGACTTAAAGCAGGACGGCCCGACAGGATGTTGCTACAACACAACAGGAAGCACAGGAATGTAAAAACATGAATTCCACACCCACTAACAATAAAATGAAAAAGAACGCTTTCTTAACAACAGGAAATGAAAAGCGCACAATTGAATTTAATTGTAGGCAACTTCCGCAGCACTTCAATTTGCCTACACCCAATTTTCATAGAAAACAAAGAGCAAATCAAAAGCATTTCATACTTTGCGGATTTGCAGCTTTTTGTGCTAACAGCTTTGGCTTTGTGCTTGTTGCAGGTTATGTTGCTGTTATTAATTTTAAGAATTTGGTTTCTTGTTTTTTTGCTATAATTTTGATACTTAAATTTAAAATCTTACGTGGAATATTTTTTAAGCATATCTTTCAGCGCCGACGAAATTGTTTGCTTTTAGTTAATTAATTCAAAATTCAATAATTTAATCGCTTTGTGTTTTTATACAGATAAATGTACGAAAGTTATTTGGAGAAAGTAAGCTGAGGCCACAGGTTTACCGATAATTATAGGCTGACTTAAACTTTCGCGTCGATAAAGCATACCTTCAGGCTTTTCTATTTTGACAACACTAATGGAAATTTAAAATAAATGGATATGGTTAAGATTGTATTACATACCCACATTTGAATTTAGGTTTATTTTAAAGTGTGGTTGATGATCATACGCTGCGAATGTGGATATTGTTATTCGACGCCCAAAAATATGCAAGGAATATTTGATTTTGAAAGTAAAGTTTGTATGCTGATTAAATATTGAGAGTTTTAATTTTTTTTAAATAAAATTAAAATTCAATTAACCTTATTTTCGGCAGGGTTGCCACCTTGACTTATACATATCTAGTTATTAAATGTAACTTTTTCAATTGGCTGCTGAATATAGCGATATACCTTACAATTTATTCATAGACTTACCTATCTTAACGGGATCTCCGAAATAACAGCTCATGGCCGGATAAAATCCGGGTCAATCCAGGTGCCTAGAACCGGCTGTTGTGGGAATACATTTTACTTTCACCGACGAGGAGGTTCAGAGTGTCGTCAATAAGACTAAATCGTCCAAATTCATTGGCTCTGATGGAATCAAGATGCTTATGCTAAAGCATCTAGGCTCAAAGAGAGTAAGTTACCTCACCAAGGTCCTCAATCTGTCGCTGACCACTCATTCAAATACACGATATGTGGAAAGTTGGAAGAGTGATTCCACTGCTGAAATCTGGGAACCCGCCAACAAAGGGGAGTTCTATCGTCAGATAACTCTTCTCTCCCTAGTAGTGTAGACACTTCAGGCCTTGCTAACCCCGACCTTCACTCAAAACCTGAGCCTAGCTAACCATCAGAATGGCTTCCAAAAGTGCACAGTACCACCACAACACTTAGCCTAAACGCCCAGATAGTTCGTGGCCTTAACCAGAATCCACCATGTGAGATTGATAAATGAGGAATGCACCGCAACCTTAGGTCTATTGCGCCCTCGAGAGAACGATCCTAGTAGCGTTGGACTTGTCAGAAGCCTTTGACTCATTTAGTCACACAACGCTACTTCAGGACATCGAAAAAACTACGCTCCTTCCTGAACTGAAGAGGTGGACGATGAACTACCTGAGTGGTCGTCCATCATCCGTACTATTTCGAGGTAAAACTCAAAACTGAGAATAATTAAACAAGGGGTTTCACAGGGTGGTGTTCTCTCCCCGCTATTGTTTAGCCACCCCACAGCCACCAGAGGGAGTCTCTGTTACCTCGTACGCTGATGATTGCACGTTCTTGACGTAGGGCCGACCTTCCTCGCTTTCTCTCTGCACGGAATTTAACACTCTCCACCAATAAATTCACAGCAAGCATATTCACAAACTGGACTAAGGCGTACAGACTTGACCTTAATATTGCAGTCGATGGCGTCAAGATTCCGACCGTCAATAATCCTAAAAGTTTAGGTGTGACTTTTGACAGTTTGTGCTCCTTCACTCCTCATATGACACAATATTATTGCAAGAGTACAGAGCCACAACAAAATCCTCAAGACGCTAGCTGACAGCTTATGAAAAGGCAAAAGACTCCTTCTCAGTGAATGGCGTACTTGGAATCAAACCAGCACCCATTATAGACGAAGTGTTCGAGTTTCCGCGAGAAACGAGAGTGATCTTTGCGCAGCTTCGTTCTGGATTTACAACTATCAATAAAATTTAGGTACAACGCCTAAAGGTATGCAATATATTTTTAGTTCGCACGTGGTATTCATTAAATATGAGCTGCTTTAGACATATCTTCAAAAATTTTAAAATATGAAAAGCAGAAACAAATGCTTTTATAATTTAATAGTTTTCCTAACAAATCAATATACTTTGAGTTCCAGCATCGCACGAGTATTTGCATGCAGTTGATGATTCACTTCTATACCTGCCGTACTTTCTATGTTGATTTTACCTAGCCTGCCGTATGCTCTACGCGCTGCGCCGGTCTCTACGCGGTGGCAACAAGTTACAATGTGCGGCATTTTGCATCTTTGCACCATGCGGCACATGTGTCTGAGCTGCCACCGTCCATTGTTGGCAGCGGGCGAACTCCCTTTAGAGCACTTAGCGCACTTACTTGCAAACAGTTATATACGCGAGCAGTTAGGGCGCATGGGATATAGTGCTACAAATCTACAAAAAAAATATGTGAGGTGAGTGTATTGTTCTTCCTTTTTTCTTTGTTGACATATTCAATGCCTTACTGTTGCGTCGCAGCATACTCTTAGGCGGCTGAGCATTTCCAGGTGCACATTACATGGCGTTGCTCTTGTTTAGGCGTCTTTCAGTGAGGCTTCTCTGCGTTATACATTTTGCTTTCCTCAGTCCCTTTGTTTTCTGTTGTTGTTCATTTATTTGCTCTTTCAAGTCTTCCTCTACGTTTGCCATTCGTCAATTGTTTTGCCACTTCAGCGCCGCGAAACGTGTTGCTGTGCGTTAAAGTGTGGAGAGAAGTGTACGCATGTTAGCGAGCAACTGCCCGTGCCATGGGTTAAGGCATCGTGGCACACAGCAACTGTGCCTCTGTGTATTAGAAGCGTTTCTTGTGGGCTTTCAGCCGCCGTTTCCCCGTTTTTTTCTTTTGTTTTGGTTTTTTAAACTAAAATTTGCATTGTGCTACCTTGAAAGCCGCCAATTCACACTCGGCACATACATACATATAGTATAGCAACTTATAAAGAAATCCTCGTGGAGCGCTCATAACATATTTTAAGGCGTTGGCACAGTTATGTATTATTCATAATGTGTGAGGGCGTTGTACGCATGTTACGATTCTTTTTTTCGTTTAGGTGTCTTAACTTTGTGCATTTCTTTTTAAAATTTTCTTTACTGCTTCTTGCCTACTAACTTCAATTCCCTATATTCTTCTTCCCGGCTACTTTTCCTTGTTTTTTTTTCAAATGTTTTCACGCACTTGTTTTCGCTGTTGTTGACATTCTGCGCTCTTGTTTTGTTTACCTGCGCGCAGTGCAAAACCTACGTGTATTTGTTACATGCTTTTAGGCGCTTTGCATAAATTGCGTTGGTTTCCTTACTTAGCGCTGTTAATTTAAAATATTTTCTATTATGTTGGCTTCGCCAGAATCATTACAAAAGACGCAAACTAAATGCTTTGCTTTTTTGTGTAATAATTATAGGTCGGTACGCCCCCCTACGTTGAGGTTAGAGTTGAGTGGTAGCGGTCACTGAACGCTTAAAAGGTGGCAAGCAGAGAAAGGCAGCAGTTGAAGGTGTGAATTTCAAATGAAAAAATTATAATTTAAATGAAAGGAAAGCAAATATTGAGAAGTGAGTTAATGTTTTGCCGCGAAAATAGGAATAACTAGCATATACAAAGAATTTTTTTAATGCTATTTTTCTTGGAATTTATAAGCGTTGACAATTTCAGTTTCTACTGCCTGTAATTGTGCTCCAAATTATGTCAAAAGGTATGCTAGGAAACCACAAAAATTCTTGGAACCACAAAAACAAAAATTTCGATTAAAAATTTTGTTTTAGTACTTTATTAGGAGGATGTACAGCCACCGACAAACAAATAGCATATTATATTTTCGTTAAAACAAAAGACGAAAACATCAGTATCCAATATAGCAGCTGGGGCACATAGATACCACAATCTGAAATTACAAAAATTTATAAAAATTTAAAAAAAATAACATAAGATTGCTTATTTCGTCAGTATTTTGTACTACAAGTATATCCACCATTTTTAATCACCCCTTCATATCTTCGCTGCATGCTGTCCACCAGTTTTTGACAGCGTTCCTTTGGGATTGAATACCATGTCTCCTCATTTCCAGCCCATAAGTCATCAAAATATCGGAGTTTTCAATAAGAGCGCTGCAAAAGAAGCTTGTGAAGTCCGGACGCCGAACCCAATTTTCACCAAACCGTAACTTTTTCGGGATGCAAAGATGACTCATGGACTACATGTGGATTGCTGCCTGACCATTGACGCATGTCTTGCTTAATGAAGAAGCCATTCAGCCAGAAATGAGCCTCATCGCCGAAGATGATTTTTCGATGAAAATCCAGATTATTTTCAAGTTGTTGCTCAGCCCAATTCACGAATATAAGACGATCCTGGTGGTCAAACACCTTCATTTCTTGCGTTAATTTGATCTTGTTAGGATGCAGGTCAAGATCTTCTCGCAAAATTCGGCACAACGACGTCACAGAGATGCCCAACGTTTAAGAACGACGTGTGCGAGACTGATTTGGGTCTTCCTCAATTGATGCGCTGGCGGCAGCAATATTCTCGACATTATGGTCACTTATTTGTCTTGCTGGCACAGCAACATTTTCACTAGTCGCTCAATTCTTGATATGACAAAAATATGCCGTCGTTTGCTGTCTCTCTCGGTCTACTTTTGTAGCGTTCCTACCGAAAAACCCGTTATTTGAATGCTTTGCCTGCTATTTTGGTCTTGACATCAACCAATGCTTTACTACTTTTGCGGTGTGCTCCAGGTCATTTTCTTGCATAAATGTCCAGTCAAATATAAGTGGCTACATTTTATTTTTCCAGTATAATCAAATGCTGAAACCGGGCCGTTTTACCATTTATTCGAACAATTGGCCCAACGCTATACCATGAAAACGCGCTCCAGACCATGATACTTCCACCGCCGTGCTTAACGTTTTCTTTGGTATAGCTAGTGTTAGTGGCTTGACCTTGTGGTCGACTTACAAATGTTTTAAATCTGGACCCATCCGATTTATATTGGTTTCGTCGCTCCAAACACATTCTTCCAAAATTATGCTCGTTTGTCTCTGTGACACTTTGCAAATCCCATTCGAATTTCGATGTGATGTTTTGACAGGATGTCACAAAGTTGACAAAGTTTCAACAAAGCTTTTATATGAGGAGTGAAAGTTGTGGTTATTATGGTTTTTTCTTCAGTGAAAAAATAGCATTTGCAGTTTGTTCCATTTTACTAATAAAATTTTACATTAGTGCTAATAGATTAACTCACCGGATATTGGGATAAGCAACCAAAATTAGCTTACACATATAAGACTGGCATGATGAAAGTTTCGATATCGGTACATCATAAACTATAGTACTTTAATATATAACACAAATATGACATTCCTAAACAAGCTTGAAGCCAACATTCTTCAAATATTAATATCTTAAAGCATCATTGAGACAAAGCATAGTGAAAGCTTCCATAATAAGCACGAAAGCTCGTTTTTTAATAGCGGAAGTTTCATACCGAAATCGAAGCGACATATTTCACCAAATTCAACAAATATTCGCTTTTATTAAATTACAAACTTTAAGCACAATTTCTGTACTTATCCTCAAATAAATAACAACATGAAATTTAAATCTCGAACTTGTCTAAAATATTTATGAAATCGAATGAGAATAAGAATCAGCTCAAATCATGCGATTTATCCACTGATGGCCGTGATTTCTGCAACTCATGACAAACCCAAGGGACATGCAGTATAAAGACAAGAATAAATAACAAGCACACGATGCCTATAAACGAAATAAATTCACTGCCTCTCTCCTCAATACATACAATATATGTATATACAGACATTTTTATTGCGATTACTTTGTCTTTACCGACATTTGCTGCTGTTCGCTCCGTTATGCAAATTTGCGCTCTAACGAAGCTCGCCGCTCGCAAGGTCCAACTTACCGGCGCTTAGGGACTCTTCAAAGCAAATACCCTATATATTTACATATAGACATTTCTAGGTATTTGCATATAAATTTGAGTTGAATTTCTGCGAACGAGTGCAGTCGCCCGCTTGTGTTGGTATGAGTGTGTAAAGGATAAACAAAGTTTGTGAAAATATTTCAGTTAAGTAGGTAAAAAGAGTGATTGGTGAAACAAAATATGTTTTACAAATTGAAAAAAAAAATTTAAATAAAAAATAAAACTAAAAATAAAATTGAAAAAGTTTGCTAAATGTATAACTAAGGGATTACGAAATCAATAAGGACGGCGTGAGCACCAACAAGTGCTTATGCAATATTAATGTGACACGACAGGCTGTTACGAGTGTATTTATGGATTCCTACGCAGATGCTTTCAAAAGCTTTCGAATTATTTATACATAAGTAGACACACATATGTACGCATCGCTTTCAAGTAAATTTAGGACATGTGGAAAGCACTAGGACGGAAAGTTTCATTTAGTTTTGATTGCCTTTGAAGGGGTTATTTAGCAGTAATTTTGTTAAGAGAAATGTGTAGGTACAAAATTGTGGACATTGAATAATAAGTAAGCAGTATATATAAACTTAATTTAACCTTAAACTTAAACTTAAACATAATCTTATCTTAAACTTAAACTTAACTTAACCTTAAACTTAAACTTAAACTTAAACATAATCTTATCTTAAACTTAAACTTAACTTTCACTTAAACTTAAACTTAAACTTAAACTTAAACATAAACTTAAACTTAAACTTAAACTTAAACTTAAACTTAAACTTAAACTTAAACTTTAAACTTAAACTTAAACTTTAACTTTAACTTTAACTTTAACTTTAACTTTGACCATATTCCCTTCAGTTTTATTTATACGCACTTTTTCTTCATTTTCCCGGAAGGCGTGCTCTTTCTCGTTCTTGTGTTTCGTATAATGTCTGCCACTTTTCTTTCATTAAGTACATTCGGTGAAAATATAAACAAGCCAGCCAAATAAAATCTCTCGCATGTAATTTATTATTATCATATATTAAGCCGTAGGTCGTAAGATGCCGACAGCAGCAACAAAAATAATGAAAAGAGAGAAATAATTGCACGCATTAAAAGAAGCTGTCCAGTCGTGATGAGGAAAAATAAACTTTGCTCATAAAAGTCCACAACGTAGACTTATAAAAACTGAATATAAGGCGTTGCAGCGTTTTAGGCGCAAATGTATAGACTGAACAACGCCCCTAAAATGGTGCTGGTAACAGTTTGCTTTGGTTTTTTGTGTGTTTCGTTTAACTCACTCTAAGAGACCGACTGAATAGCTACTAAATAAGAGTTTATAAATACTCAAAATAGGAGAAAAAGTTGGAACAGGATGTGAATAGAATGTCTTAAATATTTATATACAGTCGGTATATATTGGGTACAACTAGCTGGGGCACAATTAGAACACCAAAGTGTGGAAGGAGTTCTTTAAGTGGTTGAAAAAATGAAGTTTGCTGTAACCAAGTACCCTGCTGTAACAAAGGTATAGCCGGAAACGAACTGGATGATGACCTCTCCACTTCTTAGCATCCATTCACATGGTAAGACCTGAACCCTTAAGTTGCTTATGGTGCGTTACAATCTCAGCAGGTTTAAATATGTACAAATTAAAGGGTATGGACAAACTCAGGCTACTCGTCGCATTGGCCACTGTTAGTTCAAGAAGTACTTACATATATAACGTGAGCTTAGCTTCTCGTGCAAATCGCCGGTTCTGCGACAGGTAGCCCAAAACTCCAGAACACTTGTTAGTTGACTGCATACCTGTCTGACACAGACACAGGATAAAGGTTTTTGGATCCATGTTTCCAAATAAGAATCACATCGCCTCACTAGAACCTAGCAGTATATTGGAATTTATCAATATCCTGGGTCTAAGTGGGTCGTTGTGACTCATTTGTTTATCTTATTTTATCTTATCCCTGTTTAACTCCCTGTTTAAGACTCTGCTTGGCTTGGAACATATCTCCCTAGAACTTTACTATCTATAGTTGTGGTTATTAAAAACAAAAGTAGTAACACTCAGGCAAAGTAAATGGTTCTGTGGTTATGGAAAATATTATTCTTCATAGATATATCCATAGTTTTCTCTAAGCCATCGATAGATTACTACCTTATTTAAGTGCTAAGTAATTTGATTTTTCGGTCTGCATGTAGGCACTCTTACTGTTTCGTGTGGTATATTAAAATGCCCTTAGCTATTTTATCTATGAAGCGTTCTTTGGGAACAACGAAACAAGAAGAATAATTTGAAAACTTCAGGGAATCCCAGGTGGAATTAATTCTTATATTTACTTATTGTCCTTGTCACCTTTAATATAATCTCTGCGACAGAGAGGTTTGAATAATGTAATCACAGGTGACAAGTCATGGATCTTTGAATATGATCCCCAGACAAAGTGGCAATCTTCCGAGTGGCACACGCCGGCGTCACCTCGCCTAAAAAAGGGAAGAACGAGCAAATCCAAAGTGAAAACGGTGCTAATTGTCTTTTTTGACATCAAAGGCAACGTCCACCATGAATTTGTTGCTCCTGGACAAACCATCAACGCCAAGTTTTACGTGGAAGCCCTCAAGAGACTCAAACGAAGGGTCAATCGGGTTCGATGCGACATCGCAGCCGATTGGAAGTTGCACGCTCCGTGCACCGCCTTTCTTGTGAACAGCAACCTAACCAAGGCCGGCATCCCAACGCTTCCGCAGCCGCCCTACAGACCAGATGTGGCCCCTCGGACTTTTTTTGTTTCCTTGCCTGAAAAGGCCGATGAAAGGCAAGCATTTTGAGACGACAGAGGGGATCCAAGCAGCATGCACCTCGCTTCTCAAAGCCGCGAATGTAAATTTATATTTTAATGCATAACTACTTCAGTGTCATAAACTGTAAATAATTACAGAACACAATTCAAGTTTGTTGATTTTAAATGGCTTCGGTGTGCAAATACTTTTTATTCACAACCCTAAATGTATGCTACAATTATTAAAAAATCAGCATATAGTAATTGATTGCGTCTCGTCGCATAGATTAAATATGTCGTTGCTGCTCAAGCTCTCGTTTAATTAGATTAATACAGAATATATAGAAACTTCCAATAATTCCTACAAATTGACTGAAATTGGATTAACTTATCATTTATTTATGGCTTCTATGTTTACTGGTTTATAGCAAATATGCGCCACATAACGACGAAAACAGAAAATAAATAAAAATGCATAAACCAATACAAACATAAGTGGATATTTATTTAATCATGATTTATTGAAGCATGCTTGTGGTGTATTGGTATTGGGGTGCAGCGAGTGAAGCACATGCGGACATTAGGGTGTGGGTGGTGTTGAAGTGAAAAATTCGATAAAAACGCGCATAAGCTTACGTGTAAATTTTCATATTTTGTGTATGAATATTAGGGTGTGTCTGAAAATTAAGAAGATATATGATATATAAATGTGTATATGGAAATCGTTTCATATATGTATATGTATATGGTTCACTTCCGCCTTTTTGTCTTTGGAATGACGCGGCTATGTATAAAGCGCTACAGATATCGTATCTGGCAACACTATACGTCTTTGAAAGGTCTTGACATAACCTACAAAACGACGCTATACATGATTAGTTTAGATATTGCATTCAACAGTTATAGAAGTGTAAACCTGAAGTTCACTAACGCCGAAATTCGCGCTTTTTTAAAGTTTTCCTTCGTTAAAGGCAAATCCGCTAGAGAAACGTTCCGTGAGATTAATGTGGTTTTAGGAGATGGCACTCTATCACTTTGAACTGCGAGAGAATGGTTTCGACGATTCAGAGCGGGTGAAAACGACAATATGGATTAGCCACCCGGCGGAAGACCTGTGACGACTAATACCGATCAAATAAGGGAAAACATCGAGTTAGTCCGGCATGTGGCATCTCGTGACATCGCCTAGAAGATGGGAGTTAGTCATCAAACGATTTTAAGCCATCTGCAGAAGGCTGGATACACTAAAAAGCTTGATGATTGGGTGCCGCATGATTTAACGCAAAAAAACCTTCTAGACCGAATCAACGCCTGCGATATGCTGCTGAAACAAAACGAACTCGGCCCATTTTTGAAGCGGATGGATCACATACGACAATATCAAGTGAAAACGGTCGTGGTCGAAGGCCGGTGAATCGTCCCAAACAGTGACCAAGCCGGGATTGACGGCCAGGAAGGTTTTGCTGTGGGTTTGGTGGGATTGGAAGGGAATCATCCACTATGTGGGAATCATCCTATATGGCCAGACGCTTAATTCTACCATCTACTGCGAACAACTGGACCGCTTGAAGCAGGCGATCGACCAGAAGCGTCCAGAATTGGCCAACAGGAAGGGTGTAGTGTTCCATCAGGACAACAACATTTTGTTAATTTTCTTTACATATATGAGAGGTTTCGTATCAAAAATAGTATTAGGGTGCGTCTGAAAAGTGTTAGTACGAATTTTTTACCCACAAAAATTCATTTACATATATACTTATTACGTCAACGAGCTAATTCCGCTATTAAAGGTTCAATTATACGGTACTTATGTAAGTAGATACTAAGTGGCATCTTTAATTTGGCTTTAGTGATACAAGTACACTTTAAAAGAAAAAACATAATTATTACACAGGAATATTGAGCAGAATTTTTTTTTATTTTTTAAGCTTTTTTTCTTGTTAGCCATCAATATTTGTTCCTACACATATATGTGTACATACACATACACAAGAAAAGTATGATACTTGTGAAACTATGGATTCGTCTAAATAGACACATACATATTTATATATACAAGTATATGTATGTACAACCATAAATTCTCATTTTCGCTTACGCATCATTATCATGCATACTAAGCGCCTAAAATGCTGCTACACTTCAACTACATAAAGTGATACGCGCATAATACACACACTTATACAAGCGTAACTACATTTGTTTTGCACATGACTGTGTATTACACTTTTTGTGGCCTGTAAATATCACTACACATTAGCATCAAGTAAAATCGCCAAGATTAGATTATTTATGGTTGACACTTTAGTTGTCCACAAGACGCCACGAAGTTTGCAAGGACATCACAAACAAAAGCAGCAGCAACAACAAAATACTGTGTCGCATAATAATGCAAAAGCATGCAAAAAGTAAAACCTATTTGCCAAGAAAAAGATATAGAACGACACTAAATAAGTATGTCTCGCCTTATGAGAGCAGATGATAACAGCAAACACTCGAAGCAAATCGAAAGCTGTGCGCGTTAAAGAAAGAAGACCGCAAAGTAGCGCCATGAATAAGTAGTGGACGCAAGCTTATCTGCAGCACGTGGGTGTGGTCAGCCTGGTGAGTGTGAGGCGGATTGTCTGTTGGCACATACAATTTTTTATGCGTATAAAAAGTATGCTCAATCATCATCAATTCTCGCCAGCAGAAGCGATACACATATCAGGGTTTACAGCTGCATACATAGAGATGTCTGCGCATAGATTTAGCAAAATGTGTTTGCGGAAATGAAAAGCGGGAAAATACACATCTAATACTGCAAATTACTAACAAACTAATACAAGTGAGCATTAATGTTGATTTGAGAGCGGAGAGTTTTATTTTATGCCAGATTACCTTGTAGAAAAATGTATTAGTTCAGATTAGTTATGTTGTAGTTTCAGTAGTATCAGTTTTCAGCGAAAGCATCTAGGGAAATACTCAACGGTTTAGATGTTAGCATTAGCACATTTTTTTAACTTTTTGTAAATCTTCTGAGACCTTTTATACTCAAGCAATTTAAATTTGATCCATTCAAGCTTTTTGATGTTGCATAAACGAATATTTTGACCATCTTGCCGCTTTTATTATCTTATTCAGCTTATTTTATCGCACATTGCTTTGATAAAAATGCCTCGATCTTTGTTTGTCAAATATAATAGCAATAAAATATTTGTTGCCTACATTTAGTTGCATATTTAGCAAAGACACCAACCTCAAAGTATATGATTCAGTCATCAACCAGAAAAATTTTTGGCGCACATTAATTGTGCTACACTGTATTACTGAAAGATAAAAGCTTAAAGCACGGATCGTCTAATTTCACTGCAATTTATGCTGAGGAATAAGTTTAGCCGATTCCTTGACCACTCAAATATTATAACTTATCTTTCAAAAACCACAAAACGAGTGAAAATTCGGCTAAAAAAATTGCATGCATTATCATCATTCCTTAATCAATGTATAA
Source organism: Bactrocera neohumeralis (assembly GCF_024586455.1). Lineage (NCBI taxonomy): Eukaryota > Metazoa > Arthropoda > Insecta > Diptera > Tephritidae > Bactrocera > Bactrocera neohumeralis. The sequence goes on along the minus strand of NC_065921.1, from coordinate 67,583,490 downwards.
CATTAATAATTATTAATGATGGCATGAAAAATACCAATAGTTTTCCGTACCCAAAAACTTTTGTGAAGTGTCGAAGCCAACATTTAGGCGCTAATGCTAAATACTCAAGTATAACCACAATAATTAAATATCTGAACCAAATAACGTACATAAAACACACGCGGTCCATAGCTCTCTATTGAAAGCCACCTCATGTACCATTTTAAGGTATGAAAAAACAGTAAGCGACATTTGAGTAAGAGAAAAAATTGTCAGAGTTAAGCTGTTGCAGTGCTAAGGAAATCTGAATTGGTGTATATGTAGCATAAAAAGACTGCTTCCTGCCAATTTGCTGACACGAACCTTTGCTTACCTAAAAGAAAACGAGGGCGGAGATATGCCATTGTCTGCCACTCACACATTTCACCAAATGAGAAATCCTTAAGTAAATGACCATTACTGATAGTGTCGTCAGGCCAGTACGGACACACAGCAATATATTACATATATTCAACGTCTGTCGCAAAAGAAACAGGACTGTTAAAAAAAAAACTAATATTTTTCAAAAGTTATATTTTTTTATTCAAAGTAGTTTCCCTGTGCTTCGATGCAGCGTTTAGACCGGTCAATTAGCATTTCAAATGAGTGTTTAAGGTCATTTTTCGGGATGCTCTTGAGAATATCAGTCATCGCCTTTTGGATAGCTGAAATGTTTTGAAACCAGTGTCCTTTCATGGGCAAATGAAGTTTTCCAAATACATAGGTAAAAATCACAGCGTGCCAGAACAGGTGACTTGGGTGAGTGATTAATGGTTAATATGGAGTTTTTTGTCAAAAAATCAGTGACAAGCGTCGACCGATGACACAGCGCATTATCGTGCAACAGGCGCCAGGACCCTACCTTACGGTATTGTGGTCGAGCACGACGAATGCGTGACAAAAGTCGCTTCATAACACCAAGGTAAAACACAGCATTAATCGTTTGGCCAGGTGGGACGAACTCTCGGTGTACAATACCCTCGGAATCATAAAAACAAATCAGCATTGTCTTTATTTTTGACTTCTGAAGACGACCGACTTCTGATCGTCACAGAGGTCCTCACGACCTTCTTGGAATCGCTTAAACCACTCATGCACATTACTACGAGATAGGCACTGATCACCATATACTTTTTTCATCATTTGAAATGTTTCAGTAAACGTTTTCCCAAGTTTAAAACAAAATTTAATATTTGCTCTTTGCATTTTACGACCGATGACCAAAAGCTGCTGTCACTTTTTGATCGATAACATCGATTGTAGTTATCCAATTGTCTTAAAATTTTTACGAAATGTCAACAAGAGATCATACTTTTTATTTCATATACCCACCAATAGGTGGCGCCACCAAAACAGTTATATTTAAAAAGTTCTGTTTCTTTTGCGACAGACCTTGTATTCTTTCTGTAATATACTATATACACCTTTTTTGAAAACTAATGGATACTACCTAAAACTTACATATAGTATGTATGCATATAAGAACGGGAGGGATGAAAAACGAAACGGAAAGAATATTTGTTAGAGGCACAAAATTATATAGTTTTTCTATCAAGCCAATTATGGAGAATGACTTTAACTAAGTAAGGTGTGCTAAAAGCACATTGTCTTGGAATTCATTTTGCCATTTTGTAGCTTTTTTTCGAGACTAAGAAGCCCAGCATATCTAATTAAATTCTTTGCAGTAAAAGATACATTATAATGTTTTAAGTATCATGAGGTAAACAAGTATTAGGGGACAGTGCTTTCAAGTCTACCATATCACAACTAAATTCAAAATACTTTGTAGGACAGTGCATTGAGTATTCTATTAATATAGTTATAACCGTGTTATTTCATTTTTACTTTATATTTTTACATTTTAAACTCAAAAGGGAAAAATTATTATATCGTTGCCTACCTTTGGGAGTCACATTTGTCAGAGAAATGAACCCCATTATAACAGATGATTATCAGATACACAAACCCCATTATAATACGTACTTAGAGTTTACAGTTCCGTTTACCTCCTACCTTTTGCCACTTTTAGAGTACTGTTTTGGAAAAGATTTCGATTCTGTAAAAGGATTAATTTATTCCGGAACAAAAAAAAAAATTTTTTTCCCAAGAAGTTTAAAACTCTTTATTATTATTTGTCTTAACTTAAAGTGACTTAAAATATTTTTTGTATTGACAAACTTACTTCTGCTAAATTTTCCATGTTTGCAGAGTTTCCAGGTCTAGGTTTAGTATTCTACTTATTTAGATCTCTTCATCAAACTCAATGCAGATATCAACAAAATTCAGTTTCAATAGAATATTGCCTACATTTTGGCGGATGTTAGCCAAGTTACACCCCTAAACAGATATAAAGTTCTAAAGCTGTATTTTTCGGGATCAGGATGCTAAGTAATTTAAGCGACAAGTAAAGTACAAATATTTTTCGTAGCTTCTCAAATATTAATTATATTCATATCTTCATAATATTTTCACTTCACCCAGTTTTCCAACTCTTACTTAAGATATTGAAAACCAGTCTTTGCAATAAATTTGATTTGTAAGTTTTCTGCAAAAAGTCACTATTGCCATTCCACACAATCAAAACTAATCTCCTTCTGAGAAATGCATTGAAAACACATATGTAACTTTTTTCCATCGTCTCTTGTTTTATATCTATATGTAGCAAACAACCATTTCAATCGAATCAACTCTCATGCACATTGTCACCTTCCGGAGCTTTGTCAGCGCTGCAATCTCAAACAGCTTGTAAATTGCAATTCGTTGTTGTACAAGTTGTTGTAATTTTTTCTTGCTTTTGTGTTCTACTTATTTTTATTGTTTTGTTATTGTCGTCTGCAACGTCACCTTGATTTGCTTGCCACATTCATGCTGCAAGCTTTTATTTTCTTAGCCTTCCTGCCGTCGCTGTTGCTTTGCACTTGTCAGACCTTTCAATTTTCAGCAGTAAGCTTTCATTTTTCCGCTATTTCTCGGCTTCACTCTGCTGCTTTTTAGACTCAGTGCAGGGGGGGTGTACTTTGATTGGGTGGAGCGGCTGAGTTCAGCAGTGACTGTGTGCAATTGTGATTGTAATAAGATTTGTTTGGGTTCCAAGATGCCAAATGTGTGGCATAAATGTTGGCAAAGTGACAAAGGTAATAATGAGAAGTGCAACCTGGAAGGAGAAGTAAAAGAAGAGGTAATAAATGATGAAGGTAAATGTTTTTGTCGATAACGAACAACTTTCACCACATATGAGTTGCAAAACTCACTTTTGAAATGAAAGAAAACAAGGCAAAAATTTACAACATGCATAGTAAAGAAGTTGAAGAAATTTCACCGCTGAAGGCTTGTTCTCTCCAATATGTTTATGAAATAAATAATAGACAAGCTAATCTTTTAGTGCGCTTTGTCGAAATCAAACCTCTATCTGTAATACAATTTTTCAGAAACTTTTACTTACATTTCATCCCTGCGTTTCGTAATTCTCAACTGGTTTATATTACCTTTTGCCATATATTATTAAAATGCTGTAATTTCACCACTTAAACAGATTGCGCCTCAACACCGACATGAACTGCAAGCCATTTAGCTACACCACAACAACCTTAGTCTACTTAACGGCGACCTACTTGCGCATTTCCAGGAACAAAAAGTAAAAGAAGCATTACATTGCGGTTGCAAATATTATGTAGCGCGAGCAATGCAATAGCCAACAATGAAAATGCGAAATGAATGCGCGTTTTTACCAACATCTATGCAATCAAAATATTTGTGCAAATAAAACAGACACTCACACAAACATACATACATATATACATAGTGCTATACACTTGATATATATGTATAATTGCCATGAAGGCAACTTTTTATTTGTTGCAATTTTGTGCGTTATTGCACATTCTTTGCTCATTGCCGCTTCAGTTACTCCAAATGCATAAGCATACTTTGTGGCGCTGAGCAGCATATCGTTTGTGTGCAGTCATTTCCCATAAAATGCGCACACGGAAAAACTGACCTGCTTTGCTGACCTTCGGCGTGATAATAAATTGCTTGCACTGTGCGCTGTTAGCGTGCTGGCGCCTAAAAGCGCACTACAATTATGTGAAATTGCAGGAATTTTAAAGTCAACTGCACTAGGTTTTTCTTTAAATTTTCGTTTTTGATTCATGTCAAGGAAAATTAATTATTTTGTTTGCCTTAAAGTATGCTAATAATAATTTAAATCTACTTTTAGAGAATAATTTAAATGTTGTTTGTTTTATGTTGCATACTCTTCGGCATACTGATTATTATCTGCAAAAATACTTATCGTAATTATGCAAGTCAAATGTTAAAATTAATAAAGGTTGCTTAGAATGAGAACTCAAATTAATAGCGCTTATGATTAAAGCGTTACCAATATTAAGGCGCAAACTTTTTTCTTAAGGATATGTGAAAAATATTCAAAAGACGAAAAAATCACGCCAAACATTTAAACTTACAGCATACAGATTTTATTAAACATCATTCAACAGTTGTCATACATGTAAACGATAAAGTTTCATGGTTTATACAATGAGAGAAAATAGTATATGGCCTACTTTTAGGTGTCATATGTAAATGTTTTAGCATATTTTCATATTTTATGGTAACACATTTTTTTGTCCTCGAACCCAAACCAAGGTCATAATAAAACAACTTCAAGCCCATAACACTTTTTTGGGCTAATTAGTGATTGACATACTTTTAGAATTAAAATATCCAATATTTAAAAATAAAAGAGAAATATATTTCACATATAAAATTAATAAGCGTTTATTTTTTATATTTGCAGGTACTTCAGTAATAAGAAAAGATAATAGAAAAATTAAAGGCTCACTTCGGTAAGGTATTAGTTGTTTATTTATGTTGCCTACATTGAGGCGCTTATAGTTAGGATGAAAAAAAATCAAAAGAAATTTGTTGCATTTCACTTCCGTCAGCTTTTTGTTGCCAAGCCGACAACCAAGTAGCATTAATTGCTTTAGCATACACAATTTTCGCAAACTCAGTCAGCCAAGCCGATAAACAGCTACCAGGAAATACATTTCAATACATATACATATACTACACTCATTTTCATTTGGCAACCACTTGCCTCAGCCGTATGCTCACCAAACAAGTGCTACGCAGCTTATGTTGTTTTTGAAATGATCAAGTACAGTGTTTACAAACAAGTAGATAGCAGCAACCATAAGCGCCTTAAAGTCGACTTCGAAATGCAGCTTAAGTGTCTTACAACTTAAAGTGTTTCACAGCAAACGCCATTACAATTTACTAGTGTGGTATTTGAATGGTGGTAAGTTCATTTAACTTCATGTATATGTCAAGGCGATAAGCGATACAAAGGTTGTGCGCCTAAAAATGTACTAAAGCACGTAAGAGTAATGTAATATGGCTGAGCAGACTATTTACGAATACATTCTACTTGACTGCTTCAGCTAAGAAAACGCAAAAGTGTTTTTGTAATGCTTCACTCTAGACTTGCCAGTAAGCTGATGGGGTTGGAGGGGTGTTTAAGCCAAAGTAAGACATGGCAGTTCATCGACAGGCACTGTAATAGAAGCAGTATGAGTGTTACGCTTGTGTTGGTCAGTGTAATTATCTGGTATTTACCCCTTTCTGAAATTGGTTTTGGTGTTTGTGTTTCTACTTATTGGATATTAAGAGCTTCCGTTGCGTTCACTGATACTTGACCCTTACAGAGACATGATGAGTATGTGTGGCAAGGAATAATTTATTATTTTAAGGGTAGACAAAGGCAGAATAACTTAGCATTAACGGTATTAAGGTATTAAACAAGCCAAGATAAAAGAAGAAACTTTATTACTTCCTACTTCAGGAACGGAAGTGTTACTTTCGCCCGCAACCAGATGATTTTTAGCCTGTACCAGCCATCGTATTGATCACTGTTCATCACTGGCTCCAGTATTCTAGAATAATCTGCCATGTGTTTAACTCTCTTTCTTAACTCTTACTTGACCCTCATATGCTTCATATGGAAACCCGACTGTAAAGCTCAAAAGTGCTCAATTTGTTTTAAGTGGCCATCATAATCAAGTTATTATCTCTCTACCTTAGATTCCTTTGAGTGTAATTAAATTAGTTATGTAATTTAATTATGCGTCTTTAGATGTCTTAGCAAATATACATATCATATCCCTGCGTACATCACGCCTTTACTCCTCACCGCCCTTAGTTTTACTTAAAGCTTCACACATTCACCGAATTGATTAATTTACTTCCACATCGCATTCATTTTATCGCCATCTTACACTGTTTCTAATCGCTCACATTAATTAAACACTCAGCCTCACACATAGCAGCACCACTGAAGACAAGCTCTTCTCGCCCTTCTTCCTCCCGCAAGCTGCCTTCATTATCAGTGTTTGACCTAGTTAGTTCGTATTAAATAGTCATACTACCTTACCAGTCCACCCAATGGTGTTGTTTGTGCCTTCACCCGTACAAAACGGTCAGTATACTATTCTATAGCATACATTCAGGTGCTCTCACAGGTATCCATTCATACATTTATCGCTATCACTGCTTCATTTCTCCTCTTTGTATGCACTTCATGCTGCTCAGTCAATGAAATATTACAGTAATACAAGCATTTTAATTAGGTTCGTTAGCAGCTGAATGATTGCCAATTAATTTGTTAGTGCAACTAAATGTATGCAAAGCAATTAGTGAATTGACAATTTTAAAAATCAATCAAGACTCGTGTCAAGCGAGTACGACAAACCTAATTGCGCTTTAAATTGCATTTAGCTGTAATTTTTTTAGCCAATCCAAAATTGAAGTTATTTACGCCTAAATGTATGCAATGTGTATAAATATATGGTGAATTGGCTTTATGATAGTTGCGATTTTTTGGCGTGTAAAAAATATGCTTCACTGCCTGCCATTAACACTACAATCAACGCAATATTTTGCAATTCTGCGATGCACACGCTGGTTACAAAGAATTTATAATAAAAATTTATAAATGAAAGGTTTTTTGGAGAGGTTTTCATGCAACCAACAAGCGTGGAAAAACTTGTGAACACAAAGTAAAACATATCAAATATAATAAATATTTTTAATAAATACCAAAACATATAAAAGCAATAAAACGCCAGAAAGTATGCTGCACAAATTGTTTGGTCACAGTATGTAGCGCGTGGAAACACATTTGCGCTGAAACGTCAATTGTCAGCATCTCTCGGTAGCCGCAAGTACTCGGAAGCGCACTTTAGTTTGCAGAGATGCTTAATTTGTACACCAAACGCCGAAAAGTATGCCACAATTTGTTGAAATGTGACCAGTGACTCAGAACCTTTTTAATTCCATAAATATACATATGTATAATAAAATATATGTGCATAATTAGTAAAAATTAACCCACTTTTGCTTAAAGCGTAATAGACATAACCTCAAAAAAAAATAATAATATTATCAAAAAATCCATTTTAAAGACATTTTTCGTCTTTTGAATATTTAATGCTTTAAGTCCTTCCTCCACCACACAAGTTCTTATTTGGTCTCTGTTGCGTAAGACTTTTTTTAAAAATGTTGCATACTTCTAGGAGTTTATTCACAAAATCACAAGAGCGTAACGGTAAAAATGTTTCGCGAGGAACTAAAAGCAGAATGAAAATGAAAATAAAAATATGTACATATACACATTCACACATGTATATATGTATACATACATTGTCACAAAATGATATTTTTACATTTTGCACTCAAATGTATCACATGTCGATTGAAAGCAATACCGCAATGGCAAAGTAAACACTAAAACACATCTAAATAAAATATACGGTTGCAACATGCAGTGGTTTTAACCAAATAACATTGCATACATTTCAGCGCGGCGAAAGTGTCAACAAACTTCATTTATTTCGCGCATACGCTCAGGGTGTGAATACACCGATACTGATATGTTTTCGCTCTTGCAAATAGATGCAATTTTCTCCCCCCGCTACTGCGCAGTGCTAGGGTACTGTAACATACTTTTCAGCGTCAACTCAATTTCAACGCGTTCACGAAACTGTCAAAAGAAAGCAATGTAAATAGTACACAAAATAGTTGTTGACACGCATGAAATGGAAAAAGTGTGGCGTTTGGTGGATTGATCGAATTTAACTGGATAGATGGTGGAATGATGACAAGTTGTGAAATGATAGTCAACAGTGGATGTTGTATTTGAAAAATTAAATTTTAAGACGAAAAGTTTAGCAATTAAAGCTATTTATTATAACATTAAGCTAACAGCTTCACCTGGATGCTGAATTTACAACAGTCTTCTTCACTTTCTTCAAAATTTTACTGGCTTGTGCTATAGTGTATACTGTACTTAATGAAAAGTCGGGTGGTATGCTTATTTTTACTAACATCTATACTGGGCCGCTATATTCTAATGTTGACCAAGCTCAAAGAAAGCATTGAAGACTGGTAACAGAATGCCAACAACTATTCAAATTAAAATTCTTAATATGTCTTTTAAGCTCATATAAAGTAAGAGTTCACTCCTTCGTCCATCTCATTAATAAATAGTTTTATCAATACTCGTATAACATCCGAATTTCGATGCTTTTCAAGTGTCGTCATATTGTCTGAAAGATTAAAGCCCACCGTCAGCAAACTGATTGGACCTTATCAGTGTGGCATTAGGGCTGGAAAACCAACAACTGATCAGATGTTCACCATATGCTAAAACTTGGAAAAGATCCGCCAAAGAGGATCGACACACCCCTCTTCGTCGCTTTCTTTTCTTTGTCTGATTTCATTGATTCCTCCTTCAAAGATGATGACAAAAGTAACGAAACCTCTAAAGATCATTTGTATCTGAGAGTAATTGCCTCTTTTACTGATCCTCGCGCTATAATATGCTCTCGCTGAAGATCCATCAAAGTCCAGTGTTTATCGATAGTATAGTGAATAAATGCAATCGGGATCGTAGATCACTACAAGACGAATTTCTTGAAGGTGTGCAAACTGAAATTGCAAAACTATCATGTAACCAACAAAGAGCAGGAGATAACTGTAGGTATTAGTGGGACTAGCATACATTCAATATGGCATGAATATTTGAATGTACAAAGAAATGTTTCACATTGGATTCCACAATATTGGTCTATCGCTCAAACAAAGGTTTGCGAGAGAAATGTTAAACAAATACAATAGATTCGAAACACTTTTATGAATAGGGTAACCATATCGGTCTCAAAATCAGTCCCGTTGCATATGACACCTCAATAAGAGTGGCAAAAGTGTTTCGACAATCGGTTCAATGGCATTTAGAAGTGTATTTTCATTCATTGTTCATCATTTTAATCCCGAAACACCAAAGGTAAGGCTCGTTACAATTTTGGCAACTTACTTATTCTAATTGAACATTGTATTATATTAGGATACTGACTCATTTCAACGGCTGTTCAAAGGCCTATCTGAATTGAGACAATTAAGGAACAATTAAGAGAGTTTCATTAAATTAAATTTTAATTACATATTCATTTCTGAAATATAGACATTAAAATTAATCAGAGCAAATTTAAAAATTATTTGCAAAATTCAGAAGACAATAAAAACATATCACAATATAATGATTGAGCTGGTTATAAAATACTAACTCTGCTCGAGCTTCACTACTTTGTATGAAAATGCAAGGTGTGTCTAAACTAAGGACTTAATTGTCTCAATTTATTGATCAACTCTTTTAGAATGCCATATATAAATAAATGTGTAAGAAAATCGCAATGTGTCACTTAATTAAGACTTAATTGTCTCAATTAATTGATTAGCTCTATTAGAAAGCCATCAATAAATGAATTACGGTGTATGAAAAATACAATGTGTGATTTAATTAAGATTTAATTGACTCAATTAACCGATCAGCAATATGTGACTTAATTAAGTCTTAAATGCCCCAATTAAATGAGCAGCTCTATTAGAATGTCATATATATGAATGCCAACACTTCTCATATCCTAGCTTTGATAAACATATTACTTGGTGTCTTTAATTTACTTTTCTCTATATTCTGAAGTCAATGTACTCTCAGTAAACCGTTACTTATGAAATTTCTTTCTTCTTTAAATTCTTTGGAAATAGTTTGGAAATCTACACCGCTTAGTGACAGCTGGGGTCTTCAGCTAGTCAACACTTAAAATTTAAATTAACAAAGGCGATACTAAGAAAGAATGTGCAGCAGAGGCCACAAAGTGGGACTATTTGTGGGGTTAAACGCACTACTCGAGCAAGTGGTGGAGAGCAACTCGTGGAGTGCAACACCAAGGCAGGCACTAACCACCGCACTACAAGGCAACCACAGATGGGCATCAACCCTGCCACAGTTTGTTTGCACTTACAGCAACAATATGTGTGTGTGCATGTATGCGTTATGTAATTGCATGCAACATGCAGTCATATGCGCGATATGGCACTAATTATGCAATTAACGAGCCGTGTATGTGCCACTTAATTAAATAATTTCATGCGCAGTCACTAGCCTGGCGTCTAAAGTGGTGGGACATGAACGAACACCCACACACACATATACATTTGCATATATAGACACATGCCACCTTCAACGAAAATGTCTACAATTTGCAGGTGTATAATTTCAGCAATTTCTCTATACATCTTGTGTTGTTGTATGTACCCGCATGCGTGCGTGCAACCAGGCAGGCATGTGGCAAGTTCGCACATGCCGTTGCCAGACAGCCTGAAATATGATATACATATGTGCGCCACTCGGTGGCAACAAGGTGAGCTAAGCCCAGCTGCCTAAGTGTTAGTGGCGCTTCGCAGTGCTAAATGTCTGCATGTCTTTGTGTGTGTGTTTATGCTGCTGCTATGTAGACTAGTGCCGCGCAGAATACTTTGGCTTAGCTGGTGACCGACCTGCAGTTAAAGCTTGTGAAAAAAACGTTATGACATTTAAATGTTTAACAGGCAACACTTTGTTGTACAACTACAACAACGGGAATATGTTATGCTTACCAGCGTTGTAGGGTCACCAGAGACATTTAATTTTCCTCCCGAGTTGGTATGAGAGGACTTTAAAGGAGACGATGATCGTGGCATCGCCTATTTTTAGGCAAAATCACTTATCTCAGGACCTGCTTGACCCAGTTTTATAAATATTTCCCGTATGTATGTGTGTGGTCTGGCATTGTCCTAAAGGAACGCAGTTCCCTTTCTGTTGCCAAAAGCTGGCGCTTCTGAACCATTACTTCTTTCAGACGGCTGAATTGTTTACAGTACTGCTTTGAGTTAGGAGTTTAGTCATGGAGAAACATTTCAAAGTGGATGATGAACTGATAAACCCATCAAATGCACACCAAAATCTAGTTAAAGATCACTGATGTCATCTATTGGAACGATAATGGTTTTGCTTTGACAAGACAATATAGCTGTAAACTATTACCGATTCTTGGCCAAACGAAATAAAATAGGCCAGTCGTTCTTTTATTTGTGAATTCACATCAACTCGAAACCCTAAGTGATGAAAGTCAGCTCCCTTATGATATTTTGTTGTATATTTGAGGCTCTTAGAGGTTCTTATTAATTGCTCCTCATCGAAACTAAAAAAACATTCAATAGTGGGCTGACGCTTTTGAAACTTTATTTAATGCGCATCGGCTTGTAAAGGTCTTACCAAATTCGTTCTGAGCACAAGATCACTGAAGAGTTGAGATTTGGCACTGCAAGACAATTTTTCTTTAAAGCAAAAAAATTACTCGTCAGGTGATCAGGTGTTAAGGTCTCCTTGATTCGTTTAGAATATCGAGTATCGCCTTACAATGAAAAACTTGAGGAAACGTATCTTTGAAAGAGTTAAAGGAGCTAAAAAAATATAAATTGAGTTTCGTTTGTGTGCTAAATTACTATTGGATAGGATAATACCGTTTCTGATTTAATCAAACTTCTTATTAATTAAATAATTGCCGCTATAGTGAATATTTGAAGCTGATCACAGGACGTGAGTTCCGTGGGTGTAGAATTAATAATAATTCGGACGAATTTAACAAGCATTGTAGGTTTTGGTTCGAAGAATTTTTATCCGCAAACTTGTGTATACATAAATTTATACTCGAGTATTTTATCTTTCACATTAGATACATAGATTTCAAAATCTATTTTTGTAATATTATGTATTTGAAAATATTCTTTGTATATAATATTTGTATATATGTATGTAATTTTGTACATTTTACTGTACATATACAACAAAAATAAGAAAAACACAAGAAAAAACGTTAACTACGGCTGCACCGAAGCTAATATACCCTTCACAGATTACATTGGTGCCTTAGAAAATAATTTATACCAAATTTCGTAAATATATCTTGTCAAATGCAAAAGTTTTCCATACTAGCATTTCATTCCGACCATTCAGTTTGTATGGCAGATATATGCTATAGTTAACCGATCCAAACAATTTCTTCGGAGATTACATAATTGCCCTATGTAAAATAACTCATACCAAATTTCGTGAAGATACGTTGTCAAATGTGAAAGTTTTTCATATAAGAACTTGATTCCGATCGCTCAGTTTGTATGGCAGCTATATGTTATAGTTGTCCGATATCGGCCGTTCCGACAAATGAGCAGCTTCTTGAAGAGAAAATGATGTAGGCAAAATTTCAAAAGGATATCTTAAAAACTGAGGGACTAGTTCGTATATATACAGACAGACGGACGGACAGAGAGACAGACATGGCTAAATCGACTCAGCTCATCATACTGATCATTTATATATATACTTTATAGGGTCTCCGACGCTTGCTTCTGGGTGTTACAAACTTCGTGACAAACTTAATATACCCTGTTCAGGGTATAAAAAACTACTTCGGAACCAAAGCTATAAAACTGCATTTTCTATAATATGAAAGTAGCTATAGCAGTCCGATCTGAACAAAGAAAGATTAAGACGTCACCGGTGTCAATAAATTGTGCCAAATTTGTTAAGATGTCTTGTCAAATAAACAGTTAAAGCTAAATCGACACTGCACGTCTCTTTTATTAATTATAATATAAGGAATATTTAAGTAAGAATTGTATGAAAATACCTATTTATTAAAAGTATAATTTAAAGAAAAAAGTACTTGGAAATATAATTCAAAATAACAAATATATTGACTATTTATAAACTATTTATAATATATATATTAATTTTTTGGAGAAAAAAAATTCAAATTTCTATAAAAAATATTCTTTCTTTTTTAATTTTGTAACTGATTGTTTTTCGTAGAAAATGTATGTAAATTTAATATTTTACAAAAAAAAATCGGCCACCGCTTTAGTCAACTCCTTACACCCACTAAAAACTACGGCAACTCCACCTAACTACAGACAATCGCAAATTTGTACTTAACTCACTAACTGCCAGCTCGCTTACCAACTTCTTCCGCTTGTCACCACAGCCACGCGCGCTTAACTGTTAACACATATTACTATGTATATTTACACATACGTATTATTAAAATTTTCACAATTTATGTGTGTATATGTGTGTGTGTGCGGACAAACATGTCACGAACTACACCTGCAAATTAGTTGCTGACAGCCAACTTCCGTTCGGCTAACAAACGATGAGTGGCGGCGTTACTTTCATGAAAATTATATGCATGTGTTTATTGTTGTTTTTATTGCTTAAGCTACAGCAGCTAGCGCTTGCATGCCCACCATTTTTACATGTGCTCGCTTAACAACATAATTGTTGCACTTTGCTAACAAATTGCTTGGCGGCAAATTTGAGCACCGTACACATACACACAACTACATAGGCAAACAAAGTTTAGCTGTATGTGTGCGTTATGAAAATACAACAAAAATAATTTTCTCTGTTTGCCCGCCACATTTTTGCCACCGCTTCCGCGCCGCTTTCGCATGTCAGTGACGAATTATGCATAATTTAGCGAATATGCGACACTTTTTTGCTGCCCCAACCATGTTGCAACAAATTTATGTAGTCGTCGGCAACTCGCAAAAAATACCGTTTGTTACAAATACACAAAGAACACATGAAATAATGAACGAAAGTGTCGGCAATCATGTTGAAATGGCACTTTCCGCTTCACTAACAACCGAAAGTCAAACAAAAAAGGTGAAAAAATAAACAACAACATAACATTGAACAACAACAACAAATACAGTTAGGGAAAACCAACAACACACCCTCAATTCACCTGCAATCACGTCCATTATTACCTCACATTGTTTAGTGTGGCGTGTGGCGTGTGGCAAACATGAAACAACATAAATAGTATACTTTCAGGCGCATGCGTTGCAATTAATTGCGACATTAATGTCGCTTATTGTTGATGTTGTTTGTTTGACAGCATTTTATTGTGTTAAGTATTTGTGACCCGCTCAACGCGTGTTAATGAAGTGACATTTTAGTGGTGTAAATGGCTGCCACGGCTGCAGCAACAACAGCAACAAAAGCAACGACAAAAACAGCGCTGAAAATTGTTTGGTAATAAACGTAAAATAATAGAGTGTAAATTACAACAACAACTGCTAGCAATTGTGTTATGAAAAAGAGGCGCACGCACACAGAGATACAGGCAAAAAACCAAAAACAGAAGCAAAATAGACAATAAAGGTGACACAACAATCATAAAAGCATTACAACAACATCGCCAATTAGTCGTCCATTCCGCGCTCGCAAAAAATAATTTAAATTTCACACCAAAACTAACAACGACAAAACAGAAACGGAAATCACTCATTTGCCAGTCATAAAGTATAACGGCACGCTCTCACCGTGTCACGCAACCGTCATTTAGGGTTACCCCGTGACCGCGTGTAACAGAGACTTGACTTGCTTGACTAATTGTTGCGTGTTCTGCTTTCACCTGCTGTTACCGTTTGTTGCCCCAATTGAGCGTTTACTCGAATTCTGATTGAAAAATTATACATTTTAATTGCGTTTTATGTCACAGTAATTGTTATTGGCGTGAAGTACATTTAGTTAACTATGTTAGGTTAGGTTGAGCGTGATTTGGGTACTTGGGATGGGAGCGACGTATATTTATTAACTATTTTTGGGAGAAAAGATTCTACAAGAAATACAATCATCACCTGTTATTTTGGTTATTATTATTCATTAATTGGTGTTTTTAGTAATGGTTACTACTGAAATCGGTAATGTGTCTGAGATAAAATTTGTTTTAAATACTGTGATTGGATACTCCAGAAGTCTCTAAAAACGTTACAAGCTAATTATGAATAAATATAATACTTAGAAGACTAGAACTGCTTCCCAAAAAGGTCGTATAAGTTCCTAGGAACTAACTTCCTGCGACAACATCTTTTTACCACAACTCACTTTACTTATAGTTCTTGAGGGCTATAAGTTATGGACGAACAAGTCAAAACTGTATAGGCCTAAAAGTAAGCCGCTGGCATGCTGAGACTTTCCCGAACTGAACAGTCTTGAGAGTAACAAGTAAATTTGAATATTTTTACTTTAAAATAGTTCATAAAATCTCTAAATGTATTTCTATTATTCAAGCTGTACATAATGTTATATGTGTATGTGCCAGTATGCATGCACCTCCACTCATGTCTTTTGTTTCTGTGATACAGAAACCCAGCTCGATGTGACGAGATGGCTGCGAAAGTGTTAGTAACTGTTCGTAACTTGCAGTGGACTTATGCCTCGATAGTTTTTAAGACATATAAGTAACACGTTCATCTTATGTAAGCACATCAAAGTTTTGCTTAGCTTAAGTTAACCCAGTAGGCCAATGAGACATGCATAGTCGTCTTTTAGGATGCCTGCTCTTGCCGCGAATTTTAACAGACTCTGTGGCCTTTCTGTCGCTACCACCTCCAGTCTATCATACCGTGGGGACGCCAGATGCTTACAGCGTAGTCTTATCAAGGCGAGATAAGTGTAAAAGATGCTCCACTCTTTCCCAGGTGCTCTGCTCTAGACAATTCCTGAAGTCTTTTCGTCTTGTAAGCCCAATTCTGTGGACGTGTGCCGCCACTAGACAGTGGCCAGTTTGTATTTTCTTCATGTTCCTTTAGTCTCTTCTATCGACTGCCATTTGGAGTAGCCAAGGTTGATTACGTTTTCGGGTTTGCCGTTACACCATTTTTATCAATCTCGTCCACTATTTTATTATCCTCGATGCATTTGTGGCCGGGCACCCAGTAGAAGCTTGCGTCTGGCAACACTGCTTCCCAAGATACTGCTGGCCGATATTCGATACGAGGTTACTGCCTTGATTGCTGCTTGGCTGCCTACGTAGCCGATGTTAATGTTGGCTCGTTAGTTCGCCTGCAGATGCACCCATTAGAGCTTGCTTCTGGTAATATCAAAGACCTCATTTGAAATATATTGCTGCTTGGCTGCCTACTGCAGTGATTCGGAAACTTAAAAGACTGCCTTATGGCTAACTCTAGACAGTATATTCCCGCAAAAACTGCATCGTCCATTTGCCAGCCATCCTAAAAAATGTTTAGGGTACTGCACGTAGCCAACACACCTTTACGTCAAACATCTTTTTCTATATTTATTTTGAACCTTCTTTCACAGTTGAAAAGTGTGTTTGTCAGACAGCCATTTCCCACCGAGCTATGCCCGAAGATTCCATATGTAAATTTTCCTGCACCTGCTGTGCAGTTTTCATCAAAGAAGTCTATAGGTGACAGGCTTAGTACCAGTTCAAGAGCCGCTGTTGGAGTTGTTCTTAAAACTCCCGTAACACCGGCTTCCGGAAGGTGGATTTTCGTACGCCTGTCCACCATACTACAGAACCGTAGAGCAGAATTGCTTTTATAATAGCTGTCTAGCACCAGTGCAAGAGAGAGCGAGCGACCCAAAGTTGTGCCAAGAAGCATCTGCCCAAAATCATAAAAGTATATAGCATTAGTCGCCTTTCTCTCTCTTTCTACCACCTTGTGCAGTTTGCTGTCCAAGACTATCCGAAGGTACTCCATGTGGTCCTTGTCTCGCATTTGTCGAAGGGAACCTTCATAGAGAAATTTTGTGCTTTCTTGTGAACAAAAGCACATTAAATAATTTATGCGAAGACCGGAAGGTCTAAAAAGTAATTTAATGTAAGCTTTCTCAGAGATTTTTAGAAGGAGAAAAAGTTTTAGAAAACGATCCAATGTAAGCTCTCTAAAGATTTGATTTTAAAACTCGTAAGTGTTAAGGACATATTTCGAATATGGCTACTACTAAGAGAAAAATAAGCATTATAACATGTTTTTAGTACTTCAGGACTATCAAGATAAATCTATCTTAAATATTCTCAGCGTATAATTTAGATAGTTATTTTACAAGATCTTGAATCACAGTTGCACTCAAATCCTAAAAATTTCGGACTTGAGATCCCAGTATACCAAATATCTCCTTCCCGCAGAATTTACTAAGCTAAAAATTACAGTATTTTCCAAGTTTTATATAATCCATCTCTCAGACCTTATAAGAAACGAGAGTACTAAATCAACATTCACATAAAAATTACAACGAGAATTTAAGTATGAAAGACTAACTTTCTTTCATCATCGATTATCTTTCTGCGTTCTTAGTTAGGTAGAGTGTTGATGGGGATAGTGGCTATAGCTGCTACAGGCCTCGGTTTTCAGCTTGAGAACACTAATCTAGGCATATAGTATGCAAAAATTAAGGAATTGATGCAAGAAATAAAAGAAAAATAATAAAGCTTTAACAAATACATATTGTGATGGCCTAGGAACACCAACTTGTATTATATTAGAAAGATTTGCTTCCAAATTTTTAATTATTAAAATAGTTTAACCAATCTGCGCTTAGCCTAAGGCCATTCTAAAACTGGCGACAGAAGAGTACCTCAGCTAAGAGTTTAAGAGAGTTCTTAATGACTTACTTTCTGGAAACCATTTTGTGTGACTAAATATTTAACCACTCTCCGTATAATTTAAGTTTATTTGTGGCATATTCTTCAAATCATAGAAAATAGGAGGCCATCTGGTTCTAGGTTGCTTGTATCCATCACAAGCGACATCAAAAATTAAACTCCACAGCACATGACAAATATGCAGAAGCAGCAGTTTATCTACGAAATACAACTCTGCCACGCATTTGCCATTAATCAGCAAACCAGAAATTTTCCACATTTCCGTCATTGCCAATCCTTTCCGCCAATAAATAATAACAAAGCGGGCAGAGTATTGAGCACTTGATGAATTTTATCGCATTTGAGCACAGAAAATTTCCAACACCATTGAATTAATGTACAAATTTTCCGCTAGCTATTGATACATACATTGCATACTTGCCGGCGTCACGAATAAGAGGAAGCCGGGCTTGGCTTGCACTTCCCGCTATCATAAAATAGAAGCAGCAGCTTTCCGTCAAACACATTTTTCATATTTCACTCGAGTTTTATTTTCATAATTTAAAAAACGTAATATTTTACTGGCAACGTAGAAGAGTTGAGCGCTTGTTGGCGAGCGAAGTGAAGCGGAGAGGGAACAGAAGAGTGTATGGGAAGCCAGAAGACGTAGGGACCGCCGCAAGTGTGCTGATAAATAAAGTGTGTAGCATAACTTACAGCGTGGTAGCTGTGATAACAAAAAACAAGTGAAGCAATAAATTTACTTTGCACCCATAAGTATGCAATATTTCTCATATGTGGCCAATCATATTTTATGCAAAGAAAATGTTATATAATAAGAAGCAGCACACAGTTCCAACGTGGTTGAAGTGTACTGCAAAATTTATTAAATTCATTGATCAACTGATGATTTATTCCATGCTGAGGGGTGATAAAATAGTATTTTGAGTGAGTGTGCGCCTGGATGTAGGCAATGTGATTTTATACTTTTGTTTTTAGTGCCTTATCATTTTGCCTCCGCTCGATAATAGCTCCATTGTCGGAGAAAGATAAAACACGGACGCCTGCGGAAATACAATTAAATTCAATTTAAATGCGCCTAAAACGCGACAACAAAAATAAAGCATAATATTTGTTAGTACTTTGTTTATGTTGGCATACAGTTGCAATTGCAACGGCGAGGGTAATGTGAAGCAATGAAAGCAATTCATTGTATTGCGCCAAAAACCGTTGCATACTTGCTGGCGCACCAACTATTGTTTGGCATTGCTGCGCCACAGTGTTGAATAAAATGGCATTTAGGCGTTGCTGTGCACTTTCATCTATTCACAGGCATATACATACATATCGACATGCCTATATATAACTGTACATATATATGGTATATAAGTGCGCGTTTTAAAGTGCAGTTATTTGCTTGCATGCGGTTAGCGCTGCATGCCTGCCGCTGACACCTCGAAAACTTGATCGCATGCTGCGCTTTTATTTTTAACGACTTTTTGTTGCATTTTTTCTTCCTATTTCCTATATTTTGTTGCGCGCTTATACATTGGGCGCTTGGGTGTCTGCTTGCGCGCCTGCGGCAGTCCTCATTTTCAACCAGCTGTCGCTTTCGCGCTGAACTTTCGCTGCAACTGAACTGTGAAATGCGAATAGCTGCGGTTTTTTCGCATTTGTCACATTGTTATTGTTTTGGAAAATTGGGTCAAATTTGTGAAATGAATGCCTCGCGTGCAGGGAGGAATTTGGCGCATGAGCTGGTGTGAAGTCGGGAATGAAAGTTGGATTAATGCACAAATGCAATTTATTCTGCTCTACAGTGAACAAAGTGCATTCGTATTAAAAGAGTGGTAATTGAGGAGTTAGATTTTTAATTTATCTGAGCGCCTAAAGGTGGGCAACTGTTTTTGGATATTCCTAAATGAGCCTCCGCTGTTGTGAAGAAACCAGAAAAATTTTTTCTCTTCAATATCAATTTTTATTTAGTTTAATTTCATTAATGGTTTTGTCGTTCAAGTGTTTCATAACTCGCAAAGATAAGGCTACTCAAGCAATATATTGGTCTGTAGAATCGTTTCAACTAATTTGCTATAGAAAAATATTTACTAAATCAATCAATATTTTCTAGCAATAAGAATTAAAAAATTTTTCGCAAGCGTGTAGAACTCATCACATATATCGTAATAAATAATAATTTAAGTTTCATTTCAGTTTCCCAAACAACCTTCAGCCACTCATACATGTGTATTGTTTTCCTATCAACTTTACTTACGCCACTTGTTAAAATGAGAATCAGAAAAGCTCACATCTTACTTTGAAGTCACTTTTATCTTTCTGCTTTGGCTAATTACGCTCATGAATTATTGCTATTCAAAGTTGCAACACTTGTAGAATTGATAGCAATTAAGTTTCATATTAAATATTTTAACAACAAATTACAAGTGTAACAGGTCAAATAAAAAGTTCCTTGCCTAACATAGTAGAACACAATTGTATGGCAAAATTCGTATTATTCGGGCATTCTCTTGGTGAGAAACAGCATTTTTTTTTTCAAATGCGGGCATTTTTTGGTTTATACAAGGTCTATCAAAAAAAAAACAGAACTCTGGTGGCGCCAACTGTTGGTGGGTATATAAAATGAAAAGTGTGATCTCTTGTTGACATTTCGTAAAAATTTTAAGACAATTGGATAACTACAATCGATGTTATCGATCAAAAAGTGACAGCAGCTTTTGGTCATCGGTCGCAAAATGCATTTTGAACAAAGAGCAAATATTAAATTTTGTTTTAAACTTGGGAAAACGTTTACTGAA
The DNA here is from genome assembly GCF_024586455.1 of Bactrocera neohumeralis. NCBI lineage: Eukaryota > Metazoa > Arthropoda > Insecta > Diptera > Tephritidae > Bactrocera > Bactrocera neohumeralis. The sequence goes on along the minus strand of NC_065921.1, from coordinate 67,562,825 downwards.
ACATTTCAAATGATGAAAAAGTTTATGGTGATCAGTGCCTATCCCGTAGTAATGTGCATGAGTGGTTTAACCGTCCGGTCAATGGATACCCGGGTACCATTTCAATCTGCATACCAATTTTTCTTAACTCCTCCTCAAAAAAATTTATGGCCGCCTGGATCCCCAAAATTAAAGTAATTTGACACCCATTTTCCGTCAAAATTTTTTAGAATCAATTATTTAATAAAAGTTATTAACTATCAAACTTGATACCCCCTCCGTTCAATAACCAGGTACCCGGGTACCCGCTGAGATTTATATATATAAATAATACTTAAGAGATTATTTATCAAAGTATTCAGATAATTATATTTTTAAATTATAATAGACAATATAGTTTACTATTTCTTTTATTTTAACAATAATTCTTATTATAAACAATAACAAAAATAGTTAGTAAGAACAAAATAACTCCGTTTTTATTTACTTTAGTAATATTATTTTCTATTTTTTTACTATTTGTTTATTTATATTGTTTTATTTATTATGATACAGTGCTATATAAGAATTAAAGTATATTAAATTATTCTGTACATCCTTCACATGTCGTGGTTGTAATACAGTGTTCATCACAAATAGGTTTCTCACATACTGAACATATTTTTCTAGTTTTTTGAATTCACTTTGAGGACATTCATAGCGTACACCAATAATCTTTTTCCTTCCAGTTGAATCGCAAAGAAGAGATTCTATCGCCACTTTCGTTGAAAAATGCCTCATAATTTGTCCATTTTTTAACAAGCATTTTATTATTCTCATAATACAGAATATATGCTGCAAGGCAGGCAATATTGAGAATATTGTAAAAAATGCTAGAGGCCTTTTTGTAGTATATCTACCAAGCATTTTATCCATCGTCTCTACTCCAGCTTTGGACCAGTTATAAAACTCGATGATTTCGGGTTTTTTCTTTTCACTATCACTAATTTTTGCTTCGTGATGCATTGATGATAGCACAATTACTACCTTGTTTTTTTTTGGCACATAACTAAGGTTACTTTTTCATGAAAGCCAAACACAGTGGATAATTCTTCTCGAGTTTTTGAAACAGCCATTTTGCTGGTGGAATGTATGCTTCGACCGTCTTTCGATTTCCCAGTGTAAAGCTGTGCAGTAAGTGGATACGAATTTTCAGCATCACATATCCACCATACTTTAATTCCATATTTAGCTGGCATTGATGGAATGTATTGAGTGAATCTAGTTCGACCTCGGTATGGATAAAGTTGCTCGTCGATTGTTTGGTATTCTGTTGGTTTATCATGTTTTGCTAAATTACTATTTAACATTGTCCAAATGTCTCGTATTGGAGTAGCTTTATCACTTTCTAAGCGCTGAGCTCTAGTATTGGCATCGTCAAATCGAATAAAACGAATAATATTCCAGAAGCGATTGATACTCATTGCTGCGCAATATAATGGATACGAATACAGCTGCATTGTCAGTATTTGAATTATTTGCACCAGAAGTTATCAAAATAGCCAAAAATGCATAAAATTCCTGCAGTTAGAGATTTTTCCACTCCAATCTTTTTTTTTCTGGATTTTTTTCATTATATGCTATATACGTTGAGATTGTCTTTTTATTAGTATGGTGTATAATGATAATATTTATTTTGTATATCTTTTTTCATTGATTTCTGAACACTTTCTACGCTGTTCACTACGCTTGTAGAATTCCAACTGAACACGTTTCTTTCTTTTCGTCCGAAATGGAAAGGGGAGGGGGACGGCTTAGGTACCTAAATATCCTTTGACCTTGGCACTCCGCTTTCGTTATTTCTACGAGAACTATAGACTATGTCCCCATATATAGTTATTTCCTATGCCATGTAGCCAACTTATACAGAAAAAAAATTTTATTCAGTATACTAACGACTTCTACATCTGCTCCACCTGGGTACCCGGGTACCCGGTCATTGAACGAATGGTGAAAGTTTGGTCTTTGACCGGACGGTTAAACGATTCCAAGAAGGTCGTGAGGACCTCTCTGTGACGATCAGAAGTCGGGCCGGCCAAAATCTGTGATTACCCAAAATAGCATCGATTGTGACTGGTGAAATGATAAACTCAAAGTGCCGAGATGAGCCATCATCGAAAAAAAGTCGTCTTCAGAAGTCAAAAATAAAGACAATGCTGATTAGTTTTTACGATTCCGAGGATATTGTACACCGAGAGTTCGTCCCACCTGGCCAAACGATTAATGCTGTGTTTTACCTTGATGTTATGAAGCGTCTTTTGTCACGCATTCGTCGTGCTCGACCACAATACCGTGAGGCAGGGTCCTGGCGCCTGTTGCACGATAATGCGCCGTGTCATCGGTCGACGCTTGTCACTGATTTTTTGACAAAAAACTCCAAATTAACCATTAATCACTCATCCTACTCATCTGATCTGGCACCCTGTGATTTTTACCTATTTGGAAAACTTCATTTGCCCATGAAAGGACACTGGTTTCAGGACATTTTAGCTATCCAAAAGGCGACGACCGATATTCTCAAGAGCATTCCGAAAAATGACCTTAAACACTCATTTGAAATACTAATTGACCGGGCTAAACGCTGTATCGAAGCACAAGGAAACTACTTTGAATATAAAAATATAACTTTTGAAAAACATTAATTTTTTGTTGTTTTTTTAACAGTCCTGTTTCCTTTGCTACAGACCTTGTATATTTAACATATCGCGTCTCTCTGACTTTCAATTCCCTTTGCATTTTTTCAAAAATCTTCCGCTTATGGTGGATGCTCCAACAATTCGAACTTTAGTTCATGGACTCATGGAGCCATTGTCAAAATGCTCTTGTTACACGGTGCATTGTCCTGATGAAAACGGATTTTTTTCTTCTGCAAACCGGGTCTTTTTTCACGAATTTTTTCCATCAACTGGTTCAAAAGGTTGCAATAGTATTCAGAATTAATTGTTTTACCAGTTTGCAAGTGGTTCATAAACAAAATTTCTCTCGCCTCACAAAAAACGGATACCATTACCTTCTTGGCCGATTTCCGGACACGAAATTTTTTCGAAGCCGAACAACCAGGTTCAAACCACTCTTTAGCCTCTTGTTTTGATACGGGGTCACGGCGATATACCCAAGTCTCATCCATAGTAATGAATCGACGCACAAAATCCACTTTATCATTTCTAAAACGCTCCAAATGTTGCTGAGAAAGTCGCATTTGAATGTGTTTTTGTTCCAATGATTTCTAAAACCCAAACTTTTACTTAAAATATGGCTAACACTGCCTAATGAGATGTGTAGAGCCTCTACTAAATCTTTCTCAATCAATCGATGATCTTACAAAACCATGTCCTGTATTTTGGCTATGATTTCTGGGGTTTATGCGCTCTTTGGACGTCCTTCACGTGGATCGTCTTCAAGGTTTATACGACTACGTTTAAATTCAGAAACCCATCTTTCTACTATTCTAATTGTAGTTGAACAATCATTATACACTCTTCGTTCGTGAGTTTCTTTTGGTGGTACAACTTGCAAAAATAAGAATTTTATCACTGCACGATATTCAATTTTTTCCATTAACAAAAAAATACTGTGACACGGCGACACTAAATGGCTTGTAATAGAGATTGAAATGAAATTTCACATACGTTCATATGAAGAGTGTACCAACAAAACAAAAAAAGTTTTCGGCTAGTAGCAACGCTCACTCTTATCGAACTACAAAACTTATTGAACAATCTGGTATAATTCTTCTTACCTTAATTCATATTGTCATTAGTCATTTGTCATGGATTCAGCTACCAAGCCATAAATTATATAACCAGTAAATTTTCAATCGCATCAGCTATTAATTTAACTTGTTGCGGACATTCGTGAAAATATTTTGAAACAACATGTTCACGCTCCCAAAAGTATACCACGTTTTTGCCCAAAAACCGAAAACACCGCGTTTTTATATAATTCAACTAACAACACCGTAAAAACTTGACAGCCGATAATTATTTTGCGAACATGCGAATTTTATAAAAATCAACCAAATAACAAAGCAGCGTATTAGGCGCTAATTAAATGCGCAAATTGCAAGTTCTACGCAAAAATCAATTAAACAGCCACAAATGTTAGCGTCAGTGGAATTAATTACGCTGTGGCATAATCAATGGCTTAAGCATGCGCGTAGCGTGTGTCCACATTTGCGGCGTTGGCGAATAAACTACATGCCACGCCTAATTTTATGCAATTGAAAGCGGCGACCTAAACAAAAAGCAACAACAAGCGTGATTGCGCAAATGATTAACGCCCCATTTGGCGGCTGTGCGCATTAATATATTATATTTAGTATATTTACTGTTATAGATTGGAAATGCGCCTGCAAATGCATTATTCAATTGATTGTTTTATTTTATTATATTTGCATTGCACACTTTTCGGCTTGGCAATTTATTTCATTTCATTTGTGAAAAATGTCATTGACGGCCGATAATGGTTGAACAGCGCTGCGGTCACGCGGAATGCGGTTAACCCGAAAATGTGCCATTTACGCTGACACGCCTACCGGCCGTGCAGAGTGAAAGGCGTGCAAGGCAAATGCAACCCTGTGGTTAAAGCCGCACACTGAGGCAAGCTTTTTAGTTTGGGGCCTTATATAGGCGTGTATGCGTGCGTCGGCAGCCAAAAAAAAAGTAATAATTAATAGTTATGCGGTCATGGCTGATTGTGCGCTCTGCGGTCACTTATATGGCAAACTGAGTGGCAATAAAAATATTGGATCAACACAGTAAAAACAAAGCGAATTCAGCAACAAGAAAACAAGCAGCAAATTAGAGCATGCTACACGTGACCGCCCCGTAAAGCGCGCGCGCGTTAATTTGTTAATCAAAGAGCTTAGTTGTTGCCATGCTGTTGCATACTTTTGTGGGCAATTAACACAATTCATGTTTTTCTGTACAGCAGCAAACAGAAATTGTGTTGGGCTTTAATTGGCATGTTTTAGGATTATATGTGTGTATTTTATTTTAATGAATTTTATTGAAAATTTTTTTTTAAATTGAAATGTTGCATAATTTTAGGCGCACACCTGCCTTGTCAAATGGCTGCATAACAGCTAGTCTTAAAAACAATTATACAACAAAAAAAAAATATAAAAATTATTTCGTTATGTAAAAGCGCCTAAAAGTATGTGTTGAAGCGCAGACATGCAAATTTTCGCAACTAATTGCAAAAAAAAATCTATTTCCTTAATTTTTCAAATAATCTTAACTTGAGATAATCAAATTACCTAAATTACAATTGAAATTTCTTAACAAAGTTTTTTCTCTGATTAATTTAAATTTAAATACATTTCATGTAAATTAGTCCACGCCTAACGGCAATTTTGACAAATTCAAGCAATAATATTCTTCACAAAAAAAATATGAAAAAAGCTATTCAATGTATTAGCTATCACCACTAAATTTAATTACTGCTAAACTCAATTCTAAATTGCGCCTGAGGCCGTGCTTTAAATTATATCGTTGCAAAATATATGTACATGACCTACACCTTTTTAAATTCAATTATGCTATTATTTCAAGGAATTAATTGTATAATAATACTTTGGTGTGCGCTGAAAATTAGGCAGCAATTTTTACAAAGAAATAAATGGCATTTATTTTCCAAACTCTATATAAACGAAAGCGAAATTGGTTAGCTGAATGCGAGTTGATTCAATAGAAAGCGAAAGAAATATTATATTAATATTGAGGGAAAACGGCCTAAAGACATTAGAGGATATTAACACAAAAAGTTTAAACTATAATCAAAATTTAAATGCATATCTTGTATTATATTTGTAACAATTTTTGAGAAGTGCTTATTGTTAATACTTTTCTTTATTTTATTCGAAATTAAAGTGTATTGAAAATAGATAATTAGTTCAATTCAATTAATTACAATTTTCTATGGGAGTCCTTTGAATAATTTTTTGCTTTTCCCAAATTTTACGAATTTTAATAGATTATTTGATATTTTCCAATAGAGATAGATACTTTCTAGTTAGATTAAACTGGTAAAAAAGAGAAAATTTTTAAGAACTTTCTAATATCCATGCTAAGTTTGAGATTAACGCCACACTGTGTTGCGGCTAGTGGAAAAGTAACTTTTCTCCGATTATTTTTTTCAGTGTTTTTAATGATGCAATTTTGTCACAGACATTCTAAGTAAACAAAAAACACATAAAGCTTATTTTTATGTTGGCCCGTTGATTTTTAATTGATTTTAGAAGTCAAATATACAAGATTTTCACGAAATGAGGGGATTTCAGGGCTGTATTCAAAATGATCTCATTTGATTTTGGTGACAGATCTGCCTTCGGACAAGTATTTTCTGTAAAACAAAGGAATGTTGTTTGAGATATTTTCATATGCACCTTTTTTAGAGCGAAAACCCGACTAAAGGTCCATTTTTCCTTTAAATTTGGGTTAGGTAATCAATATCTAAAAAGTCCCAAAGAGTCCCAGTTCCAAACCACTATAGAAATGTTACATAATTTGTTTTTAACGAAATGTGAAAAAATCAGTTGCCCATACCTGCCCTCCTGGGAGTTATAGCGATTTTAGTATATCACTCTCAGTATTTATTCCATAGAAATTGAACGGAAATTCTCGGAATCACTTATTGAGTAATTTAATCATATTGGTTTTCGAAATAATTCGTTCATTTTTGGTCCCCATTGGGCAACGATCAGAAGAAGCATTGGAAGCAGGAAACAAGCACTTCAGAAACACAAGGCTTACCATGCGAGGAAAATATCAAGAAAAGACAATTGTGAAGACTATTACGTTATCTGCTCGCCAATTCTGATCCCGCAATCACAAGTAGGAGAATACTGAAGGAGAAGAAACACCTGAAATTATCAGAGGAAGCAATGAACTTATTGGTAGATGACTGATAATTTGTAATTTTTCTGTAGAATGCAATAAAATATGCCTGTGTTATAAAAAAGTATCTTCAAATTTTTTTTTTTATTCTACATCTATTCTAGCACTCCACAAAAATGAGCATAACTCTCTTAAAACTGAAGCTATTGACTTCAAACTGGTATCAAATTAAGGCTTTTATTGCCACCTTTCAAATAAGAAATGAAATAGATTTTAGTTTTATATAAAATTTCAGAGTTTTTCAACAAATATCGAAAAATCATGAAAATTTGGCGTTTATAATTCTTGTTCGGACCACCCTATACTTTATTTAAAAAACTAATCATAGGGTATTTATCAGAAATAAAAGAAGAATTAAAATAAATTTTTTTTTTGTAAATTTTTCGAACTTTTTTTTTTTTGACTTTTGTTGAAAATTTGACCCAATAATTTTTTTCGGTGTAAATTTTTTTTTCACTCATTCTCACTGTAAAATTACAGTTTAGGCAATATGATTTCCAAAAATTCCGGTTTCGCAACACTGTGCGCCAGAAGATTACAATTACTGAAAGCAATTTCGATTTAATTAACACTTAGTTTTCTCATTCATCACTAACTCTAATCACTGCAGTAAAGTGAGAAACCTAAACAGCACTGCAAATATTTATATAGCAACTTTTGTAAAGGAAATGTCAGTACCTGAAAATAATTTTTAGAACGTGACAGGTTTGCATGATAGCCGTTTGTTTTGTATATCACTGCTTCAAAAGTAGAAGCAGAAAAATCCTACTGCTACCGTATTTTCAATAACATTACAAACTCCCGTAAAAAGGCAATAAGGTCAAGTACCCGGGTTGACACATAGATGGCGCTATGGGAAATAAGTCCATATGATTGTTACTTATACCATGTTCAGACCGAAAATTTGAAAGGATTCGATTACATTTGAGCCCTTCACTAATCAGCCCGTTCTCACTGCCGTTGGAAAGATGAAAAAACAGCTGTTTTTGCCATTCAAGAACTCACATCGCTCAATATTTATTAAAAGAAAACATTTTCATATAGTATTTTGTAATAAAAGCCGTATTCTTTTAAATATTTTCCATATAATGGAAATAATAGACACATTTTTTTCATTTGAGAAGTTTTTCAGGTGAAATTAGATTCATTGCTTAAAAAAAAAAATTGTTTGTTTACATTTTTTTTCCTTTGTAGTGTCTAAATACGCTGTGATAATGTAACAGATTTCCAATGCTGACAAGTAGATGGCGCAAAATCAGAGTCGCACAAAGAGATTTAGCGTGGATCAGTTTCAAATCACTTCTATGAAGAGATTTTGAACTGTCATTTTTGTATGGCGAAATCTTGATAAATTTATAAGATTAGTGGGATAAACCACTCAACAGCCGAAATCGTGTGATTAAGTGTCGGTCTGAACATGGTATTAGCCCTAACCTTCAAAAAGCGCGTATATAAATTCGACAGTTGTCGGGTAACTAATTTGTGAATTGCATCATGAAACAATTTATGTTATTTTGAAAATCGGACAAAAAGCACTTTCGTATACTGATAAAAAATTTTGCTTTTTGAAGGGGAAAAATACAGTTGAAGCAAAAACTTCGCTTGATGGCAAGTTACCGGACACTGCCCTAACAAAATAACCCATCGTGGATCGGTACGCCAAGTTAAGATGTGGTGAAATAAGCACCGAGGACGGAGAACGTCCCAAAGAGGTTGTTAACGACGAAAACATCAAAAAGTAAAAAAGAAAATATTTTCGATGACCGTAAAGCAGTGGTGCGCACGCCTCAATACTACTACAGTTTACGTTTGCGCTGCACAAACATTGCTATAGATTTTCGTACGTACCTAGCGTACGTGTTCAGCCGCTTTCGTGTGCGTGTGATATTTTTCGCAGTAGCAGAATTATCAGTCAAACACGCGTGTTTGGATTTTTATTGCGTTGAGCGCCACTGGCGTAAAGGGAAGTTGTTCGACATAATAAGCACTCTTAACATATCAACTGAACATGTACATCATATCATTCAGGAATATTTGGGTATCAGCAAGCTCTGTGCAAAGTGGGTGCCGTGCGAACTCACTTTTGACCAAAAACAATGACGAGTTGATGATATGGAGCAGTTTTTGGAAATTTTCAAGTTTAATAAAGCCCAGTGTTTGCGTCTATATGTGACAATGGGTGAAACATGGCTCCATTAGTTCACTTTGAAGTTAAATCAACAGTCATCCGAGTAGACTGTACATGATGAACCCGCTCCAAAGCGTGGAAGAACACAACAGTCGGCTAAGCAGGTTATGGCTCCGTATTTTTAGGACACGCATTGAATAAGTTTGATTGATTTGTTTGAAAAATGAAGAATCATCAACAGCGTTTATTGCATTGCATTATTATTGTATTTGTATATTTCGAAATGCGTTTGGCATAATTTTTATTGACTACCCTACAAAAGGAGCGACCATCAAAACCGACTATTGTATTGCATTACTGAAGCGTTTGAAGAACGAAATCACTGAAAAATTGTCGCATTTAGAAAAAAAGAAAGTGCTGTGTCACAAGACAGTGAAAATGGTAGCTCAAATCCGTGAATGGGACTTCGAACAAATTCCGTTTCCACCGTGTACTCCAGATTTGGCTCACAACGACTATTTTCTATTCTCATATTTCAAATGAATCCTCGCTGGGTAGAAGGTTTCGTCGAATGAAAAGGTGATCGCCGACAATGGGACTTATTTTGGAGGAAAGAAAGCCCGTACTACAAAAATGGAATTTTGTTTAGAGTTTGACTCAAGACAGCCGCAGAGAAACGATTTGAGAAATTAGTACCAATTATTAATTCATAAAACTGAGCAATACTTAAACATTAGAGTTAGCGTTCAATTTGCAACTAGTTGCATTTTTACACATGACAGCTGACTAATGACATTATTAGATTCGTTGGTTACCGGGTTTTAGTGCAGTAAAACTTAAAAAACTATCGTCATTATGACATCTGTAGCAGAAATAGCTATAAATATAAAATATAGGTAAACTCTCAGTGGTTATAAGTGATAGATGACAAATGACAGATGACAACGATTAAAGTTTACCTCCAAAGTTTACAAAAATTTTCTGCAAAAGCACACATTGCAATGCTTATCAAAGAAGTAAGCTTGCCTCAAAACGCACCGCTACAGTTGCAACATTTAGCCAACCGTTTAATAAGCATTTAAGGTACACACTCACACGCACACACACAAAGCTGCCATGCAGTTGTATGCCATTTGTTCCACTTTTGCTTCTATCACTCAAGGTAAATCTGAAAAGCGAATGATAATATGGGTATGTGGCCGCCTAAGTAGGTGGCACATACACACACAAATACGTAACGCACAGCAGATTGGTATGTATGTAGTTGTGTATACACAAAAGTAGTGAAATGGAATACTTTCCACTCCAAATACGAAATTGCATAAGCACACACCTGCACACATACCAGACTCATTGCATATGCGTGCAGAAGACTTTCAATGCTGCAGTTTGTTTAGCCTGTGTTTAGAGGTAACGGTATAACGGTATATATTAAAGCCTGCTTATATTATCGGTTGCAAGTTAAAAGAAAAACACTACATAAGCAGTTGTGTGGCATATAGTTGTAGATATTAAAGTATCTATACACATTTAGCTAAGCAAACAGACACAGAAACCACAAAGACTTGTTGTTGCTGTTGTTTCATTGCACCCAGCTGAGCCGAAGCGAATGAGTTGCTTACAAGCGCTTGGCAATATTCCATTTAGGTTACCTTCATTGGCGCACAAAATACTCACCAATACAAATACAAAAGTATGTATCATTGTTTATATATGTATATACAAACACACATATATATATATATATATTTAAGGTAGTGCCAGTTACCTAAACCGTACAAAGGCAAACAAACCGGTGTGCTGAAGCCAACTTAAGTCAGCGCCAAGTTGACTTAGGGCAAACCAAGAAACAAATATATTTGCCAAGTGACGCATGAGAACAATGAAGTCAGCGGGGAGTGCGGAAGTAGGCGCACATACGTAGATGTATAAACATATACCGTTAGAATTTGCTACATGCATATATTTATTAGCGCTACGTTGCTGAGTTGTGAGCATTTGTTTGCGGTGAGCGTGAGTGTGGCAAGCATTTTATGTAAAACACACACACACACTGCAATTTAGTTACGTAAACAACCGCAAATATAACGTAACACACTATCTAATACCTATGTAATGAATTTATACAGCGTATATACATAAAATTACATATATTTGCACCAATATATGTTTACTTAGCTTGTTGCGCGCAACGATGAGCCACAAACGCACACACGGCCATATGTGGACGCTCGCAAATAATTGTGAGTGTGTTGTATTGTGCATGAAAGTTAAGCGATTTGGAAAAATTACCTTGCTGGCGCTGGTAGGAAAAGTGGAGAAATAGAAAATTGGCTTAGGCTTAACCCAATTTGTGCATGTCAAAGAAAAATATTATCGGCATATAATTGTTCAAAAAAAAAAAAAAAAATGAAGGAATAGTGGAACTGTTAGAGGTGGCCGAAGGAGAAAATAAATGTAATTCACAAAGTAGTTGCAACCGACTGAGTTTGGCCAATTATTGCTATATAAAAGTGTTGACAAAGCTGTATTCAAATGGTGGGCGACATGGCGTATTAGTAACTTCATTGCACAAGGCACACTCAGCAGATGAGCTTATACAATTCTATATATCGTCAGCTAAAAACGCAAAACAACGTATCATCAAAAAAATTAAAATTTCGGCTTCCGCTGACAAATATAACCAATATATTATCAATATATAACCATTTTATAACGAAAACTCAAATTTTTGTTTCAATACAGGGTTTGCTTGAAAAGTAAAAGGACTGAGTCGATTTAAAAAAAATTATAGATGCAATCGTTACAATTCTTTAATAACTTTCAAATTTGGCTCCATCTGCGTCGAGGCAGCGCTGCCAGCGCGATTTCCAAGCATTGAAGGCGTCACGGAAGACATTCTCTGGAATAGCCTTGAGAGCCGAGGTGCATGGTGCTTGGATCCGCTCTGTCGTCTTAAAATGCTAGCCTTTCATCGCCCTTTTCAGGCAAGGAAAAAAAAAATCAATTGCCTGCCTTGTTTGTAGCAGTTAAAAAAAAACGCGTTGTGTTCCAGGACCTTGTTGTGGTGCAAGTTGAGTCTTGTCGGTCTCGATTGACCATTCGTTTGAATCTCCTGAGGACTTCCACATAAAACTTGGCGTTGGCGATTTGTCCAGGAGCAACAAATTCATGGTGAACGATGCCTTTGATGTCAAAAAATACATGAGCATCGTTTTCAGTTTGGATTTGATCATACATCAGCCCGGCCTTATTCCCGGCTCTCCAAAAAGGCCTGGTGCCCCCGAAACACACCACTTCTTGCTAAAGCAACATCTGGGTAAACCTGTTGGATCATATCAAACGTCTCCGTCGGAGATTTACCGAGTTTCGCAGAGAATTTAATCGCGTACCTTTGCTCTAACGAACGCTGCATTTTCGGCTTGCACCACACACAGAAACACGTCGCACGAAAATGTTTATCCTGACTCTCTAGGTGCTCGGAGACAACTGACCAACCACTCGTTCATTAGCTAGCAACGCCCTCTACTGAGTCCAGTCGGTGCATGCACGTTCCTAAGTACAGTCGTGGCAGAAGAAAATCAGTCCTATTACGTTCCGGACAAATCCTATAGGAGTGGTTTCTATTATATCGTTTTTTCTTCGTCTGTAAACTTATGAAAAGTGATGTTACGTTATTTTGATTTTTTGGTGACGATAAGTAGCAGCAGAAGAATGTATTCTCTGAATTTACCAAAAGTCCCGCTTGATGATCGCTCAGCTCCAATTCTTGCACGAGCTGGATATTTATTAACACAGCGATTAAACTCCTTCCATACAACCGAAACGAGAACGCATCGGCGTTCGCTCGGAATTAGGTGAGTCATGAAAGACAAGATAGTTTTGAAAAGTTTTCCGATACATTGTGAATGTGCGGAAATGAGAACTAAAATCATGATATATGCCACGAAATGGTTAGTTTAGTTAGAAACTTTGTACTTCTTGTATTTTCAGCAACGAAAACGCAGATGAGTTGGCTAAAACAAGAGCCTATCTTTACGAATCCGAAGCAGGACGAAACCGTGTCCACTAAGAATGATCAAAAGCGAGTTCAATACGCAATTTTAATAAATAGCGCAAATAGATGGAAATCTACTATTAAAAGCAGGATAACGAAACAGATGTCGTCAAATTATGGCCGAACAAAAATTAGGGATTTATCACATAGCTGGTCCAGGAAAAGTATATACAGACTTAAAGCTACCACAATTCACCATTTTGATGCACTATCGTCGGACTTCTATAAACTTGCTAACTCGTCTCATCTGTGCACTCAAACCACTTTGTACTGTCCATAAAACTACTTTTGTATGTCCGCTATGTTTTTTATGGACAGCCACTATTCTATTTAGGATTTTACTACGTACGAGGTGTGTTCAAAAAGTATCGCGAATTTTGTGTTTTTTCAAAAATTATTTATTTATTCATGAATATCTATTTTGTCCCCTTCAAAGTAATCCCCGTGAGATAAACACTTGTGCCAACGGTTTTTCCAATCTTCGAAGCACTTCAAAAAATCATTTTTTTTTTATCTTCTTCAGCTCCTCCTTCGATGCCGTCTTTATCTCGTCAAGAGAAGCGTAACGTCGTCCTTTCATGGGTCTCTTCAGTTTAGGGAACAAGAAAAAGTCACAGGGGGCCAGATCTGGGGAATACGGTGGCTGCGGCATCATTGGTGTGTTGTTTTTGGCCAAAAAGTCGCGCACAAGCAACGATGTGTGAGCAGGGGCGTTATCGTGGTGCAAAAGCCAATTTTTGTTCTTCCACAAATCCGGGCGTTTCTGGCGGATTGCTTCGCGCAAATTGCGCATAACTTGCCAATCGATATGTTTAGGTCCTCAGCAACTTCTCTAACGGTGATTCGACGATTGGCCAATACCATTTTCTCCACTTCATTAATTTTTTCGTCTGTTGTTGAAGTGCTCGGGCGTCCGGCACGCTCTTCGTCGTTCACATCTTCTCGGCCTTCTGAGAACATTTTGTACCACCGATAAACGTTGCTTCGGTCCAAGGTGGCTTCTTCGTATGCATCCGCGCACTTAATTTCGTTTTTCGCACAAAATTTGATACAGGTTCTTTGATCCATTTTTTTGAATAGGTAAAAATCGAAGGCGATCCAAAACACGTGCAAGCAAAGCAGCTGTCAACAATTAAATGAACATTCAAAATGGCCAAGCTTGTCGGCATAAGTGAGAGACATGAGTACCAACATAACGCCACAAAAAATTCGAAATTCGAATATACGTAACCCGCGAAAATTCAAAATTCGCGATACTTTTTGAACACACCTCGTAAACATAAAAGAATCGAATAAAGAATTTGTCTGACATTTTGAATTTATAACTAAATTTCATCCGCGGAATCTTTGCAAATATTGGAAGAGACTTACGGTGATTCAAAACCACAAGCTTACGTGTGATATAAAGTCTTTAAACACGGTCGAGAGAACATTGAAGACATGCCTTGTTCTGGACAGCCTCTGATCTTTTCAACTAATGAATATATTGGAAAAGTGAAAGATATTGTGCTTGAAAATCGATTAGAGAGATCCCAAAAAAAGTGAAAGCTATTGTGCTTGAAAATCGATTAGAGAGATGCCGAGAGATCGCGACTCTCTCACGAGATCTTTCGAATAATATTGTTGGATATTTTGGGTATGAAATGCATCCCTGCTCGAGCCGTCCCAATAAAGCTGAATTTTTTTCAAAAAGAGTACCGTAAACACACATTCATTGAGAGCATTATAACTGCCGATGAGACATTTGTTTATGAGTTTGACATGCAAGCAAGTCAACAGTCAATAGAATGGAGGGATAAACACGAGCCAAAACCAAAACACCACGTCTAATCCGCTCAAAAACAAGGCGATGCTCATTATGGTTTTGAATATTCGTGGTTTGGTGCATCAGAGACAGGCTGTTAATAAAAAGTTCTATTTAGCCATATTGAGGCTTTTGCGTGAGAACAGCCGTCGAAACGGCCGGGATTTTGGAAAAAGAATTCATGGATTTGCACAATGATATTGAACCATCGCATGGAGTCACGAATTTAAAACCAAAAACGCAATGAATACTATAGGTCAACCACGTTAACGTGTGATTTTTTCTTGTTCCCCAAACTGAAAGTGACGCTCCATGGAGCCTGTTTTCAGTTCATGGAAGAGAAAAACCAAAATTCACTGAAGGAGTTGAAGGCCATCCCAAAAAGTGCTTATGAAAAGTGTTTCAAGGACTGGAAAAATCGTTGGCATAAGTGTATTACTTCTGGTGGAGATTACGCTGAAGGCGACAAAATAAATATACAAATACCAAAAAAATCCTGGTACTTCTTTGTCACAATGTATACGATGTAGTTATATGTAAGGTGGCTATGGGAATTATTGACCTGATATTAACCATTTTCGGCACAAGAAGTGATTATTATCAGAAAAAGAAACTCTATGAATTTTATTAAGACAACTCACATGATGATCGATATATACGGTATTTATGTGAGTGTGACGCCGTTTTGTCAACAACATTGCGCCAAACAGCTGAGTGAATGAGAATTTTCTTTTGTAACTGTTAAGCGTTTGAGTCTCCAAAGCAGACATATACGATGTAAAGTGGCAAACACGTAAAGTTGCAACGCCGATAAGCGTGCAACAAAAAGCAAATCGACATTGCAGCATGCTGTTGCAAGTGTAACAATTAAAAGGCACTGTATATATCACTCAATGACATACTGAGCACATGGCAGTTTATGCTGCAACAACATGACTGTTGCAAGTAGCCATGTGTGCTTTTCATTACTAGTAGAGGCACGTTTTGAAGCACGCATTAATCGCACTGCAGCCATGCGCTGCTTTACAGAACTTACACTCCACAATAACGCACATATTGAGCAGCCTAGTGGCATGCCACATTCAAATAAGAGCAACAACCAAACTTAGCCACAAAATGGCGTCGCACATTATACCCGGAAATACACACGTACGCATATATAGAGCATCGATACGTTTAGCATGTCACATGCAGCATGCAGTTAGCTTGCGTGAACTAGTGCCACACGATGTTGCAAGGTGCTCTAATATTTCATAATGTGTCACGCAGTGACATTAGAGTACATGCTCGCATGCATCGCCTAACAAAAGCTGCTGTCAATGTGTGAGTTACATGTTTTTAAGCGCGTTTGTGTGTGTGTGTAAGTGTGCTTGGTTGCAAGTATTTGTTATGTGGCAAATTGTAGTTAAATACAATGAGCTAGGGGCAAGCACATGCATGAATGGCCTATAAATTTCTACACGCAACTATTTATGTACAAATTCGAACATGCCGCATAAAGTGGCGCACCTACACACACACATACACATTTATTGTTATTACAATCAACCCTCATTTGTATATACGCCTTGTGGCATCTTTGCTGCATGCGCCACTAACATGGCATTGCACCCACAATGAACTCTCTCAGACGCGCACTTGTTGTTGTTGCATTGTTTATTATTGTTATTCTAGTGGCCAGCGTGCCAATGCCCTAACTATATGCTACAGTGAAATGTGATATTGTCAGCAATTTGTTGCCTCCCATTCGGTCCTTTTTGGTCCGCTTGGGCTGTTGCCATGCCACAACCTGCCTTGGTGCTATCGTTGCCTCATTTGTGTTCCTTTTGTTGCTATCGTCGCTTGTGCCACATGTGCCGCTAGTTGACATAATAAATTTTGCTTTGCCACATTTGAGGCACGGTTAGTAGCAAGACACAGCAAGATGTTGGGCGCCAAAAATTTTGTAGCATGGAGGTGCCTTGTAGGACTCCAATACAAATTTCTGTAAGGCATTGATCTCTAAAAGAGAAGTTTAGATTTTAGCAGATTCCCAAATCTTCTATAGCGCCATTACTATCAATTTAAGACAAATCAAATTGCACGGCATCCCTCGCAAGATTTGCTCACTTTGTTTGAATTTCATAGTTAAGATTCATCAGTTTGGATTGATCATGGAACGAAAAGATTGCTAAGATATAACGATGGAAATTTGTTGGCATACGATTTATTTGAAGCCTTTATCTTTCTTTTTCCTTCTATCTTAAGAAATTTAATCTGTGAGTCGAAAGCCAATCACTTCGAAGTCACCAGTGCTAGTTTATCCAACAACTGTCCAGTAATGAATATACTAGAATCGCTATCAATTTGCGTTGCATCCTCTGAAGCCTAGTAAACCTTTTGGAAGAGCCCAAAACTCCTGCTACTAAAAATTATTCAGTTCGAGAAACTGAGCCGCACAATTTTTTTCAGACTTGATGTCTTTGTTCCTGAGGAGAACTAACGGTTTGGGATATCAATGAAATTCTTTATTCCTGTGAAAGTACATTCGTTGCCATTAGGTATGGAACTCAATTCCTTTTTCATGGTCACCACGGGCACGCTTGCAGAAGTCCAGACGCCAAACCCAATTTTTGACGGGTTTCAGGCATATATCGGCCGACACTGCTGCAATTTCAAGTTCGATATTCGTACGAAGTTCATCAATCGTCAGTGTCTTATTCTCTTGGCGTAGCCTAACAGGAAATAGTCCAACGGCGTCAAATCGCACGACAGAGGCGACCAATTAACTAGGCCTTTTCGTGAGATAACACGTTCACCAAACTTGGTTTTCAATAAATCGATTGTGACATTCGCTGTATGGCTTGTGGCGACGTCCTGTTGGAACCACATATTGCCCAAGTGCTTACCACTCACTTCGGGCCAAAAATATTTGGTTATCATTGAAAGGTAGCAATTTTTGTGCCGGCCCTGGTCATAACGGAAGAAGTACGGCCCAATGACTCCGCCGGCCCATAAACCGCACCAAACCGTAACCTTTTGGGAAGCAATGGTAACTCATGAACTACATATGTGTGAATTGTTGTCTGACCAATAAGCCATTCAGCCACAATTGAGCCTCATCGCTCAGGATGATTCTTCGACCAATTTCGCCCAATTCTCGAACATAGGCTGATTCTTATGGGCAAGCAGCTTCAGTTCTTGAATCAATTTGATCTTGTAAGGATTTGGGCCAACATATTATCTCAAAATTCGCCACAACGGTCTCAAAGAGATCCGCAACGTTTGAACCCGACGTGTGAGAGACTGATTTGGTTCTTTCTCGATTGATGCGGTAGCGGCAGTAATATTCCCGAAAATACGGGCAATTCTTTATCATTCAGGCACGGGAATATGTTGTACTGTGCCTTGAAACCTTACTGAAGAGAAATGTCAAAAGAGAGGGGAAAAATATGACGTCTTTGAACCCTTTACCACCCTGTAAGGTATATATATGAATGATCGGAAAGAGGATTTTAGTCGATTAAGCCACATCCAACTATCCGTTGACTAGTGCCTCCGTTTTTGATATACCTATTTGAAATTTTTTTGAAAGGAAAAAAACCAAATGTGGCATAGATTACTACGAAGGAATTTCAAATCGTGTCACTATAACATATAGCTGTGGTATAAACTCTTGGATTCAAATATAGATAGTCTTTCTATTTGCCGAAATATCGTCACGAAACTTGAGGTTGGTTATTACTTAAGGCAATTGTACAATCTTCCAACTGATCGGTTAAAGTCAAGTTAAAGATCTTAAGTACCCACTTATGCTTTTAGAAACGTTCTTTTGAAGGGTATATGTTGTAGCTGCGGCGCAACCGAAGACAGCGTTATTTCTTGGATTTCGTCTTCAGAAGCTCAAAAATCAGCAATGGATTTAGTTTGGTTCCATGTATTTGAGAAGCAGTTCTCGTGAACCTGAAATGATATCTGAAATAGCTCGCCGAATGATCGTAAAATAAGTGAAACTCAAGTTCAAGTGTGGTTTGAATTGCGACTGATTGCAAAACACTGAGAAAATTAACGTTGGAAAAAGTCAAATGGAACAAGTAGTTTGCATGGTCAAGAGGAAAATCCAGTCACTTAAAGACTTACAGTTCTTCAAATATTTTGTCAGCCAAGTACTGTAAAGTACATTATTCCATAAATCTTTTTAGGTAAAGAGTCTCTTCTATTCAACTGTATACCGCTAGCATCGATGTGAGTTCAACTGAATGAACTGAATCCAACAATAAGTTTTTCGTGTTCAACCGAATTTGTTATTAATGGCATACTTTGACATTTACTTAAATTTCTCGGTTTTTTAAAGCGTGAGAGCATTAGCCGAAATTTAGTTATTGTCAATACGGAATTTTCTCTTACTATCGCTTTGAAATGATATTCTTGGTGCGAAACCGCATAATTCTATGTATAATATGGGTTTTTAAGCATTCGAATTTAAAATCTGTCGACAATTTTTACTAATTAAAAAATGCATTTATATGTATGTACGTATATAATAAACACATGTTTACTGTTTTCGAAGCATTTGCAATAACTTCATTCAGCTGCTGTCATCACTACACAATTTATCTTAAATGATATATGCATAAGCGGCGAGAATTTATGGCACACCGTGGCTTGTACATATATACAAGAGGGTACTCAAAAGTTGCGCACCCGCACACACACACACATAAACAAAAATCAAAGTAATAATGCACATGAGTGGTAAACACCATATATATGTGTATATGTCTGCACCTATGGGTGAGTGTGAGCGAAATTTCATAATAAGCACGCAGACAAAGGCGATTTCTTTACACGTATAAGCCATAAATGCACACCCGAGTATGTGTAAGACCCGCTCGTGGCTGTATAGGTGCGCTCGTGTGTACATACAGCATGCGTTCGTATAAGTAAATCCACTTATTTATGCACTCAAATGCATTCGTGCTTTGATAGCAGCACAGTAAACGCTTTCAGCTTAGCACACACTGGCACTTACTTACCAATACAGACGCACACATACTTCAGCATGAACTTAAACCAACTAGTATACACACACACACACATAATACACATATGCATGTATGTAGATATCCTGCGGCGCTGTATTTGTGCCATAAATTTCTCTGCATAATTTCTGATTTAGCAGATTTTCTGGATTTTCTCGCAAGCTTTTGTCTCTATCGCCTTGCGCCAAATGAAAATGCGAAATCTCTTGACGTTTTGGTGTCGCTGCCAATGATTAGCCCGGGCGATTAATTAATTGGAGTGACGTTTTATGCGATTTAGGTCACTCTCATCCAGCAACGAAGCAGAGTTACGAGCACGACTTTTATGCTGTGAATACTGGGGATTGCAGTGGCTTTGTTACTTTGAAGTGTGGAAAGGAAATATGCATATGTATGTGTGTGGATGTGCTCCGAGATTGCATGCAGACTTAGTACGATTTTCATTTTTAATGACACACTTCTTGGAAGAGCATTTAAATTAAAAAAGTTTAATTGAAAATCTGGCACAATATAGCGTTTGGGAGCAATGCAGCGTTATTATCTCTGAGAAAAAAATGTTAATATAAATTCCGAATTTTAAGGAAAATATTTGACCTAATATATTTCAAATATATGTATATACAATCAAGTATCAGAAGTGCTAAGTTCGAGTAAAACCGAGCACTTCACACCTCTATCACATGGCAGGATCAAAACCGGGGAAATATCTTCAAGCCTAGGCAATTCTCACCCAATTTTATCCATTTTAGGCTTTGAGTTGCATCGACAAACAGACAGACAGTAGTCGGACTTATAGTCGCTTTTAGAGATCTCGCTTTCAATGAGCAATTTTTTTTCGGCTTTTGACCTTCTGACAGCTGCTATTTGATTTCAGAAGACGATGCTCATTGTCTTTTTTGACATCAAAGGCATCGTCCACCATGAATTTGATCCTCCTGGACAAGCCGGTAACGCCAAGGTTTACGTGGAAGTCTTTAAGAGGCTCAAACGATGGGACGATCGGGTCTGAATGACATCGCAGTCGATTGAAAGTTGTACCACGATAACGTCCCGCCTCACACCGTCTTTCTTGTGAACAGCTACCTAACCAAGAACGGCATCCCAACACTTCCGCAGCCGTCGTACAGCCAAGATGTGGCCCTCCTGACTTTTTTTGTTTCCTTGCCTGAAAAGGCCGATGAAAGGCAAGCATTTTAAAATGGCATAGGAGATCCAAGCAGCATGAACCTCGGCTCACAAGGCTATTCCAGAGAATGCCTTCCGTGACGCCTTCATTAGTGGAAAATCACGCTGGTAGCGCTGCATCTACGCAGAAGGAGCATTTTGTTAAAGTTCTTAAAAAATTGTAACGATTGGTTCAATAATTTTTTTTAAATCGACTCAGTCCTATTACTTTCCGGACAAACCCTGTATGTATATTAAAATTATTAGAAGATGGAACCTCGCCTACTTTTACGTAATTTTTAAAACCGCAGATCCGTCTCTCCAATCAGCCACCTCGCACCAATTAACAGATTTGTTTTTATAATTTGGAGTTTAGTACGTTATCGATTCATGGTGCTTTTGGAGTCGCAATGGTTTGATTCTGCCCATCTGCAATACAAATTTTTCGGGAATAGCCTCCAATTAGAGTACCGCTTTAGGTTTTTAATTGACACAAAACGGATTCTCCGAGCAGTCGCTTGAATTTTCTGAATAGCCGAGGTCGCATGGAGCTAAATCAGGTGAATATGACAGTTGCGGCACAATATTGTTCGAAAATTTCTCACGAATAATGCAGTATGCGACGGTCCAAGAGTTGTCGGCCCATAATTCCGGTTTATTTTTACGCAACATCTCGATTATCGGTAAAAACAGTCAACATAGCCATGATTTTTGAGCTGCTTTGAATTGATTGTTCGGCTTCTGCTTACCTTTGCCACCATACGAGGGCTGCTATATATATTCTGGCCTAGGGCAACACTAAGTGTTGCCAGGTGCAATCTGACATTTCCATTGGAAAGTTTGACATTTTTTAGCATAACATCACTCAGAACGTTTTGTCATTTAATCGTGAATTGTTTTATTTACAGGGAATTAAAAAATTCATCTCGGCAAAAAATGGAATTAACTCGTGAACTTTTTCGTGCGATCATTTTTCACAACTTTCGACGTGGATTATCACGACAAGAGTGCATCGATGAACTAAAATTTTGGTATGGCTATGAAGCACCATCCTATAGCACTGTGAAAAACTGGTACAACGAATTCAATCGTGGCCGACGCTCGCTCAAAGACGAATTCCGTGAAGGTCGTCCAACAACAGCCGTTGTGCCAGAAAACATCGATGCCGTACGTGAACTGATAATGCAAGACCGTCATGTAACATACCTTCAGATAGAGGCATGCCTATGCATTTCTCCCACCAGCATACATTCGATATTGCATGAACACCTGGCCGTAAAAAAGGTTTGTTCTCGTTGGATCCCGCACAATTTGACAATCGCTCAAAAAAAGGCTCGTGTGGATTGATGTAAAGAAATGCTGAAAAAATACGATCGCGGTGCTTGAAAAGACGTTTATAAGATCGTCACAGGTGACGAATCATGAATCTATGCGTATGACCACGAAACAAAACAGCAATCGACAAAAGAAAAATAAAAAATAAAATAAAATAAAACATTTTCGTTGATAAATATGCCTATTTACATTATTAAGCCAGAAATATATATAGCAACCTACGTATGCGTCGAATAGATCGTCTTTTTCTGGGTCGTTAGCATAGATCATGGTTCATCATCAATACGTTTTTGACACTTTTTGATCAATTTGTACAAATCAAAAACAATTGCCGAAGTCTTTTGATTCCATTTGATACCGCTCACAAAATTTAATAAAACTTCTTGGTTGAAAATTTTTACTCATCGTAAAAATCGCCAAGTGCACTTTAAGTACTTTAGAAAGCCAAGCATAAACTAAACACTGATAACTCTTTTGATGTAATATTTGGCACAGATAGCACTGGCAGTCTTACTGACCGAGAAAAAGAATATTTCGACGAAAGGGTTTTTGCACGAAACTTAAATTAAAGAGTCTTACTATTTTTGACACAGTCTATATATCAAATAATGATGTAATCTGTTGCTAAATCTGTTCTATCGCAACCAAAGTTTCACTATGTTTTATTTTGTAATTTTTATACGAAATTTAAGTTCGTTTAGCGAATACTCAATGCCACGAACTTACATACTCTCATACTCGGGAAGTTACACCTTAAGCAGCGTGACCATCCATTCAAATTGTAACAAATATTATAAACATATCGAAACAATTTTTCATTTTTATACTCACCGTCCTCCAGCGATTCCAGCTTTTTTAAATTAATCTTAATATCCTTCACAAATAAAAAAGTTTCCATAGAAGTACTTAAATTTGATCGATCAGTTAGAACGGGAGCTGTATATTATACTACTGTGTCCAAAAAAATAAGGTCAAATTGTATTTATTTTTAAAATTCTTTATTTATTCTTCCAAATCAATTTCATACCCTTCAAAGTAATCCCCTCCCGATGCAATGCGCTTATGCCAACGGATTTTCCAATCTTCGAAACACTGGTTGTAGTCTCGGGATGCCTTCATATATACGAACTGAATCTCCTCAGTTATCGTTAAAAAGTGTCCCCGGAGCGGTCGTTTGAACAGCCAGAAGTCGCACGGCGCCAATCAGGTGAATACGGTGGTTGCGGAACGATATGATATAAGTATATAATGATCACGAATTACGAGGGAAGTATGGGATGGGGCATTATCGTGGTGTAAAAACCACAATTCCACAATTCTGGCCTTTTTAGGCGGATAGCGTAACGCAAACTCATAATTCACAACTCCACGATAATCGAAGAAAACAGTCAACATGACTTTGACTGACTTGAGCGACTTTGGCGCGATTTTTTTGGTCTCGCTCTCTTTTGGCATGATATTCGCTCGATTGACAAGATCCAAGTTCATCGCCAGTTATATTGCGTTTCATGACACCCTTAGTCGGAAAGCATCGTTTCACACACTTCAACGCGATTTTCTTTTTCCAAAAATTCAATGTTTTCGGTATCTCGAAATTTGAAACTTGAGGTTTAAAACATCCTTCAAAATGGTATTGGCTGAGCCTTTCGATATGCCAACTTCATTAGAACACTTATTGTTAATCGACGGTTTTTCAACACTAAAATCTTTGATTCGTTGAATGAGCTTCGTCGGTTGAGGTTGAGGTCGTATATTCGTCTTCGACACGTTCACGGCCGGCTTGGAACTCAATATACCACTTCTAAACATTTTTTTAGATATAGCCTCATCACCAAAGGCTTTCTGCATCATCCTCAACATATCCGCAGCAGAAAATTGATTCCGTAAACAAAATTTAATGCAAATTCTTTGCTCAACAAATTTCGACAGCGCAAAAAACGAAAAACTCATCTTTAGCAGCTCACAAAACGACATGTATCTGAAACACTAATGACTATTTTGGCATGAAATTTGACATAAATATGTCTGACAGTACTACCAACCAAAAAAAAAATAATTCTCCAAATCTTTTGACGCGCGCAGTTTAAATTCAAATGTCACCTTATTTTTGGGCACAGTGGTACATTATATTAAAAGTCTTACTAATTTTTGCCAACAGGTTATGTAATTTTTCACTCAAGTTAGTTTATCGCCAATACGGCCAATTATACATATTTAATAAAACAGTGTAAGAATTTCAAAACACTTGATTGAAAATACTAAAAAAATATAACATTACAAAGTTTATAAATTATAAAATTTCATTTATTTCCTCTCTTTACAGCTTTTACCTACTTCGGAACCGAGCAGCTTCTTAACATTTTCGCCACGTACCACACAAGACAACCTTTTGAAGAAAACTGTACAAAAAAGGTGCCAAAACTCAAATAAATAAAAGTTGTTGCTGTTGGAATAAATAACTTAAGAATTCATATTTATAACACTTGCATTGTTATAAGCACAATTCGAAGTTTGGGCTAAACTTCTAAAGCTTCGAAGCAATCTAATAGGCTACAACAACAAATCGCAGTCTGTAAGTGATGAAGTCATGAGACCGACATTTGATCGACGCCTCTGGATATTACTGTACATTCTACTAATACAATGTGAGTACTAAAGTATATTTTCTGTTCTAATATTTTTATATTGAATAAAGCTACTATAACGCAGTTAAGTGAATGCATTGATTTCAAGAAAGGTTAGTAGACAAAAGCACAAATAAATTGGTGAAACTTAAAAACGAAGTTCTTCTGTTTGGTGGCCTTTGCTTAACTTAGTTCAGCCAAGAACAAATTTCTTGAGTTCTAGAAAATTAAATGAACGATTCTAAACGTTTGACATCCAAGCTCGAAAAGATTTTTAAGGTTTTCTTACCGTCACTCAAGCAATAAAAAAATTAAAAAATTTAAAGAATATTAAATTTTTAGCTCGCCACTTCGGAAAAAACTTCTTGGCGTCAAAGAAAAGCAGTCATCTGTGGCGTATTTGCTTATCTGTCTTAAGCCAAAGCCGCTGAAACTAATACAATTACACCCAACATCTCACAAACTTATCGGTGTATGAGTAAAGTCTATAAGAAAACCTGGGTAAAAAAAATACACACATAAAACCATATATATATGAACAACAACAAAAGTATATAGAAAGCGGAGCACAGCTGTTGGAGAGCTCCTCTTCGCGGTTTTGTAGTCTCCTTCTCTTCCACTTTGCTTCCACTACCTCATTCGCAGAAAAAAAGTAACATTTCGTTCCGCAAAAATTCCCCTAATTCTCTGTTTTTTTTTTTTTTTTTACAATATTTACAACGGCTTTATCTCTATTTCCGGCTATGCGTATCATTCCTTACTTCTTTCTATATATTTTCACAGTTCTTTTGAACCCATTTCCTCAGCTACGTTCGCCATCATTCTCACCACGCCACATTTTTTATCCACTCTGCCGCCGTTTGCCACTCGTTTGAGCTCGAATAAAAATGCACACGTTGTAGCATAATTTAGGGCGTCAGCTGACGGTCGCCACGGACTAAGCGTTTGCCAAGCAAAACACCAGCCTCCTTTACCATTTTTTATGATTGCCTGCACTTTTTTCCAGTTAGTTTCCATTTATATGGCAGGCAGTTTTAAATTTCACACCACATCACCCGTTGCGTGCCAGCGCCTATATGTAGGCAACAAACAATTCTTTCTTTGCTTGCTGGCGTTTCTTTCCGGGCGCTCACTTTTTTGTCGCCTTTCTGATTTAATGCCTTAACGCTGCGCATTAGCGTAGAAATATAAAAACAACAAGCTTACTCGCAGCACCAACACACACACAATGACATAAACACCGTTCTACAAGTATGTGTATGCAGCGCTGTCTAAGCATTAAAACGTGCGTCTGCTGCCTTTCCGTGGCGTGATAAACGTGCTTTTTCCTCCGCTTCTTTTTCAGCTCTTCGTCAGCTTCTAATTTTTTTCGGCAGCACCGAAGCGCTCACACATACAGGCCTGCGAATTCCGGTACGCGTGTGGCTGTGTGCGGCTTGTCACTGCTGACTTATTTATTGTCATATTACTGCTGCTGTTTGTTATCACTTTGGTGTCGCTTCAGCGTCGCTTTTTATGCGCGTTTTTGTTTATTAGCAATTTAGGAGTGTAAATTTTCAGCTGCGAAAATAAATTTGCGCCTAAAAATGTGTCAGCAAGGGCTTTGTGCTGAACGCTTCGCTTTCAAGAGCTTACTGCTTTTTTTAGCTACATTAGAAACGCTTGAAAAAAGTTTAAATTTCTCAATTTAAGACACATAAAATTCGGCAAACAAAATTTTATACTGTGGAATTGTTCAGGTTCGCCTTTTCGAAGTAATTCGATACTTAAATTAATATGAAAGTCAGTTGCGACTCTACACTTAAAGTAAATTTGTTATCAGTATAAAATACTTGCTTCTCGTCACCAACAATGCATGCGTTGAAATACTTTATACTTTCGCTACATGCTACTACAGAACATAATAGTTTCATTCACTTAACGGTTGTTATACCCTGAACAGGGTATATTATGTTTGTTACGAAGTTTGTAACACCCAGAAGGAAGCGTCGGAGACCCTATAAAGTATATATATAAGTGATCAGTATGTTGAGCTGAGTCGATTTAGCCTTGTCCGTCTGTCTGTCTGTATATATACGAACTAGTCCCTCAGTTTTTAAGATATCCTTTTGAAATTTTGCCTACGTCATTTTCTCTTCAAGAAGCTGCTCATTTGTCGGAACGGCCGATATCGGACCACTATAACATATAGCTGCCATATAAACTGAACGATCGGAATCAAGTTCTTGTATGGAAAACTTTCACATTTGACAACGTATCTTCACGAAATTTGGTATGAGTTATTGTTTGTAAAAATATATAGTATCTGAAGAAATTGTTCAGATCGGCTTACTATAGCATATATGTAGCTGTCATACAAACTGAATGATGGGAATCAAATGCTGGTATTGAAAACTTTTGCATTTGACAAGATATATTTACGAAATTTGGTATAAATTATTTTCTAAGGCACCAAAGTAATCTGTGAAGGGTATATTAGCTTCGGTGCAGCCGAAGTTAACGTTTTTCTTGTTTTAAACCAAAACTAATCGAGGTTCGAGAGAGACAAGCTGAATTCCTAGTGGAAAGTGAGTTGTTCTAATGAAACTTCGTACACGGGTACCTTTGAGCCCAAGGGAGCTGGGTATCTGCCGACTGTCATGCATACAAATACCGCTAAACGGAAAACTATAGATTGCGATAATCAAATCCCAAAGTAGAATACGAACTTGAAGTTTGGTAGAGAGAATTGCAGTAGTACGTGGCATATGTGGTTTTAAACTGTTTAAAATGTACGTGTGGACCCGCATTTAAAAAATGCAATGTGCAAATTTGATACTCTGGAAATAGATGATAATCATCCCCTTATGCAAAACTTGGACAGCGGACGTAGTACCGTCCCCCCGTGGGTTGAAATCCAATATTTCAGGAACTACTGGGCCAGTTTGGTACATAATATTATTTAGATTTTCCTATATTGCATTGTGAAAATGTCCGTGGCTGTATTTGAGTGTACTTGTATGTCAGCATGCCCTTCTGTCAAAATCAACATAATACTTCGCCTATCCACCGTATACCTACATACTTTAAATATTTTTGAACTTCCGCTCGGTCTCGCACGGGTATTAAACAATCATTTCAAAAGTTATAATTTTGTACACACTCTCCCACACATTCTTTCTCGTTTTTGCGTGGGGTCATTAGAAATGACGGAAATTCGAACATGAAAGCAACGTGAAATGGTGGTCGAAGACTACCTTTTAGAAACCTATTTTAAAAGTAGGCATACATTTTTCTCCCCTTATGTCTTTCGCGCCAAACGACGTCATTTGAAAAAGGTTATTGTACCTACGTACATATGTTGTTTCAAAAATTTACGGAATGTGTGTGATTATTTGTTAATAAATTTTTGATTGGTTATAGACATTGCTGGATCCAGAGTAGAATTTTGGGGGGAACTGTAAAATTTTTACTTGCAACTCAAATTCTTTTCTTCACAGAATGTCACTTATGATGGATATAATGTATAAATTTGAACTACGGAGAGTTAACCCCCTCCGGATTCGCACTTGGTTGTAGTGGCCCCTTTCAGAAGCACATCACATACCATTCGGTTAATCGGAACCCTTTTTTGGCAGAACACTTAGAGCAGATCCTATTCATTCACCGATTTGGACGGATCGAGCATAATAAATCTGTGGATCGTGTCTGAAAGCTAATCTGTTACTATTAAGTAAAACTTGATTACGGCCCTTAGTCGTTGATGTTTTTTGCCGATTTCTCTCCGTTCCTCTCTAATCATGAAGCCGTTGGAAACGCTCAGAGCTCGACTCCTAATGCGAGCTTGTGTATTTCTAATATTTTGTACTTGAAAGGCTCTAAAATTTTGTAAGCCGCTACTTGAAATGACCGTACACTTCTTTGAGGAATCCTCTGCAACCGCTCGTCACTCGACTCTACGGCAAGCGATTGCGATGCGTATTTTAGTTTCTGATGAAGATTCTCCATCACGGCGTGATGGAAACTATTTCAAAAAGCAGAGATCTATATCTTTTATTAGGCAACAGTGGCGAATATGGTACGATCCATGTGTTGTTAGCTTCGATATTCACGCCTCTAAATTGAATGCTAAATGTTTAGCCATTATCGTCTTGTGAGCGACGCCGATAGAGTGAATATCCATCATTTCCCATTTCACGCAGATATTGTTTCGTGCATTTATTGTCAGACATACAAACCGAAGTGGGCTTGTGGTGGATCTTTCTCTGCATTTGGAATTTCCGCAGAAATGATTTCATCAATTTGATCTGGTGTAACCACCATCCACCATCCAAAGAAGAATGTGTGCGTGCGGCAATTTTTGCAACTCAACAGAGTACATCCAGCATCTAACAGCACCATTTAGTATACCATACGATCGCTTGCTGTTTCTCGTTCATGTGTCTTGGGCTGCCATTCATTGAAGGCAAAAAGAACGCCGACTGATATTAGCGCGACCTCTTGATCACTTTGTGTGAAACACATATAAAGTTTTCACTGAATAATTTTCAGCAATTTTTCTTTTGAGTAGCCGAAATAAAAAAGCAAGCGACCGAAATTGAATGATTCAAATCAAAATATTAAAAAACAAAACTAACAAAAATAAAAATTAAAAAAAAATGTGTACGAAAAAAGTTACTTTTTGGAATATTCCAATTTTCCGACTTTTCCTCATGAAAGGTATAAGGTATTTTTATTTCTAATCCTTGCCCGATTAACAACGAACAAACTCTGAAAGTTTCATCAAGGTTGGTGGAGCCCTTCTCTTAGCGTTGCCAACAAACAAACATTCATTCCTTTGTATGTGAAAAACAAATGGGCTGTTTTTACGGGTTTTCCGGCAATTATTCGAATTTTTTTTGCCGTAAAAACCATCTTTGAACCTTAGCAAACCTTTAGAAAAAAGAATTGGCCAAATTGGTCCAGGCGTTGTTGAGTTATGCGCTTAGCAACACATTTTGCGATTAATTTTTTACATACATTTGTATGTATGTATATATTGATGGAATCTGAATACAGTTCAGAGACAGTATCCATCTAGTTTGACACAAATTTTTGACCTGAATAGGGTAAATACTCTATATACTGCTAAAACCCATAGCTCCCTATACCGAAAACAAATTTTTAGTCTCCGATAAGCTTCATATTGTTTATATCAGTTAGTAAGTAAGATATTTTAGCAAAAGTAAGTGATGATCACTATTATATTAGATCTGCTATGGTTTAATGCCGAAAATTTGCCAAATTAGTTCAAAGCCGCAAGCTCCCGAACCCCACATATAACGATTTTCGTAACTCTGTAAAATTTTATGACCAATATATTGGTTACGGTGTGAGATATAGTCAATTGTCGGTTAATGTGTGAGTTATAGTCATACAATTTTGAGTAAAAATCTTCTCGAGTGTACTATGGATATACCAAAATACAAGCAAGCGGTCCAGACTTACCAATAGCGCAAATGAAACTTTAAACTATTTTAGTCAATGTGATGTTTAACGATGCATTTGAATTAAATCGTTCTAGGTTCAGAAATTCTTATCCCTAATATAATGATTTCCGATTCATTGGTTGATCTTTTCTTGCTATACTTAATATATTAAATTCAGCCCCTCCGGGTGGTGTTTACTTCACTCATTTGAGTAAATTAGGAATTCGAAAAAATTATGTTTTTTTTTAATATTTTATTGCCATTGTAACTAGTTAACATAACGTAAACTACGACATACGACAAACGAGTTAATGGTGCTCTGCATATAAATGTAAATGTAAAATATATAACTCTGTATAAGTTGATACGGGTTTTTGCGTTTAAGCCTTTCTTTCTATTTATTTTGAGTAACGAGAAGTATTCACATGGTTAGAAAGTCTTTCCATACGAGACTTTGCATATTTGTTGATTGATGGGGCAACTAAGTCAATTTCGAGAACGCGTTCAAGATCGTGACTGCGAACATACCAAGGCACATTGACGGCGCATCTTAAAATTTTGTTTTGAATCGCTGCGATTTCTGCGTGTTTTTTTGTCAGTGCTAGGGCTTAAGCAGCCCCAAAGTTGTATGCTCTAAGTCCAAACTGGTCTGAACACCTACTTACAAGCAAGAATTTTGTTCTATGTGGATAGAGCGGAGTTTCTACTCATTAGGTAATAAATTTTTCTGAATTTTATTTCTAATTCTTCTTTTTTATTTTGACATGTGCGCACTCCATTTAACTTTTGTGTCTAGGGTCATGCCTAGGTATTTCCCAGTATTATGATATGGCATTTGCACACCGTTTAAATACAGAGTCATATACTAATACTGTTGTATGTGGAATCAATATGTACTGATTTAGTTTTCTTTAATTTTATTCGCTATTTAGCTGGCCATTCAAATATTTTCTATAAATGTTCTTGCAATCTTGCAATTGATGCAGTTTGGGTTTCGCCGACAGACAAAACCGCGGTATCATCTGCAAATGTTGCTATAATACAATTGTCATCATGGGTAGTGGATCGCACGTAAAGAGTAGGTAAAGGATGGGTCCTAACACACTACCCTGAGGAACACCAGCTTTAATTTCCTTTAAATCAGCGTACATATCTCCATGTTTAGTTCGAAAAGAACGGTTCGAAAGTTATGATTTTAAGATATTGTAATATTCTTTTGGTAAAAGCATAAAGCCCGCCATAGCAAACTTTATCAAAAGTTTAAGAAATATTTTCGAGGAAGACGGCCGAGTAAACTTTTTTCTTTAAAAGCACTTTCAATGACTCGACTTGTTTTATGCACTTGGTCAATAGTGGAGCGATTTTTGCGAAAGCCAAAGTGATGCACCGGTATCAGCTTTCTCTCTTCAATTATGTTTTTAAGACGCACAGCAAGCAGTTTTTCCATAAGCTTTGAAAATATTGGCAGGAGAGATATGGGCCGATACGAAGTTATGTCATGCGTTGGCTTTCCAGGTTTATTGAACGTAATCACCTTAGCAGTTTTTCAGTAAATATTTAAGTATTGTAGCAGTGTTCATTATAGCAGTAATTTTGCCTATAACCTTTTGAGGAAGCTGCTTTAGTATTTTGCTGGTATTATGGTCAAACCCAAGTAATTTTTTAGGCTTAAATTTTTTTATTTCTGCATTTCGGTGTTTTTGTCGTCAGTATGAGGTACCATTTCTGCTGCATTAGATGTTTTATATGCTTTAAAGACACCTTCGAGGTATTCCGAAAAAACATTTACTTCCTCTATATCGCTCTTGGCCCATGCCTTATCTGCTCTTCTTATGATCGTTAGTTAAACTTTTCAGATAATAGTTGAGAGTATTGTGTCACGAAGATAAGAGTGCATTAGATTTATAATATTTGTACCTGGTTAAGATACTAAATATGATTTTCATCCATTGACGATTTTGTCGGATAATTTTATAAACTCCTAAACTTCATTTTCGCGTATAAAATCAACACATTGCAGGAGTAACGGTTACATCCGAACTTATATCTTTCTTTTTTGGTAAAAATAGTTTTTTTAAATCTGGAAACACTTTATATAGCTCCTTTTAGCTAAATAATAATTACTCTAAATTTTACTTGAGTTCGAATGGAAATAATATAAATGAAGGTGAACCTTTCTAATTTGATATAAGCTTGTATTCCAGTATTGGATGTAACCAAAAATTATAAAGGGTACCACACTACAAAATTTTGTTCACATGCTCGCTTACTTATAGCTCTCAACCGCCTTATTAAATAGCTTATATACAATGCTTTAGCGCAAATTATCTGCTGCTTGAAATTACGAGGCATTATGCCCAAAAAAAAGATAAAAAAAATTATATGAGTAATTAAAACCAAATATAATCTTCATAACAAAACCGTTACTTCTGACTTTTACCAGTTGATTAGTGAGTACAGGAACGTACTAAACGCATAAATAACGGTGAATTCAGATGGATTTTTTTATGCTCATATTTTGGAGCATACCGCACATGACCAGCATGCCATTTATGTCTTCCGCGCGACATGACGATGAAATGATAAGAATAGTCAAGCAGCACCTACGCAGCCAGCCGCACATCTCAATTGCTATGCTCGCCTCCACATTCCTCCGAGCTCAGTCCAACTGTTGCCCATTTACTTTTTGCTTCCAGTTTCTTTTGTTTTGTGTCAATCCCAAATTGAACGAGCTTAAAGCGCCTGCTGAGTTGGCGTGAGTCGGCTACGTGCCGGAAATACTGAAGGTATGGACGCGGCAGCCTGCGCGCGCATTTCATTAGTTTCCCAAGCACAATGGTCTAAGGGTATTATGAGCTTTAAGCGCAAAGCATTCGTTTCTCGCTAACAGTTATCTGGCTAAGCGTTGTGAGTCGCTAATGCTTTCGCTTTTCGTGCTCTTGTTTTTAATTTTATTATTCCGATTACTATTTCACTCCCTCTTTCCTCTGCCCTGCTGTTCGTGTAGCTGTTTTTCAACCAATTCCTACGTGCCCCACCTTTGTTTGGTGTTTTGCGACAGCACTCGGTACAACACTTGCTTAGGTAAAGTGTAGGTAAGGCGCCAAAAAGTATGCCAAAGCTGACTTAAGCTCCATGCTGTTGTACAGTTTTAGGCTGTGATTAAGTGGTATTGAGGAAGTTAGTGCAAAATATGGTAGTCAGGTTGGGAGTGCTGAAGTGGGAAAAAATTGTGGAAAATTTTGGTATTTTTTACCGGCAAACATTGTCGGGAGACAACAAAACAAAAACATAAATATATTTACTAAATATGAATTTTTTGTTTGCGGTTTTCGTTATGTATTTATAAAAATGTAACATACATTTGGGCGCTCCGCAGACAGCTGCATTTCAGTTTCACTTCTTAAAGTTTACATCACCGTAAAGCAGCTAAATTAGTCGATAGCTTAGATAATAACCTAATTTCAGTTTTTTATTTTACATTATTCCCACTCGAGGCGAGCGAGCTTCAGTATACCTTAAATACATTTTGCTTTTCGCCACTTTTCTCATTTGCTTTCATCACCTTTCTTCTACTTCATTGACTCGTTGAACCTCCACCTGCCATTTAGGATTTTTCTCCTCGCATGCTGCACTTGACTTTTCTCTTGATTGTAGCTACAAAATTTAGTATGTGCTCGTGCCACCTTTAGCTGTTGCCTTACTGCTTCAACTCCCGCTTTATTCTTCAACCTGTCCTTAACTACCTGCGTGGTCAGTTCATTTTATTAACGCAGTTTATACTCTCGCAACATTCAACTTTGGTGCTCGTGTCGATGGTTTCATTTTCTTAACTCTGACAGCACTTGAAGCCACCAAAAAAGCTGTTAAATTTTGTTGATATTATTGTTGTTGTTATTGCTGTTCTTGTTGTTGCTTTCATTGTTACTGCTTTGTCTTTTCATGTCTCAGTTAGATAGGCGGTTGTTATGGTGATTGTCGTTTTCACAAGAATTGTGTGCTTGTAGCTCTCTTTTCAACTTCTTGTCTGAACGAAGTCCTTGACAATTTGACGCATTTACTTTTTTATTATTTTGAAATGTGAACTGTTCCGTTGTCCAAACACTGGTTGTGTTTTCACTTGTTCTTATCACTCACTAAAATATTAATTTGTTTTTTTGTCTTCTTCTTTGTTTGGCGTGAAGCTCGTCTCAACAAGCCTCTTCATAAGTAGTTATAAATAGTTTTAGCTAATGCATTATTGGCAACTAGTTCTTCTAGGATTAATATTATTTTTGTTTTCGTCTAACTTTCTATTTTTATGATGTTTAAGAAATTTCGAACACTGCCAAAGCTTTAGCAAAGCCTACATCGATAGTAAACGCTTGCTTAAATCTCAGATATGTACTTGTCATGGAATGTATCTGAAATCATTATGGTACAAAAACTTGGCAAAAGCGCACATATCGTTTTGTCCAAGCTTCTTGTAGCTGTAATTATAAGAAGACTTTAGAACATAATTGAAGAAAAAGGCCTTACATTAATTCATCAGTTTGGATTTAGATTCGTGTGCACAATCGATCAAGTTCATCCAATAACAAGCATAATAGAAGATGTGATGAAAAAAAAGCACAATTGCACAGCTGTTTTTCTTGACGTTTCTCAAACGTTCGATAGAGTATGGCACCATGACTTACTTCTTAAATTAAGAGTTCACTTTCCACAGTATCTAACTGACCTTGTTGCCTCTTACATGAGCCACCATGTGACACAAAACAAACTGTAGTCTTTCCATGATGTCCAACTGCGGCCCATATTATAAGCGATCCTCCTTGAAAGTTTCCAGTGAATCGGATTTCTTTCTACAACCGTCGGGTTCATCTAAATCAATCTTTTGCTCATCACTAGATATGACGGATTTCCACAACCGGCTAACGCCTGATTTGTCGAAATTCCCTTTCTTTTATTAAAGGTGGTCGCCCTGTTCGAGGTCATAGCTTTTGGGATATTTTAGAAAATTTTCAGTCGCTTAAAGTCTCACCTTTACAACATTATATGGTATGGCACAATGTGATTGGTAGCACTAGAGATATACGACTGCAACGACAGCTATTGACAAAATACGAAAAGACTTTTTCGACTACCCAATATTTACTTCGTTTTA
The DNA here is from genome assembly GCF_024586455.1 of Bactrocera neohumeralis. NCBI lineage: Eukaryota > Metazoa > Arthropoda > Insecta > Diptera > Tephritidae > Bactrocera > Bactrocera neohumeralis. The sequence continues at coordinate 67,527,188 of NC_065921.1, read as the reverse complement.
GCCAACATATTCTACAAGCAAAAGTAGAAAAAGTTACAGAAAAATAGAGAAGAGAGAATAGAAATTCATAAAGGGATTACGTGTGTTTTGACGGGCGAAAAAATGCCTACATTCACCAACTTTATTTCATATAATAAATTAATATCATAGTATTTCAAAAAATCAAAAAAAAAAACAATTTTGAAATTTCAAAACCCACGGAATCCTATAAGTTTTGTATTTTAAAATTTTAGAATGTTTTTTTTTTTGTTCGCCTACGTGAATGGCCTTAAAACATTGAGCAAAATTTATTATAGTATGTAAGTTGCCATATTAATGTTTAAGTGTGCTGTTATATTTGCATCGTGAATATCCTTAGTATATTAAATTTCTTCAACTTGCTCTACTAAAGTCATTGCTTTACTCAGTTCAATACCAATATCGTAGCCAACTCGAGGTTGACATTCACTTTCATCTCAGTTAACGCTCGCGGGCGATTAATTTATATAGAAGAAACACGCATACCTACACACTCATACACATACATATATGGTCTGCAAAAATATTTTGAACACACACACAAATTCCAGTGCATATGGCATGCTTTGATAACTGACAGATGGCCTTGCGGCTAATCAATAACATTCGGCTCGGACGAGATGATTGTGATAGTGAGACTGAAATGGAGAAGCCAAGCAGACGAAAGAAGGGGAGGCGAAGGCGTAAGCTAATAGATACTGAAAGTAGATATGATAAGTGTCAGCTATGTGTGTGAGAACGGATTTGAAGCTTTCGGTTTAGCTTTTATTAGCAATGGGGGCTTGAAATTGAGTGTAAGGGGCGGATATATTAGAAATATTTCTTGTTGCTCTTGCTAAATGCCTGTAAGCCACAAATACATACACAAATGTGTGCAAACATGTGGCACGCCTATGGAATACAGTTATATGCCAATATATTATCAAAACATAATAGGTAAAAGCTTACAGCACACAGCCTCTCATGCTCAAGTTCATACGTGTGCGTGTGTGTGGGTGCCTAGCAACGAACAATTGATTAGCTTTGACTGCAAAATTATTAATATACGAAAGGGATGTTTAAGCAAACCGATAATAGCAAAAGTCGAAAGTGATCTGCTGGCACACAAGCATGCAGCGATAATTACTACACACACACAGCCATGCACGCCGACACACATATGAGAGACCGAATGCCTTGAGCCAACGTTATATTGGTATATTCCTTTCGATTGTTGATTTAATGCCGCACATGTTGCTTTGATCTGTGTTGCATGTGTGTATAAAGATGAGTGTAGTTGGCCACCCTTCCTACTGCAACTTGATTCTTGTGCATTATTGTGTTTTTTGTTGTTGCTTATGTTGTAGCGTACACTTTCATTACATCGCAAACACGTATGTTCATTAACTTTCTGGGAAAATAAATTAATTCACTTTCAGCTACATGCTGTTTAGTGCACAGTCCCCTTCCCCCTAACACCTGCTCTAACTTTCTCTGCAGCAACTAAAATTCTTCCTCACTTCGCTTGCGTTCTAAATCACTTTACTAAGCGAGTTGATTAATCTGCTGAGAGCGTGTGGCTATCGATTTGCTAAACAGCTTGCCGTAGTTGGCTACTTTGAGCGCGGGAGGAGGGGGACGTAGTTGGAGCAGCTGCGGCGAATCGGCAAAAGTCACTAAGGGGATATTAATGGAATCACCAGTTGAGACGAAGCGGGAATTGAAGAAAATAATTAACTGCGTGTGAGTAGAACGTGGCGAGCATGTTGCACGAAGAGGGAGACATTTCCTTCGAGTTCTGTTAGTTTTAGTAAAAAAAAAAATATTTTTCTATAAACTTTTCATATCAAAAATTCGATTTTATTCTGTTTCGGTTGGTAAAGGGCTAATTGTCTTATTTTCTTTACTAATTTTAGAGAAGTTTCTAAAAAAATATTATATTTTTGCATAATGATGAGTTTTTAAATCGTAAAAATGTGCTTTTGGCGACAAGAAGAAATTTATTTTGTTGCTCACGCAAGGTGTTGCTTATAAAGAGTTATATATCGTCACAAATACAAAAAAGAGCGTATCTTCAAAAAAATTGACAATCGCTGTCAGATATATATGTATAACCAATAAATAACCACTTTAAAACCAAAACTCGAGATATTGTTTCCATATGATAACCAATATATAACCATTTTATAACCTAAACCCCACATTTTGATTCAATGGAAGTGTTTGGAACTCAAGTCAATTTTTGGTAGCCTTTTCTGGTGTGAACCGTCTTCCAGTGAGAGACAGTCTGCATAGACTATAACAATATTAGTAAGAGCTTATCACTAGTCTGGGCAATATGGTGGGTGAGGCAAACCTTCTCAGTTGTAAGATGTCGACCACTATTATAATGGAAACTTTTTGCCTAATCGCTAATTGCGGGATTTTTCGGCAAACGCTCGTTTCAATCTGATGAGTAGTTGTCAGTAGTGTTATCTTTAAATCCGGTTCTTAGAAGCTCATATTGCCGCATGTACCTGCATGCATATACTGTTCATTACCTCAGATATTCGACTTTGACATTGATTTGGCTGGTTGGGCAGGTTTCACATATGATCTCTTGGATTTAGAGAAATTATAATTGACTAATTTATCATGACCAGTCACAAACAGGAACAAATACGACTTCTGTAGCTTTCAAGCAGCATTTCTGTGCATTATCTTCGTTCAACGTCTTTTGGGCAGTTTTTTGAACTTTATTTAAAAAAAAACCAATAAATATTTTTAACATTTTTTTATGGTGTTTTATTGATATTTAAAGAAAACAGGAAAAAAATAATACAAAAAAATATTAAAAACAAGTAAAAGGGCTAAGTTTGGGTGTCACCGAACATTTTATACTCTCGCATGGTAAAGTGATAATCGAGATTTCATTATTCGTCATTTAAATATTTTTCAAATACCGTATTTTTGTAAAGTTTTATTCCGCTATCATCATTGGTTCCTAATTTTACTCGTATTATACAGAGAAGGCATCAGATGGAATTCAAAATAGCTTTATATTAGAAGAAGGCGTGGTTGTGAACCGATTTCACCCATATTTCGTACATTCATCAGGGTGTTAAGAAAATATTATATACCGAATTTCATTGAAATCGGTCTAGTAGTTCCTGAGATATGGTTCTTGGTCCATAAGTGGGCGACGCCACGCCCATTTTCAATTTAAAAAAAAAAACCTGGGTGCAGCTTCCTTCTGCCACTTCTTCCGTAAAATTTAGTGTTTCTGACGTTTTTTATGAGTCGGTTAACGCACTTTTAGTGATTTTCAACATAACCTTTGTATGGGAGGTGGGCGTGGTTATTATCCGATTTCTTCCATTTTTGAACTGTATATGGAAATGCCTGAAGCCAACGACTCTGTAGACTTTGGTTGACATAGCTATAGTAGTTTTCGAGATATGTACAAAAAACTTAGTAGGGGGCGGGGCCACGCCCACTTTTCCAAAACAATTGGGTCCAAATATGCCCCTCCCTAATGCGATCCTCTGTGCCAAATTTCACTTTAATATCTTTATTTATGGCTTAGTTATGACACTTTATAGGTTTTCGGTTTCCGCCATTTTGTGGGCGTGGCAGTGGGTCGATTTGGCCCATCTTCGAACTTAACCTTCTTATGGAGCCAAGGAATACGTGTACCAAGTTTCATCATGATATCTCAATTTTTACTCAAGTTACAGCTTGCACGGACGGACGGACAGACGGACGGACAGACGGACGGACAGACAGACATCCGGATTTCGACTCTACTCGTCGCCCTGATCACTTTGGTATATATAACCCTATATCTGACTCTTTTAATTTTAGGACTTACAAACAACCGTTATGTGAACAAAACTATAATACTCTCGTTAAAACATTGTTGCGAGAAAATTAAAATAACTAGAGGGGGTGGGCGTGGAGAGACAGGTGTAAAAAAATGGCGCATCCTGGTGGCATTGATCCTGACTCTCCTGGTGGTCTGAAAAAAAAATCAAAAGAAATTCTTAATCGGTAGGCATGCTGTTATAGTCCCTACCTCAGGGAACACGATTTTTTTTTTTTTTTTGAAAAATGGCGACTGCCTGAAAATAAAAATCATTTTTTACGCATTTTTTTTTTGAAATTCCTGAATTTTTTTAAAATATTGCAAACAAAAATTTTGACACGATACTTATAGGAACGATAAAGCATTATATAAAGAAGGTTCACACAAAAGTTCAAGTAAATCGGTTGTATAGAACTTGAGATAATGCCGGTACCGTGTGGAAAAAAGTAGTTTCGAGAAAAACGCGTTTAAAAAAGTGAGTCAAGCCGAACCGGGCTAGGTACTGCGTCACTAAAGTGACTGTAGCTCTTAAAATAATTTTAATTTTAAAAAATCCTTTGGAGGATATGTTCTTAACAATAATAATAATAATGTTAACTTTAAATATTTGAAAAAAAAATCAAATTTTTCAAAATTCTAGAGTAGAATACTCCCTTAAATCAACTTTAAAACTTAGGATGATATTCCAGAGGCCTTGCAGAATTTAATTAGATAATAAAAAAATCGATTTTTTGATACCCTAAAACCTTAATTTTTTATTAAACAAATTGCGAATTACAAAAATATTTGAATATTATAATTATAAAGGTTTTATGTCTACAAAAAAGTGGAACAAACTGACAGATGAAGTCTGGAAAGTAAGTGCAAAAATTTAGAATTGGTTCTCCCCTTTTTCAAAACTTTTTTGCTATAAGAATAGTGATTTAAGAATAAAAAACACTAAAAAAAGAATTAAATAAATAAATGGAATATAATGTTCTATTAAAACTCTACTTAAATAAAAAATGATGTTAAAAATATTTTAAAAAATAAAAAATTTAAATAAAAAATTATGTTAAAAATATTTAAAAAAAATAAAAAATATGTTTTCTTATTTAGTTTTCATTTTTAACTAAAAGTTTAGAACCAAAGGCAATCTGTTATCCAAAGGATCAGTGTAATATACACATTTTCAAAGATTTCGCAACTTATTTCAGTAAGCAGACATACAATATACACCAAGTACAATTTTCATTTAATTTTCTTTACCCAGAACTAAAACCAATTCAAAATTCCTGTTCAAACTGCCTGCGGCTCGGCACGGCGTATACGCAACTATTTAAGTTGGCGCCGAGCGCTCAAATTTGTGGTTTTCATTATCGCTGCACGCCTGCCACGCAGCCAGAGGCTTATCATAACAAATACTACTAATAACAAATACTTAGCATTGAATAAATAAGCAAAGATTTCATTTTAATTAACACAAAGCAAAATAAAGTGGACGCGCAGGGAAAAGTGAAGGCATTAAGTAGAAGCAAGATTTAAAAGCGTAGCAACTTAAATTTGTGCGAAAATTAATGGAGGTGTAGATGAGCATTTATGATTGAGTTGTAAATACTTGGAAAAAAATGTTTTTGTTACATAATACCAAGGTTACATTTCTGAACACACTTTTGGGCTAATTTACTGTATATACCGAGAACTTTAATTTTGAAACGCTCCTAGAACGTGCGATAAATGTGGAAAGTATATTTGTTAGTGTAAAATTCTACAGAAATTTTAGGAAAGCCAGGGCTAAAAGCACACTACATTAAATATTTCTCTCAGCTTGTTATATTATTATTATTTATTTACATAAAATATGCTAGCTTCTTGTTGGCACGTACAGGCTACAACTTGGAACCCAACAACAGCGCTAAGTAACGAGCATATATTAAGGCGCAAATAATGGCTGAGTGTCAGTGAAGTTGAAATGTAGAAGCGAAAGCCAGCGCCAACTGACGCGCTCTGAGTAATAAGCTTATCAGGCGGGTGTCTCGACAGACAATGCGCGTTTGTCAGTATCAAAACACACACAAAGGCGCACATGTGCTGACAGTTACAACCAACAGCACCCAACCACACACGCACTCTCACTTAAAGCAAGACATACACACACTAGCACTAAGAGTGGGAGACACACACAGCTATAGTTTGTGAGGGAATTTTTATGAAAAATATGCAAACAAATTTCACTTTTGTAGCTGCCCTAAATTATGCAACAAGCGCCCGCCAAATGTAACTTTTGCTACTTTATTTTGAGTAATTGTGGCACATTTATCGCGCGCAAACAAGCGAAATGAACGTACGCAACGAAACGTAGCGCCAAGCAGATACAGACGTGTCAAGGTAAAATGCTGCCACAAGATGCTGCTGCCACACCGAAACACACCATTAGTGCCACATGCGAAGCAAAACACAATTGTGCGTATGTGTGAGTTTTCTCCGAAAATATCTGTCTGTGGCATAGTGACTTTTCAATGCACTCGTTTGTTCTATATTTCCGCAAGACATCCTTTCTCGAAGTGTGCGATCCAGGCGTTAGACATATATGCTTGCGTATATCATCTTTATTTTGCAGATATGCTGCTTCTCTCGCTTACTACCTGTCGCTTTGTCTGCATTTTCGCGCGTATCACTATTATTTGCTTCCCTGCGTTTACTTGTTTTATATGCGCACCCAAATGTATGCTAAGAAAAATTGACAAAATGATTACAACGGTGAACATACAGGGCGTTGAAGCAGCAGCTCGTTGTTTGGCAGTGCGGCTGCTTAATGTGAGCGTAAGCATGTATGGTATGAGCGTGCGTTTGTTTGGTATTATTACTCACCTCTGACAATGCTCATGAATTGCAATGGAGGGGAGACGTATGTAAGGTATATTGCGTACATTTTGGCGCACATTGACTTTCCTGCAGGTGCTGGATTTCTTAGATAAAACATTTTTGGTAGATATTAAAAATGTCCCTGAATTACTCATATGAGAAGACAACAAATTATTTTTGTGTATAGAAATTATTAATATACATTAGTGTTTTGTTTTTGTTTTTGTTATTGTAAATATAATTAGAAGAGCTAGAAATTCGGGGGAAATTCAGTAGTAGTATAAAGAACTATTCTGTGTCGTTTAGAAAGCTAATAAAACCAACGTAATAAGGTCAATAAAATAGACAGAAAGATAAACTGAAAATAGCCTTAAAGACTGATCATATTAAGGACTTTCAATTACCTAAACAGCCTTAAATAGCTGACAAAAGCTTGACGAAAGCTTACGAAAGGAAGATATTAAGGGTTTAAATTGATCTTTGCTAGTCTTTTTTCTAACAGCTGTTCAGCAGGTTCAGAACCTGGCTAGTTTTATAGTTCACATTATTCAAAGTATCCTCAGGGAGTTGCCTTAATGCGTTAGGTTCTTTTGGGATGTACTTTTATATAATCTAGATCCAGAGGGTAGAAAAGTCCAGGTTTAAAAAAACTAACATTCCTAGTATACTTCAAGGAGCATATGTTCGAGCGCCATATTTTTCCTCTTACAATGAACTGTAAAACTACCAAAAAAGAGTTTTTGTTAAAGCCGAAAGTTAGGTTTATATCAAGAAGATAGAGAATTCAGAGAAAAAGTAATAGTTAAAGCTAATAGCTGTTGAGGCCCTAAGCATTTCATACTCTAATTACTTTTCTTAACCCAAATCATATCTACTTACAATCTTCCTTCTCACACTTCTTCCTTTTCTGTTCGCGACACGCTTGCGCACTTTCGCTAATTTCTAAACTCCTTTTTACTTAGTTAATTGAGTGTGAATCCGCGCATGCTCGAATTGGCATAGCAATTAAATGGCATCTAATTCGTACGCCGGTACAATGCAAATTTGCATGCCTCATACGTTCTTACTTCAGAGTTTTGTTTAACTTGCCGCCATTTGTTGCTGTGCCGCAAATTATGCCGTTTACTTCCACGGAGTTGGCAACAAATTCGCTGTACCATTAAGTAGTTCCACTCAATCACATGTAATTGCACATAAATACAACGCTACACATACGCGAGCAACGCGCGCTGCCTTGCCTCAACGGCAGTGCCTACTTTTAGGCTGCCTTTTGCGCACTTAAGTGCTGCTCCTTTCAATTTGACATGCATAAGTTCGACAATTTTTTGCAGCCACATGCTGCAGCTATTTATACGCGTCACAACGTTGCTGCGCTTGCTACCGCTAATGCTGCTAATCTGGGTAAAGTGCGAGTGTTGCAGCAGCCGGAAGGTAGGCAATGCTGCTTGATTTTCACATGTGAGGAATATGCCGGCATATAGCATAAGCGACGACACAGTGCCGGCTTGCAGGCGCTATGAATAAGTGCCGCGCTTACTAATGGCAGCTCGAAGTTTATGCCGCAGCAGACTCTAGAAGTTGCAGCAGCAATAGTGCTAGCGCCAGCAGCTGTTGCACACCCTGCCTTTTGGTTGTGAACTTTTATTTCCGCCACTACAAATGGTAAATGAGCAGACATAAAAGTTTTGCAGTGTTGGTAATGCAAATATGCCACAGCTGGTGTTGCATATGTGTAATAGCATACCTTAAGGCGCATCAATAACAGCTTGTGTGTATGCTTATGCGGAATGGTGGGGAAAATTAGTTGTTTAAGTAGTTGAAGTCAAGTATCAAATTAAAATACTAAATGAATTTATAAGTAAAAGCTTTACGAGCTTTAATTTTATATCGGAATTATGGTATAATATTATGCCTTAAAGTATTTTAAAGTAGTTGTGCTGTTTATTGTACAATATAGCACTACTAGCTGCTAACTTACATATGTGGCGCTGTATGCAACCAGTATCGAATTGTTGGGTATAAAAGTACTTTTTTTGATTGCCGTAGCCACTTTGCAAGCAAAACTGTAAAGATATGGTCGTCTTATATCTTATATCTTCTATATACAATGGATATTATACATATGTATATTTAATATAGACTTGAGTTTTCAAACTATACTCATTTTACTGTCAATATAAGATCGCAATGTTTTGGATATAGGAAATAAAATAAACTATGTTTCCTTGCCTACCTTTAGGGGCGACGAAATCGTCTTTTAAGATACGCAGGAAAAAAAATTCTTTTGAAAACTTGGTTACGCGGGTAAAGATGATAAACCAGTCAACAGAAGTCTGACGGCAGTAGAACGGCATATCAGTGGACACGAGTAGATCTAAATCTAGAGTTAAGTGACAGGGGTCGCTTAAGAGAGAATCCGCCCTCGATAAGAAGTCTCGCACGGGACCAGCACCAGTCTTCAGAGGAAATAGTAAACTGGGCTGACTTAATAGAACTGAGGATGCGTGTGATGGCAGTTGGGAAGATGGGGTCATCTCCTAAGAAGAGTGGAAGCATGTCACGGTGGTCAAGGGAAACCCTTGGCCACTTCTTGGGTGTGAGAGAGCGGAATGGTACCATAGTGCCGATGAACGTACGGGTTGCCTTAATAAGGAAGTAGTAGCAAGGGTTGCTGAGGTCTGGAAGGGTGCTGGACTAGAAACTTTGCCCAAGGTGGATTTTCAACGGTGTTTTTTTGAATCATCCACCTCAGAGAAGATGGAGAAAATGTTGCGGCACTGCAATCCTTCACTTCAACTCGGGATTTACTCTTCGCAAAGGCTGATTTTTAGCATCCTACCAACCGATATCAAGGCGGAGCTCCCACAGCCAGTAGCGACAGGAGAGAAAAGTACCGGGGCCCATTCGGCAACAACCTTAAGCGATAATTTCTTTATTAATTTGTGTTTTGTGGTTTAAAAAATACATTCAAACATCTGTAGGGAAAGTTTAAAGGTATATATTTAGGCGCGCATGGAGTACAATATAATAATATTGCCAAAGTGGGTAATTAGTAGACACTAATATTTATAAGAATTATTATACCTAAGTACAAAATAAGGACGAATTAAAACTGTGAAAAGCTGAAATGCTTAACAACTGTAGTATACATTAAGGCGCACTGGTAGAAAATATAATTAAATATTCATTCAATAACATTGCAAGTTCTAACATAACATTACACATGTTATTTAAACGATAGATTCTGCCAACTATATGCGGCATACACCAGAATGTCCATAAACAATTATTTGTAATATTTCACATGAAAATCAAACTGTGGTATGCTAACCATTTACAGGCACGCAACCGCAAGGATTCTAATCCACCATTCCCTCTCCTGCTCCCACGCTTGCTCACGCACCTTCAACTTTTCTGCTTACGCCCGTCAGCATTACAGAAATTTATCTTTTCCCATTTCACCACATTGCAATGATTTGCGGTTTTCACCGAAGCTGTCGGTTTTGAATACTGGCAAATGTCACTTGTCACCGGTGGAGATAAGAAAAACGTACGACAACACCTCACACATACACACATACACACAACACAAATACACGCCCTTACACATATCATCGCATAGGGAAAAATTCTGTTAGCATTTCATAATAGAAAATCAAAGCGTTGACAGTTGTTGCAAGCAAACGTTGACAATAGCTGCAGGGAAGTGAAAAATTACTCATGAATTATTGAGGAATTGAAATTGGAAGTTCTCACAGGAAGTGTGACAAATTAGAGGAAAAGAGGTTGTGAAAGGGAAACTCAGATTTTTCTTGTTTGTTGGATGAGAGTTGTAAATAAAAGCGAATACATCAACCATAAACTTATCCGTCATATGCTTTTATGTGATATTTTTCTTTATATATGTATGTATTAAAAATATATATTCTTCCTTTGATAAAAGTGGATTCTTATTTTTCACATTTTCACACACATATTTGCTTGCTTACAAGACTACAGTTTTCACAATATTTTTTTCTGGCAGAAAGTTTCCCATAGAAAGAAAGAATTACATTTGATCGCCTAAAAGTATACCTAGCATGTATGTCCCTATGCCAGATATAATTTATTATTTTATATTAGAAACATTTTGCTATTTGTAGTCGTATCCGCTTGTGCTTTTAGAAGCAATTTCATTTCCATATGGTATATAAGGTCTAGTAGACATATCCACAATTGTTCCTTTAAACAGATGGTTAATTCTTGAAAAATTAGATTAACCGATTTAAGTTAAAATTTCACCGTTTTATTCAATAACATATGGATTTTGTATTGTTTGATGTACATATTTTGAGGGCAATTTCATAACGACATTCTCATGAAAACCGTCGGTTTGAAAAACGGCCCAGTCGGCTTTCACGAGCTTCTTTTGAGGCTTTTCACTAGTTCTTTTCTCAACTTTTACACTAGGAAAACCATAGACAGAAGTAAGTAGTACCAACTTGCTGGTAGTTCAAACCCATAAGACAGATGAATAAACATGTCTACCAAACTATTAGAGTTTATGTGTGGCCTGAAGTCATTCTGATGGAACACAACTCATCTTCTATTGGACAAAGCTATTAACTTCTAGGCGAATATTTAGATAAATGTAGATAGTTAGAGGATAAATGAGGTTTTCACCGTGACCTAAGGTCTGTTATGCCCTCCCTTAAGTCACAACGATTCACATGGCCACAGCACAAAGATAAATTCCAATATATTGCTATTGAACCGATGTGATCTCTATTTGGAAACATCCAAGGGTCTTACTACTGCGTCTGCAAACTGCTGTGCAGTGCCGTCTATGAGCTGGTGTTCGGGTACCTTGAAAGACTGAATACATTTACATTTACATTGCACCCATTAGCAACTTGACTTGGCGCATGCTTTGGAGCTGCAAAGTGGGCAAGCTCGTAAGCCAATTCGTTCCCGACTATCCCTTGAGACCGGGCACCTGGGTAAGGTGCACTTTATTACGACCTGATAGGCTATTATACTGTTCTATACAATCCTGCACCAGTAACGATTTAATGTCATAAGCAGAAATCTCTTTAAGTGACTATCTCTGAGTATGGCGATACTTTCGCTGCGATAGTTGCGTTGGAGGTTTATGTCTACACACCGACTTATAGGAAAGGCTTCTGCTTGGAAGATGCGCGGATGCTTTGGTTCATAGTCATGCGACTCCTGCACAAATTTCCCCAAGATGTTTTCGAGCCTTCGCTGTACTACTTGATTGTGCTATCCCTAAGCAGTAGGTCTGGTCTAGCGTGGAATCATTTCATTCAGCATTACTGTTTTTAAACATTCTAGGGAAGTTTACCTTTTTGGTAATGCTGTCACTTGGGGGAAAAGACGATTCCTTACTTCAGATGGTAAAATTTTTGACAATTCAGATCAGAGTTAAAGATTTAGTGCTGTGTAAGTACAATATAGTAGAGAACCCCCTGCCATTCCCACCAAACACATAGCTTAAAATTTTTCAGCATTAATTGGTTGCAGTGGCTCACAGAAATTCAACCACGAATGTTTCTCTTCATCGCCAGTAACCATACACTTCAGAAATAGATACAATTTGTTATTGAACTTCCCTTTATAATCAGCTTTCTCCAAAAAAGGTATTTTTTCATAATTAGCACTAGGGCCATTGAAAAAGTGCTTTAATGACGACCGGAATTTCTAATATTTTTTATTTTTTTATTGATCTGCTAGAGCGTTCTACACTTCGCGTACAATTTATTTTCTTATTCGATTGCGATTCCTCTTTTCTGCTTTAAATTGTGTATGTGGAAGTGTGTTAAGGTTGATGCTGATAGGCGACCGAAGAACTCAAAATGTATGAGGTTTTGCTTTATTTATCGTCGCTGCTTTGGCTCCGCCTAGGGCAAGGTTGCGTTGAAAGCAAATATTTAAATAGAGAAAATATTTAAAACTATTCGAAAATATTATTCACACTACTATGTAATACTATCATAAAAGTGAAAGTAAAGAGAATATCGAACAATGTTTATTAAAATTGAAAATTTATTTTGTGTTTTCCATTTCATGAAAAATTGTTTTCGCGGAAATAGAAAAATAAGATACGGGTTTAACGGATTATTTTAGGCAGCCAACGCCATTGTCGATAGCAAATCTTCCTCTTTGTTGGCGTAGACACCGGTTACACGGTTATATCCGAAGTGAAAGGTCTCTCATCCGAGCCTGTTTTCTTCTTTTCATTGGGAGCCATGGCTTGCATTCTCGCTTTAGCGCACCTTCAAACGGATGTTTTGTGGCTACCCAGATGATACTTGGTCTAAGACCGTAAGTAGTGAGCTGCATGAGCCATATGTAAATGAATCATTTCTGGCCACATTCAAGTGAAAGGCGCACAGAGAATTTTGCTCACTTGGGTGAACTTAGACACATGACTCAATACTTCTATGCTTTCTCGATAGCAAATACTATAATCTTTAATTGAATAGGCTTACGCATATAAATAAATTTGTGATTTTAGATTTAGGTTCTCTACATTATCATTGATAAATGAACATTGTCATTGAAAAAATAAGTTGAATTGCTAGTGAATGTCTGTCTGGCCGTCCGTTTGAGCGATAACTTAAATAAAAATTATGGTATTTCGGCAGCCTAGGGAAGTTGATGTTGCATATTGGCGGTATTGGTCTATTGGTGATACCTAGGAACTTATAAATTGCCTTAGCTAACTGTTAAATTAAGTTACAAAACTGCCCTGAATCGAAGAAAAAATAAAAACAAAAACAATTATTTGATTGAGTTTTTTTTTGTCCGGGTTTTCTTATTGCCGTTTTTCGCTTCCCATAAGTTCTTACTTGACTATGTGCATATCCTTATATAGATACTCTGAAATATATATGGATATAATATTTTAAAGAGGTGAAGATATGTATGTTCATTCAGACATCGTTTTCGGACTTAGTATATTTGGAATTACCTTTAGCTCATTACCTTCATGTGTAAATGTAATTTTCTTTGTTCCTTCGATGATAATTGTTTGTCGCGAGCAAGTGTTTTTGATTGGTACAAATTATACAAAGCGGGTCGAGAACTACGTCCAGAGCAGCCATCAACATCAACTGATGAACAATACGTCAATATAATAAAGAAATTGGTACTTGAGAATCGACGATTAACAGTTAGAGATCTGGCATCGTTGGAATATCGGAAGGATTAGTGCAAACCATTTGGAAAGATCATTTGTACCTAAGAAAAATGAAAGCACGATCGGTTCCAAAATCACTCAATTTTTTCGAAAATCAGCGTCGCCTTAACGTCATGAAACGTATTATTATTGATGATAACTGAACGTCCTTTCAACTTTAATTTAAGTAAATAATAATGAGTCTTTCAAAGATACTAAATTGCAAAATAAAGATACTGTGGCTTAAGTACACTGCTAATGCATCAATAATTTGGAATTTAGAGCTTTATATTAATGTGGCTATGATAAATTTCGCCGCACACAAACTCGTGGTTTTGCGCAATTACCACAGCACAAATTTATCGGCCACGCTAGACGACATTTATCATTTGCTGTCACATAAATTTGAAAATTTCGCACTGTATTTATACAGATTGCGGTGTTACATAAACAACTAAGCGCGAGTGTATTGCTGCTGTGGGTATCTTTGTTGAAATATGACTGACTAAAATTAAATTGCCTCAAATTTTATTAGACTTAATTACTTTGAAATTTAATTAAAGCAATTTGAAGTTCAAAATTGTTTTTAAACTCATTTAAATGCATATAACGGTGAATTAAATACTGTCTAACCAAATTAGTTGAACTAAATTGAGTTAATTATATTTGCATTATGACAACCAAATTAAGTTGGGTTAAGCACTAATTTTAATGGAGTTAATTAATCAATTTTGAAACAGTACACAAAGTAGTTGCGATAAATTTGGATGAATTAGCACTTCTAAAATGAAGTAGAACTCAACAGAAAAATTTAAGGAAATAAAATTTTTCTCATTAGGTTTGCAAAACTGAATGAAAATAAGAAAAAAGTTTGGTCTTGTACTTCCATTCACTTTGAGACGCCTGTTCAAACTTGTGTGTAACTTGGAAGATATTCAACGGCGCGATATCATTTTCTCTGCGTATTCCTAAATACAAGGACTGTCGCAAAAGAAACAGAACTTTTTAAATATAACTGTTTCGGGTAGCGCCACCTATTGGTGGGTATATGAAATAAAAAGTTTGATCTCTTGTTGACATTTCGTAAAATTTTAAGACAATTGGATGACTACAATCGATGTTATCGATCAAAAAGTGACAGCAGCTTTTGGTCTTCCGTCGTAAAATGCAAAGAGCAAATATTAAATTTTGTTTTAAACTTGGGAAAACGTTTACTGAAACATTTCAAATGATGAAAAAAGTTTATGGTGATCAGTGCCTATCTAGTAGTAATGTGCCAAGAAGGTCGTGAGTACCTCTGTGACGATCAGAAGTCGGTCGTCTTCAGAAGTCAAAAAAAGACAATGCTGATTTGTTTTGACGATTCCGAGTATTGTACACCGAGAGTTCGTCCCACCTGGCCAAACGATTAATGCTGTGTTTTACCTTGGTGTTATGAAGCGTCTTTTGTCACGCATTCGTCGTGCTCGACCACAATACCGTGAGGCAGGGTCCTGGCGCTTGTTGCACGATAATGCGCCGTGTCATCGGTCCACGTTTGTCACAAATTTTTTGACAAAAAACTCCATATTAACCACTAATCACTCACCTTACTCACCTGATCTGGCACCCAGTGATTTTTACCTATTTGGAAAACTTCATTTGCCCATGAAAGGACACTGGTTTCAGGACATTTCAGCTATCCCAAAGGCGACGACCGATATTCTCAAGAGCATTCCGAAAAATGACCTTAAACACTCATTTGAAATGCTAATTGACCGGGCTAAACGCTGTATCGAATCATAAGGAAACTACTTTGAAAAAAAAATATAACTTTTGAAATATATTAATTTTTTGTTGTTTTTTTTAACAGTCCTGTTTCTTTTGCGACAGACCTTGTATATGTTCATTAAGAAAAAAACTTAAAAAATCGATTTTTTGAAAATTCTAACTGTATGCCGTCACCTAAAATTCAAAATAACGTAACAACACTTTTCATAAGTTTACAGACGAAGTAAAAACGATACAATAGAAAACACTAATATTGGAAAAAATTGAGATTTTGTTACAAAATGGTTATATATTGGTTATAAAAGGGTTATGTATTGGTTATAAAATGGTTATATATTGGTTATAAAATGGTTATATGTTGATTATAAAAAGGTTATATATTGGTTATATCTGTCTGCGGAAAGAGAAAAGTGTATGATTTTTGTTTTATATGACGTAGTGCATCGTAAGCAATTAAAACTCAATTTCAATATTTTTAATGCTGAGTTATTTTAGATTTTAGTTGACGATATAACACCTTAGACAACATTTTTTGGCACATTTATTGAAGATATTTCGTCAACTGAAAAGCTTTTCCGTATGAGCGCCTGCTTTCGATCATTCAGTTTATACGGCATATACCATAGTGGACTTATATTGGCATGTACTATCTCTCAAAAACTGACTTACTAGTTTGAGTACATACAAATAGATAGACGGACGGATATTTACACCCACCAACCATAAAGAGTCCATTAAACGTATACTGCGAACCTGCTTCACTAACAAAATTGCTTTCCACTAATAAATATTACTACAGCATATCTTGGTAAAAAAAAACTCCCCCTAACCGAAATGAATGCCCGCCGTCCCCGCCAATTCACACATTTGCATTTTGCTCCCATTTCAATTCACAGATTGTCGACTTTAAGGCGCCGCATTGTTACACTTCGCTTCACTTTCTTGCACTTAGCACACTTTCTTTCCACTGAGCAACTTGAGTAAGTTCTTGACAAGTTTTTTTTTCTTAACAGCATTCAACACAAATTTGCTTTCATTTAATTTCGCATGTTTTGCTGTTCCACTTTGGGCGGAATTCCGCTGCTTTAAAATGCATTTAATTATGAAAGTGTAATAAATCAACAACAAATTGTGCGAAAGTGGAACACTGGGTTCAAAGTACTTGGTCACTTTAATCTTACCAACACATATATTACATAATATTATTTAAGAGTTATATAACACATGCAACGAATTAGGTCAACTGCGTTGCTTAACCCTGAAGGAAGAACAAAAGACGTTATTTGCTAGCGATTGTTATTGAGGTTGGAAAAGAGTTGAATTTAAAACGGAGACAAATATGAAGCTGAGTTGCTTTGGTATTGAGTTGAGTGATTTGCGTTTGAGTATACATATTGACTTTGAGTTGTAATGTAAACTAAAACTGTTATTTAGAAATAAATTGAGTTTAAGATTGAGAAAACAAGTCTAAAATTGAAATTTTCTCATATTGAGGTTGAGTTTAAAATCAGGCCTGAAACTGAAACACAAATCGATGTTCAGAATGATACAGAAATTGAAGTTAACTTTTCTTTGTTATAAAAATTCATTTCAAGTTAGAGTCTGATTGGCACCCAAAATTGCTTGAAGATTGTCGTAGATGAAAAAGTTCGACTCAATTTCGAACAATAGGTGGTAGGTTTGGTACCAGTTAAAGAGCCGCCGTGGTGTTGTTCTTAATGCTCCTTTTATGCACAGCGAAGCGAACCTCTGAACCCTTTCCATTGGCTTCCGGTTGATGGATTTCCGTTCGCCTATCCACCATTGTACTGCACCGTAGAGCAGAATTGGTCTTAAGCTAACTGTGTAGCACCAGTGCATAAGAGAAGGAGAGAGCTCGCAGCTTGTGCCGAGCATCTGTCTACAAGCATATAAAGCATTCCTCAGACTTTCTTCTACGTTGTGCTTTCACAGCAGTTTGCTGTCCAAGACTACCCCAAGGTACTTTGTGCGGTCCTTGAGAGAGAGTTGTGTCACATTTATCAAAGGGAACCCCCATAGAGGAATTCGTTCGTTCAATTCTGCTCTTATCCGTCTAGAGGTCAAAAGGTTTCTGATCCAGCGCTGTATAGCGGAATCAACACTAATTGACTGGATACTATTCAGAATAGATTCCGTAGAGACGTTGTTGAACTCTCCAGAAATATCAAGGAATGCTTCAAGAGCATATTCTTTATATTCAGTAGCTCCTTCGATATTAAATACCAATGTATGAAGTGCAGTCTTTACTGACATGCCTTCCGTGTATACGTGCTGAGCCTTGGACAAGCTTCTAAGTGGCTCTGCGGCCCTAATGTGCGCGTACAAGATTTTCTGTAGTATTCGAGACTGAAATTGAGACTGAGCTTTTGACCGATACGTGATGTATTCCGAGAAATTTTCTTCCAGTTTGAGAAGGAAATTGGCAGTTACAATTAAAGAGGAACTTTGTTTCGGAAATTGGAAAGTCTGACACTGTAAATCAAACAGTCATAAACTCCTTAAGGGATAAAACTATTGCAATTACGAGCTCTGTCAAATATCTCTGAATTATACCAGACAAAACAGTGATAATCTGGAAGTCCTGCAGAAAAGTGAGGCTTACGACCATACATGGTATACTATATTGGCTCAAAACAAATTTCATCCGCTGTATAGTGCACTGTTGTGGCGGATTAGAAGCACAATGTAAACCACTCCATCAAAAGCTCTGGAGGCCAGCCGGCTTGTAATTTTAGGTCACCGGAGCCAGGTTAGGCGTCACTACGGGCATGGTATATTATTGCCAATAAACTCGGGTTATGGCTGGTTACGGCTAGTCCATATTGAACGAGAGAAGAAGACCCACGAGGAACTAAATGATTCTTTAACTGAAAAATTTACATATTTAATGACGGGTGAAATAGGAACAGGTCGGGATTTTTCAGTAGTAATCCATACAAAGAATGTAGCTTCAAACTAAATGACAATAATTCGCTATTTCAGGCCGAAATTGTGGACATAACTGGTTGTACTAAGTGAGCTTCTGCTCTAACCTACAAGTCCATAAACCATCTCGTGGGCATTCAAGCGGTAATTAGGACTCTCGTTAGCGTCAGCGTTAAGTCTGATTGCGTTCGGTTTTATAAGCAGGCAATAACAAGATTTTGAGCAGTCAATGCAATTAATAGCATCTGGATATCCGGTCATAAAGGAAAAGAAGGAAATGAAAAGTGAGAGATAAGACACATATCGCCCTGTGCTGCTTCTGACAGCTCCTTTAAGGGCTATTTCAAGCCGTGGTCCTTAGAGGAACAACTCAAGTCCTGGAGCACAGTCAGCACAGGGCATACCACAAAGTCACTTTGGGAGAGTGTTGATGGGGGATAGACCAAAAAGCTCCAACTTCTATACAAAATGAAGCTTAGCAACATTGTAGGAGTCATCAGAAAGTACCTACCTTTAACTTACCACCTTCAGAAAAAGGGAAAAATAGATTCGGCGGAATAGAAAAGGATAATGAGACAGAACTAGAACATTATCTATGCGAACACCAAGCCTTTTTTCGAATGGGAAACGACGTATTCCACGACTTCCAATGATGCATCTTAAGGGAAATAGGGTAGCTAGGGTGGAAAAGAATCAGCGTTTTTACAAAGTCCACACAATTTCTGGATACGGGTTGAATTGGTTACCGCCCGGGAGCACAATAGAAATATTCATGGCCTAACTGCGGCCAACGCATATTCGCCTGCCTTTTCAACCAACAGTCAACCAAATAAAATAAATTTAGTAAAATATTATTAACACAAATTTTATAAAAATAATAGACTCCGAACGACTATTTGCCGAAAACGCCGATCTCAGACAACTATAGCATATAGCTGCCATACAAACTGAAGCATCAATACCATGTACTTGCATGAAACAATTTTTATTTGCCGAAATATTTTCATAAAATTTGAATCGACTTTTTGCTTGAAGCCAATCTCTAAAGAAATAGTTCGGAATAAACCGCTTTAGCATATAGCCTCTTAATAATTAAAATCATTTTCTTATTTGTATTTGTGAAGATTTAAGTTTTGGGCAGCCTTAAGACTTTCTTTTCTTTTTATTATGATTTTTAGAAATTTGCAATTTTTTTGTGGGAAATGTTTGTTGTATTAAATGAGCAAAACGTCAAGTATACGCTAAAGCCTCATAACTTGTGACAATATCAACATGGAAACGAAAAAATGCGCTTATATCGGACCTTCTTCCCACTGCTCATCCATAATTTGTTTACACAACTGACCACACAACCTAAACAACCAAAACTAACATGTGACCACACCTGAATACACCTACAAGGTGTACGTGTGTATATGTGCGCGTGTGAACAACAGCATATCATGTGATGCAGTTGCTCATTTGTGCGTCATAATTACGCTATTTAGTTGTGTAAGTATGCATAAGTGTCACAGACCGCACAGCGACCGACACATAATATTTGAACTCACGCTCCAGTTACCGGCAGACCACACGGTCTCCTAACTATAGCGCACTCCCTGACACACTCACTCTATTTTATGCCCTCTCTTCACACTGACAATCTAATTTTCATTAACACTGCCTACGCAGTGACGCGACTACCTTTCCTTGGCTTCTCCAATTACGCTTTACAATTAAATGTCCTTGCCGTGGCGATGACTGCAGATGTGGCAACGCCGACGACGGTCGCCTACACGTTTTGACCTACGCTTGACTGGCGTTGACTAGGCTACCGCCTGTGAGCAGACGACCATCGCACACACTACTCGTGCATAAACATAAATATTTGCTTACAGTATACTTATGTATGTATGTATTTGAGTGCATGTATGTTTGTATGTGTGTGTTTGTATATGTCTATGCTTGTTAGTATTTGTGTATGTAAACGTGCTGGCTGTTTGTCCGTTGGAGACTGCTTTTCAATTTGTCCACTGCCAAGGTTAGTGCAGACATCATTCATCAACCTTAAGTTACGTATACGCCATGTGCACTGCGAACCCAAAAGTAAATTGCGACATATAATCAACACTATTAAATGAGTTTTTGAGTGAAATGTTTGTGTGTTCTTGTTGTGTGTCATTATGTCACTATGTGCATTTCATTTGCTTAAATGTGCCGTTAATTTACTACAAGTAGAACGAGAAGATGCCTTATGCTATATAATATACTATAAAATATATAAATATATGTACAACTATCCTTTATCAGCCACTTCTTACTCTCTTGTCTCCTCTTTCTGCTCTCTGTCCCTCCATTCACTGACTTACACTTCGTCGACTTTCCATGGCATTATTTGCTTTAGTCTATAATTAGGCGCAATTAAATTGCGTTGGTCTAACTGTTACTATTTCTGTTGGTCGCTCTTTGTTTTTGGTGTAAATTATACGTCTGTTTGCTGACGCACGACGTGTAGATATGTATACGTGACACCGATTACGTATGCATAGGTGTTGGTTTAATGAGTTCATTGAAGTTTATTAAGATATCCAATCATTGACTAGTATTGATTGATTTGTTTAAGCGTAATATCCACAATTCCATACTTAGTGTACTTTAATAGCGTGAAACATGAGCTGAATAGTGTAATTCATTCACCTAATATGACATATACTAATATGATCTGTGACAGTTGCATTTTATTTCAAGATATAATTGCAAGTGTAATTTAAGGACAAAAGAAAAGAGGTAAAACAATCAAAATCTACAGTATTGTAACATTGCGTAGAACAATATAATCCAACTAAGATGAAGATATCTTATCAAACACAAGAACTTCATATTGATGACTATATTTGTAGCATTGGCTTTTAAAAGAATATATGCCAAATTTCGTTAAAATAAGGTCAATTAAAAAGTCCCCGGCCTACCATAGAAAAAACACTTTTTGCGAAATTCGTTATTTTATGGGCGATACACTGATTATAGCGAGCCTCCAACTTTTCGACACCATTTTTGTAGTGCGATTTGCGCTTGTCTAGAAAATGGGCCTCAGTTTTCGCGATCAGTTTTTTATTCGATGAAAATGTCTTCCCAGGTAATATTCTTTTGAGATCTGAGAACAGAAAATAATATGGAGAATTCGGTGGATGCGGAAATAATTCCAAGCCGAATTAATAGATTTTTGTCAGACAGACACCATAGACTTACCAGCCAACTGTTTCGTTTACCACGCTTTGGGGTTGCTTCGTCGTGTGCAGCCCACTCGGATGACTTTCGATTAAATTTCCTAGTGAAATGATGGAGCCATGTTGCATTCATTGTCACATAACGATGCAAAAACTATTATTTATTACACTAGAACATGTCTCCATCGTGGTTTTAGGCTAAAAGTGAGCTCGCGCGGCACCCACTTAGCAAAGAGCTTTATCATACCCAAATATTCGTCAGTGATGTAATGCAAACATTCAGTTGATATCTCTAGAGCACATGCTATCTCGAACAACTTCACTTTATGGACATCCAAAATTATTTTGCGGACTTTTTTGATGTTGTCGTTGGTAACAACATCTTTTTGGCATCCACTGCGTCCACCGTCTTCGGCGCTCATTTTACCACGTCTGAACTCAGCATACCAATTATTGATAGTTGGAGAGTAGGCCTTGGCTTAAAACGCTTCATGAAACCTCCGAAGAAAGAGACGAAAAGATGCCGCCTTTATTAAGCATTTACAACCCCACACAGGTTGCAGCGAGACAGCCTACCCACGAGAAAAAAGCAACTAGTTGACGAGGAAACAATACAGCGAGCAGCTCCAAGTATGCACAGACGTCGACGAAAATCCTAGATAAGCTCCCATCAGAGGCGCCAGCAAAATTCTGATTATGGTGTCCAGTTTGACAAAGCGTCGTATGCTATCGAAGGGACAGCTTCCTGGACTAAGCTCCCATCCGTACCGTTCAAGAGGCTGCTGACCCTTGCGTGGTAGATAACCAAGGGGGCTCATAAACCTGAAACAACAAAAGTTTGACGTAGAATACGGGACCGTCTTCCTAGAAGTAGTAGAAAGAAGGTTAAACTCGCCCTTCAAAACAACCGAGAAACTGAAGAAAAAAAACATCCAGAGTATCTCCCGCCACACAAGCACCGTCAGCAAAACAATAAGAAGGGTAAAGCACCCCAGTTGCACCACAGAGGGGCCCAAAATTCACCGAAACAAAAGCACATTACTTAAATGAGATGAGCAGAGGAGGAATCCCTAGAGAGATGGAAGGAAATCGTAATCGTAATCGTAATGAAGATGGCGATAGCAAAACAGAAGAAAATCAGCACGGTTGTTAAGAACGAAACGGCACAGCTAGACGTTATCAAGAGTTACAGTAGAAACTGGCTCCTCGCAAAAAATGGCGACATCTAGCAAACGCATTACGACCTTCGATTCAATAACCTCGAACAACAGTGCGACCACAAAACGGAGAGGACGGTCAGGGACCAAAAGTTTTGCCTAAAAGACATGCCTTTTGAAGGTTACAGTTAACTTAAAATTTCCTGGGGGCGGCAAAACGATCTTCGCTGCTGCCAATTCGGGCAAAAATTCCTGCAAATTGTGTCAAAAGTGTACAAGATATAGGGCGAAAATGGGTTTTTTCTATGGCTTTTAATAAGATGTCTTGTAAATTTACTATCAATTTCCTCAAAAACCGTATTGTGAGAATTTTGGAACTTCAGAAGATATTTTGTAAAAATTCACTTTTGTTCGAACCACCTCATGAAACTTGTAGGTAGGTAGATAAAGGGGGGCGGCAGAACATCCTTGGCCCCGGGCGCCCGAAGTTGTAGCTACGCCACTGGAGCAGGACGTGTGCAAAATTTCATTGCTTTCTTTTTGGTATAAGAAAACATCATGGCACACTTAATATATCCTTTTCAGGGTATAATATTAATAACCAAGCCTCAAGTCAATAGTAACTTATTAGAAAAAAATAATGCCTTATTGTTAAGTAATGGAAATTTTTCAAAAATCTTAGAGCTTCAATCAAAAAAGTGGGTTTGCATTTTCAAAAAATTAAGTTTCATTATTTCACATCTACCTTAAAAAAATTGCAAATATTTTACCAAACAATTTTTTCTCTTTGCAGGTAAGTTCATTTGTCTAAATACTATAGCCTGGTGCGATGTAAGTGAGAGACGACCTAATCAAATTTTATACTTCTATAAACTGTTAGCCTCAAAGTATGCTGCAATAAAAATCTAAGATTTATGTCTATGGTGTCATGTATCACACACAACAAGAGTAGTGCCTTGCAATTAATTATAAATGCATAAAAACTAATTCATTAAAAATCGGAAGTTTGAAAGTTTATAGCGCACTTGAAAATGTACGAAATTGTATTTAAAATCTTTAATTTGCAAGCATTCTTAAATCAGTTTTGCAAAAAAATTCTTTTCGCGCCTAAGTGTATACTCACTCAAAGGTTTAAAAATAATTAATATTTTTGAAAGTTTTAATAAGATATGTGGTATAAATTTTGTGTTTTTATAAAAAAATAAACTCTTAAATTTAAGTTTTATCACACTTTAATAAAATTTTCGGCATTGAGTAATTTAATTGAAAATGGCATCAACTTTTTCAGGATATACATATAATTCTTATGTTCAATTATGTG
Organism: Bactrocera neohumeralis; assembly: GCF_024586455.1. NCBI lineage: Eukaryota > Metazoa > Arthropoda > Insecta > Diptera > Tephritidae > Bactrocera > Bactrocera neohumeralis. The sequence goes on along the minus strand of NC_065921.1, from coordinate 67,502,923 downwards.
TTCTCGGGACCAAAAAAATGTTTGTAACTGCTTCGGAATACAAAACTTTTACAAAAAAACGCTAATGTATGCTTAATATGAAAGTTTCGTAAGGAAAATTTTTTCCTTTTATAAAAATTAGAAAGGCTTAAATTATTCATTTCACAATTTTTGCTGTTAGGTTCCCAGATTTGAAGTAACTTATTTAAATATTTATTTACATATGTTTATATTTAAATATTTAATAAAACAATATTAGGCACCCTAACCCTTAAGAGCCAAAACTAACCAAATGATATAGATTATGAGGCCAAATTCATTAATCCGCCAAAATGTATGCTTCAGTTAAGAATATAACTAATTATTTCAGCACTAATTCATGCACTTGCAATGAGCTAACAGCGAGCCCATAACTCATTTAATGTTCTTTCAATCTTTTACTAACAAATGCGCTTTTTGTTTAAAATCAAAAATTTTTAAAACCGAATTTTTCAACTTGCCCTACAATTCTTCTTCAGTGAAAGAAGTCTGCTGTATTAACTAATCGAAATGCAGCAACGTACAAACTTGCCAAACACAAAACTTCTTGAAAGCACTTTAAAGCAAAATATAATTCACCAAATTGTCGGTGAGTAAACCGTGAAATTTCATTACGGCGCCGCAAAGTATGCTACGACACAATAATTCAAATGTGATTTGGTAAAATAATTAAATGTTATGCACTGTAGTTTTATTGGCATGCATATTTAAGAACTACCAGCGTTAGTTGACGCACCCACTACAGCCCGCTACCCCCCGCTCACTACTGATGCTCGCCAACTTTTGCACGCTTACAGCTGCGCGCCATGCACTTCATTAAAAATTGAAAATTTTAGCATTTCATAAAGCTTCGCAAAACTCAGCGCTGATGATTTGTTGAAAGGGCTGAAAAGTGAAAAGTGCTGGAAAGGCAGAGAAAATTGCGGGAAAGCAAATAGGCGAGAGTGAAGAAAAAATATGAGTGGCTTAATTCCCGTTGGGATGATCACTGCAAATACATACATATAAGCTGAATTACGCGCCAGAAATACAGTGAGCGCGCGTAGAATTCCATTGAATGTAGCACAGCAACAATGCGTGGCATAACCTAGAAAAGAGAGCACGCGAAAAATGTCCTTTCAACTCAGTCAATCAAGCTGGCGCCTTGCTCCACAACGCGGCGCTTGGGTGGTCTGGCTGCTCGTGCCCGCTTGTGGGAATGGAGATTAAAAAAAGTATATTAAAGCAGCCTTCGCTGTAACTTTTCATTTCGTTGAGTTCTGCTGTGAGATTTTCACAAAAATGCAAAAACAACAAAAGCAGCGCGGCAAGGACATTGCACCGCTACTCTGTGTCAATGGAGAGACAGCGAAAAATTGCGCGAAAAATTCAAAAAGGCGCGGCATATTAAATAGAAATTGCAGAAGCAATATTTCAACGTGTATATAAGCACTAGGGTGGTGCAGAAATTACGGAAAAGTTAAACGTTTCACAATGAAGTCCCAAATACGAAAAAAATGTCTTAGTCATATCATTTGAAGTAATGAAACACCGAAAAATCGTGCCAAGAATTTTTGAGCACCACCCTAGTGCATACAAATGTAACTATGCAAACGCAAGTGCTAAAAATAATAAAATTAGTATAAACGCCAAGAGACGAAAGTGTAAATAGACTAAGCAGGCCAGTCGGCCTTCAAAGCACGTCGCCGCCAATGCTACGCTCACGCGCACTCATTCATTCCTGCCTTCCGTTGTGCGTTCGCGTACAAACACTCAACGTGCCAAGGGAGACTGAGCATACACCGCTACACTCACGCTACGCGCTCGAGCTGCGAAACTAATTAAGTTGATTTACTTTGCACTGTGTTTGGGTATGTCAGCTTCGCGCGGACTGTTAGTTGGTGCTTTCAGTTTGACGGCGGCTTGACTGGCACTGGACAAATATAACCAATCTACAAAGTAGTTGCTTGGCTAATTATTGTGCTTTGTGCCAATTCGAGCACTCATACATTTCAGTAAAATGAAACTTCAACTTAAATGGAAATTAAAAGTGAGAAGAGAAAAGTTTGTTTCAAAGAAAAGCGTGTAAATATAGTAATGTTGAAAGTAGGGATGCTAGAATGAGGCTGAATGCTTGGAAGGACGAGAAAGAGAGAGGAAACAGTGGGTGCTGAGTACAGTTAGTGTTTGAGATAGAGGTTGTTTTGAGTAAAGTGTAAGTAAAATCAATTTGCTTGCGCACTGTAAGAGCCAAGGTCGCCATTCAATTAATAAAAAGCTAATCAAGCTTGTTTTTACCTGAGAAATCTTATGACTACACAATGATTTCTTATTTTATCTCAGTCAGGCGAGGATTATCTACTACCATGAACGCCAAAGGTCGCTGAGATCACAAGCTTCAATCTCAGGTATTAAATAGTCGGTTATCATGGCGCGATAATACTCGCCGTGAACGATTCGTTCTCACAGGCATTATTTTTCAAGCAATATGGACAAATGATTCCACCGACACCAACCGCACCAAACCATTGTTGTTTTTCTGAAGAAGTGGCAGCTCCTGAATTTTCAGGTTGCCCTTCGTCCATTTTGGTTGTTTACATACCCATTGAGCCTAAAATGGTCTTCATCGTTGAACAAAATTTGACTCAAAATCGTCAGATCTTCTTGGAGCTTTTCAAGAGTCCAAAGAGCGTAGCGATGTCGCTTGGGAAGGTCGGGTGGCTTCAGTTCTTGCACAAGTTGTATTTTGTACGATCTCAATTTAAGATCTCGACGTAGAATGAGCCAAGTCGTTCCATACGTCAGTCCGAGTTACTGCGAACAGTACCCAATCGACCCTCCACGGTCTTCGTGTACACTCTCAGCTCAATATTTTCTTCACTGCTTGGTAGACGTGGTCTATTCGGTCCAATATTATCTAATAATGAAGACTGGGCCTCATGATGGGTGATGGTATTGCGAACAGTAGGCCAATTGTGTTGAATTTAAGCGCGAAACACATTCTTTACAGAGCGTGAATTTTCGTAATAAATTTGAAAGAGTTGTAAAGGTTGTTCAGGCGTTTATTTCACATGAAATACTGAACAAAAATAACATGACAACTTGACACGGCTCACGCGAGATCTGTCAGGAAAAGGCTATTGAAAAAAATACCTTTACTTGAATCACCCGTTGTTGGCCGGTCCCAAATTTTGTTGATGTTTATTAAGGATAACACTATTAACAAGATAGAAAGGCTTGTTCCGGCTGGCCTGTGCCCGCTTTTGGATATTTTACTGTACTTGATTCTCAAATACAATATGTTTCTCTTTAAACCCTGTTCCATGAAGCATTATTGGCCTCAACAACCGCGCCGTTAGTTCTGCTCTCTCCAGAATTGATAACGAGGGCAAAACGAAATATCTCCTGTCATCAAACAAATAGTAGACAGTCAACCCTTCGAAGTCGGAGATAATTTCATCTATCTTGGAACCAGCAATAACACCAACAACAGCGTCAGCCTAAAAATCCAACGCAGAATAACTCTAGCTACTTCCGACTGAGTGGATAATTGAAAAGTAAACGTCCGGTGTGTTTAACATGGCAAAGCGTTGATCGGCTAAGAATTTTCACTACCAATTGGTAATGTGGAATGGACACATTAACCACCTTGGTATGGTTCGAGGCCCATCTAAAGCCTCTGCCGTGCTTTGGGTCCGGTTGCAATGCAACTCCACATTCAACTGAAAAAGCGTCAGTTCTCCCGCAATTGCAAAGGTTCTGCGGAAGATTTACGGTCCGAAAACAGCTTCCTGAGTATGTAAAAGTTAATAAGTACAATGACTATTGTAGAAGCTGTCAGGAGGTAGAAGAGAGTAGAAAGATAAAATATCTTTTACGCGAATGCAAAGCTTTGTATTAGAAAAAAACGATTGGCCAAGGGTTTCCTCAAAATGTTTCGGTGGTCGCAGAGATAAAGCTTTTTGGTGTTGATGAACTTCATCAGAAGCATGAAATGTTACAGTGAGACATAATAGAGTGAAAGAATTGTGGGTGGATTCACAATGGGCCTCGTAACTGATCAGACATCCACCTCAACTACCTCCCTAAATCGAAAAATAAGTATACACACAATGACTACTTACCAAACCATTCTACCCATTAACCAAGCTAACTCTAGTTATTTCTATGGCATTCGAAAACACAATAAATATTGCGCTTGGTGATAAAACCCCGAATTTGCTTATAAAATCAGTGGAAATTCTTTGTATATTTACTTAATAGTTGCAATTTTAGTAAGAATGGCTTATATTTATACATTCCCCCTTTTGGAATTATCATCTTTCTCTGTTTTATTTACAAAGTATGAGCTTGCTGAATCAACTTAAGCCAATCTCAACCCTCACGAACCACCTCGTAATCCTTGGTCTATACTTTAAAACCCAACAATTTACTTTCATAATTCGAATCACAAACTTTTTTATGACCACAACTGGAACAGCAGCAAAATGCAAAGTAGTTTTAAGGCTTCCAAAATAATAGCGGTATTGTTGGTGGTGTAGAAAACATAAAATTAGTATCACACAGCATAACTACTGTTATTATTATGCTCTCTATTTCACTTCTACCACTTACTGCCACCACGGCTACAACAAATTGCGCAAAAGCGTACTTTTAACAGTAAATAATTTGTTTTGAGCAAAGCATGAAAGAACAACTGAAAGTGCTGCATTTCCAACGAGCGACCGCCGACGGCGAAGGACAAAGTTTTCTGTGGCTTCTGGACTGTGTCCTGCCGGCGCTCAATAAATCGAAATTCGCTAGTTACCAAAATAAATAAGTGCTTGTCTGACCAAGCGTATTTTGTTGTTTTTGTTGGTAGTGTGCAGTGATTGCTTACTTTTTATTTTGGACAAAGCAATGCTAACATGAAATGCGAAAAATAAAGACTAATGGCAATAATGACTTTCTATCATTTGACAAATATGACAAATATAGTTTATTAGTGTGGCAAATTGCAGAATAGTTTTGCTTCAGTAGGGTTGGGTAAGCTTTTTTGCAAAGGGGTACTTTTGTCAACATTTTGAAAATTTTTTTTATTGCTATTGTAAAGTTATATTCAGATAAGGCTATTACTATGACGACTATTGAACATGCTTATGAAAGCTTAACTTAAAGGAAATATGCTGAAAGCTCCAAAGCAGTTAAGTCTTATAACTTAAACTACTGCCAATTTGACGTAAAAAATTAGAAACATGTTTGTGTGGCAGAACATAACTTTGCTTTAGTAAGGTTGGCTAAGCTTTTTTTCATAACGGTACTTTTGAAAAAAATTTTAATTTTTATTGCTGATATTGCAAGACAATGTCCATATATGGCTGTTACTATTGAACCAGCTTATGAAAGCTTAACGGAACGGAAGCACACTGAAAGCTCCAAAGCACTTAAGTTTAACTTGAACTACTGACTAGTTGACGTAAGAAACATTCCTTGTGTAGGTAGTTAAATAAACAGAAATAAGCTGTGTTTTAAGAAGCTTTTGCATCCTTAAAAGCTTTTATAATATGAAAATAAAATTATTACGCTTGCTTTAACTTGCAACAAATGCTAGCTAAACCAGATAAAACGACTTTTCAGCAAAGCTTTAAGCTACTTTTCGATCATTAAAAAAGCTCAAAAGCTTTTCAATGGTAATATTTCGACGAAAAATTAAACAACTAAGCAAATTTGCGAAACCATAGATCATCTAAAGAAGAAAAGCTGTAGCAGTTTAAAATGGTAAGCTTTTGAGTACAAAAGAGCTTTACAAAGCTATATTACCCACAAGCTTATTTGGGCTCATAAAAATGTTGAAGTTTTTAAGACACCTATCATAGATCTTATGACCTTTCTTTTGAGATATGCATAACGAAACCACCGTTAACGGACCACTAATGCATATAGCTGCCATACAAACTGAGAAATCAAAATAAAGAGCTTTCAACAAAACTTTTGTATTCATGAAGCTTATTATGGCTCGGTGCAACCACAGTTAACGATTATACTCGATTTTTATTAAGTACAAAACTCAAAATCTTCTCTGAAAATGAGTTGCATACTCTAAGGCGCTTACCGTAAATCAGCCATGAAATTAGCTAAATCGCAGCATTTATGACAAAACTATCGCGCAATGCTTGCACAATAAATCAGAGACTGCAGTTGCAAGCGCGATTGTTACGCGCACAATAAAACAACAATATTACATGCCACATACCATGCAGCAATAGAAATTGTACTTGCAGCAAACAATAAAACGCTTACTGTGCAAGTGTAATCAGCCAAAGCCGAATGCAAGTTTGGTGCATGCACGCATGTGGCATATAGCTACACTATGTGACTTTATGCTAGGCGACACACAAATACCTGCAGTAGTGTGCGTATGCGCGCGTGATTGCATGTGTGTGTGTGTATACGCTGGATCGCGGCATTTCGGGTTAATTATGCGGCGTTCGTGCATGGCACAAACGGCAACACGTGCAACATGCGATAACGCCGCTGTTGGCAACACTTACAACCGTATTTGCAACAGCAGCAACAAAGCCAACAATAGCAAGAGTGGCGTAATTTCATGTCTGCAGACTAATAATGCAAAGCTGCTCAAGAGGACAACTGTTGGGTATTATCTACACGTACGTACACGTGCCTATTGACACTGCTCGCTTAGTGCTCACACTTCCGAACGTCAGAAACCACAGTCAATGCGTTCGTGCAGCATTTGTACGGTGACTATTACGCTTGCATAACACGGAGGCATGGCATGTGCACTAACCGCATTCCCTTTGAATTGGTTTTAAAGGATACATTTTGTTGTTGTTATGTTTTATAGCGTGAACCGATTTTAAATTGACACGATGTTTGTAACTCCCAACAGGAAACGTCGGAGACCCTGCAAAGTGTACAGTTAAATGACTAGCGTTAGTCTTGTCTGTCTGTCCCGCACTTTTAGGGATATCAATCTGCTTATGATCTTTTCGCACCAAAAAGCTGCTCATATATCGAAATCGTTGTTATTGGATCACTATAGCACATAGCACATAGCAATTACTTGTAAGAAAAACTTTTTTATTTGACAAGCAATCTTCACGAAATCTGGCACAGATTACTACTTAAGATATTGCTGCAATCTCCGGAGATATTGTGCAGATCGGATCACTATAGCAAGCAAAATCATGAAAATTATCTTTTTATACCCCTTATGCTGTATAAAATGCACATGTGAAGGGTATTATAGCTTTGGAGTACTCAGTACTCATTACTCTAATTATTTAAGGCTGATTGTATAGTCATTGTGAATAAGTTTGCAATATTACTAAATAAGTAATTATATACTAGCTTCAAATATGTAGGGTTGGCAACCCTTATTATTAAATTTAGTTTCATATATTTTATGCGTTTGTATAATATTAATTTAAATATTTAATATTTCAGCTAACTCCATTTATTTGATTGTATTTGTAAAAATATTTTCACAAAAGTGGCAACCATGGAAATTAAATATTTTTGAGGCTAGTGCTTATAAATAAATATGAAGTGAAAAAAATATTTATATACATATGTACATATGTCGAATATAAGTTAATTTTCACGCATTGCTTTTATTTAATCAACTTGGTAACCCTACCACAAATATTTTTAAAATTGTTTCAATATACATAAACAAGCTGGTAAATTGCAAAATTTTGCATTTTTTTCTTAGTTACTTATTCAACTGTTTTTACAATAAATTAAAAAATATGGCAACCCTACTGAAAATTTAACAATAAGTTTTCCTCAGTTAAAGTTTTCAGTATTTCCAAAAACATATTTATATTTTACATATCGAATAAAATTTTGCTTTCAATCATTGCTTTAATTATGGATTGAACCAACACGGCAACTCTATAGCAAATATTTCTAAAAATGTGTTAATATACAACTTAGAACCTTTAGTAAAGTGCAAAATTTTGTATTTCTCCCCACCTTTTAATCCAACTGTTTTTAAAATATTTTTCAAATTAACAAACGTTGGCAACACTACTGAAAATGTAACAGTAAATATTTTTGCAATTAAAGTGTTCAGTATTTTCAAGAAATTATTTATACACATCGAATAGAAGTTTATTTTCATTGATTGCTTTTATTTTGGATTTAATCAACTTGGCAACCCTAACACAAATATTTTTCAAATTGTCTCAACATACTTAGAAAAGCTCGTAATGAGTAAAATTTTGCATTTTTTCCAGTTACTAATTCAACATAGTTTACAATAAATTTCAAACTTTAAAAATGGCAACCCTGCTGAAAATTTTAAAAACAAATTTTTTTTGCCGTAAAAATTTGCAGTATTTCTACCACAAATATTTATTTCGAATATAAGCTAACTTTATTAATTTCTTTTATTGTGGATTTACCAAATGGCAACCCTACCACAAATATTTATAAAATCTAAGGATACTTAGAAAAAGCTGTTACAAAATTCTGATGTTTTTTAACTTTTTAATATTTTTCAAATTCAAAAAAAATTGGCAACCCTACTGAAAATTTGACATAAAATTTTTTGCCGGTAAAGTTTCAGTATTTCCAAAAAAAAAACTTTATACATATCGAATACAAATTAATTTTCATTGGTTGCTTTTATTGTGAATTGTACCAACATGGCAACCCTGCCACAAATATTTCTAAAATCGTCTTAACATACTTAGAAAAGCTCGTAAGGTGGAAAATTCTGCACTTTTTTCTTAGCTACTAATTTAAGTATTTTTGCAATAAATCACAAACTAAAAAATGGCAAGACTACGAAAAATTTTAGTGTAAATTTTTTTTCTACATATGTATATGTTCAGTATTTCCAGACAATCACATCAAGTTAAAATTTTTTAAATATTTAATTTTAATAATTAATTTATTTACGGGAGCGCTGGCACCCCTATTACTTTTAGCTTTACTGAATATTCTGCATTTCAAGCATTTATATCATAGCAGACACCTCTGTCAGCCTCCACCCCTACTCTTCCCAACGCATTTTCATCAGCACTGCTTTATAACAGAGTCGCAGCAAAGGGCACAAACCTCAACCGGATATGTCGCTTACAAAAGTGAGATAAAACATTTTCGCATATACATGTATATATGTATTTATATACATATATACTCTTACATATGTATGCACATACTAACATGTAACTAAGCGCCACTTCCGTTGTGTCAGCAGCATTTGCCATTGCCACTAAAAGCTCAAAATATAACCCATCCGCCGTGTCTCTATGCAGCGCCGACGCCAGCCATTCACAGCACCATTTAGCGCCGTTATGACAACACGGCGTATGAGTGACCTTACCGTGCACTCGGCTAGGCATTGTGGCACGGTGGCAAGCGTAAAAGAGCCATCACAACTAACAAACAATTTCACAAATATTTGCATGCCGGTGTGTGTGTGTGTGTGTGCGTGATAAATTCTGTGCATTTTCCAGCACCCACACATGCGCTAGCTGAATGTATGTGGCTGCACTCACACACACGTGCTATTTTTTGTGCGCACACACTGACCAAGCAAATTGTTGGCATGACTGCCTGGTAAAATGCTTTAACGGTAATTCGACGCAGACGTGCTCAGCTTTAACACTCGACAGACGTCATAAATTCATAGCTGAGTGGCGGCGGCTGCACTGTTTTGCATGTCAGTGTGTTTGCCTGTGTGCTCTTTAGCGTGCTCCTTTTTGTCAATTGTTTGTGTGCGTTTGCGTTGCTTTCTTTGGTGCTTTGTCGCTTAAACTAAACACGTCGTCTCTCAGTTGTTTAACGAGGGACCAATTAACGCCATACAAGCACATTTACATTTTAATAAATTTGGTGTAAACACATGTATAAATTTGTTCGAGATTTTACAAATTGCTTAATACAATTTTTCAGTCGAAGGTGAAGGCAAGCTGGATGAGGTGGAAAGGTGATGATGTCGCTTGAAGTACTTAAATAGTGTCTATAGATATTTTTTATATACGAAAAGTTCATAAGTGAATAGAAATCCAATTCATATTGTCGTTATATCAAGATCTTAAGTTAAGAATGTAAAGGGCTTTATTCAACATATCTCAGTATTAGAAACAACAGTGGGTCTCTGAGCTTAAAATAGTCTAACGGCATTTACTCGCACGACCGAGGCGGCCAATTGACTGGGCCATTTCGTGATATAACACGTTCACCAGACTTGGTTTTCAATAAATCGATTTTGACATTCGCTTTGTGGCGTGTAGCTTCGTCTCGTTGGAACCACATATTGTTCATCGATCTCAGGCCAAAAATTTTTGGTTATCATTGAGCGGTAGCAATTTAGATTCACAGTAACGTGTCGGCTGATCATCACGTAAGAAGTTCGGCCCGTAAACCGCACCAAACCGTAATTTTCCGGGATGCAATGGGGACTCATGGGACAGTGTGGATTGCTGCCTGACCAATAACGCATATTTTCCTTATTGACGAAGCCATTCAGCCAGAAATGAGCCTCATCGCTGAATATAATTTTCCAATGAAAATCCGGATCATTCTCAAGTTGTTGTTCAGCCCAATTCACAATTATGATGGCCAAGCGACTTCAGTTCTTGCCTCAATTTGATCTTGAATGGATGTAGGTCAAGACCTTTCGCAAAACTTGCCCCAACTACGTTAGAGAAATACTCAATGCTTGTGAACGACGTGTGAGAAACTGATTTGGGTCTTCCCTAATTGATGCGAAAGCGGCAGCAATATTTTCGACACTACGGGCACTTCTTTGTCCCACTGACACGGGAACATTTTGTATTCTGCCTGTGAATTCAAAGTTTTCCAATAAGCGCTCAATTGTTGATCTGACGGGAGAATTATGATGACAATAAGTTGGACGTAGTGCTCTTAAAATTGAGGCCACTGACTACGAATTTCGGTCGTAAATTTTAATCATTCCTACTTATTTTTGGATCGTATATCTTTTCTTGATGAAATGGCAAAGATAAAGGTAACGATAAAGATAAAGATAAAGACAAAGATAAAATAAAGATAAAGATAAAGATAAAGACAAAGATAAAGATAAAGATAAAAATAAAGATAAAGATAAAGATAAAGATAAAGATAAAGATAAAGATAAAGATAAAGATAAAGATAAAGATAAAGATAAAGATAAAGATAAAGATAAAGATAAAGATAAAGATAAAGATAAAGATAAAGATAAAGATAAAGATAAAGATAAAGATAAAGATAAAGATAAAGATAAAGATAAAGATAAAGATAAAGATAAAGATAAAGATAAAGATAAAGATAAAGATAAAGATAAAGATAAAGATAAAGATAAAGATAAAGATAAAGATAAAGATAAAGATAGATAAAGATAAAGATAAAGATGAAGATAAAGATAAGGATAAAGTCTAATAAAAATATAAAGACAACAGGGTAGTCTGTGATCAACTTTACCTTTTCCACTAAAATGTGAATTCAGCTTCAAGTATAACAATACAAGGGTTAATAAAATTGTATATTATTAAAGAAAAATACAGCGATTTCAAAAAACAACATACTTCCTGTAAAACATGCAGTACTTTATGCCATCTATGATACAACAACGCTACACTAACCGGAAAACCACCCCATGCGGACCATAGAGGAAGCATAGGTTACCCATTGTGGCGCATATCGAAGGACATTTGATCAAAATTGCATGTTGCACAGCAAACCGGCAAATGAATGCACCAACTAGCGGATATGCTTGCAATGGCGCATTTGATTCGATTGCAACTGGCAGTGCGAACAATGCAACAAATTGCAATTGAAATGGACATGGGAAAGGCAATCGAGGCAAGCAATATCAAATTTTGTACATGCATGCCTGTGTCCACAGCAGCGTGGATTCCTGTCTGGACGGGATATCCCGAGATTGGCGCTGTCACGTAACAGCGAGGCGTCGCCAGTGTATAAGTATTTGAGTGCAGCGACGATATTGGTGGAAATCGACACATTCACACGCACACACTTTCATTTGTATTACACGCTTGCATCCGCTGACATTTAGACGCGCATTTGCTCGCCCACTGCTATTCGCATTTCCGCAGCAATCAAGTTGCATCATTTGCCATGCAACACAATCTTGGCTTGGCCCATTCACACATACATTCGCTCATTCAATCCAGCATTTGTTCAATCAATTCGCTATTCATTCGGCCCTTAATTCGCTGCATCATCAATAAGCCCCGTTCTTTGTCCGTCTGTAGCTTCCACTGTATTACACTTTCATTTGACCGAGCGCCACACAACGCCCTCAGATTTTGTTTTCCTCTCTGTCTCTCTTATTCTTTTCAGCAACAATATTCTTTCAAGTTGCTCCTTCGTTTGCAAAGCCAGGCAATCGTCTCGTATCTCGTGCGGAATACCAATTTTCGTCATGCCCCCGTGCTCCGAGCCCTCGGCAGATCCTTCCGCACGCAGCATGTTGGCCACACGCAATGCCAATGTCTCATAACATTCAGATGAACGAGTGTGGCTATGTACATACGTGCCACATGCCGCATGCCGCATGCCACATGCACAAAACAACATTTCCCATTTCCAATCAAATTCTGTTTGCAAATTGCATGTGAATGCGAATACAAACAAAAGCCGAAAAATAGCAGACCATGTAAGCGTACCAGCCGAATGCTGCTCGCAAAAAATCAAGCAGCAAGAAGACGTCGCGGTTACAGTGCCACAGCGCCATACTACAGTACAAACAAGTCAACATTTCATGCTCTGTAGAAATCGACAACAAAGATGGCTTTGTCTCGCAAAAAAAACCGAAGAAAATTGTGCTCAATTGCAATTGCAATGATCGGTTTCAGCATTCCATTTTCATGTTTCCGTTTATCTCCGCCTCTTCCATCGTTTTGTTCGCATTTATTTTTCAGTGTTTTGGAGATGAAACCAATGCTTATTTGCCAATTCACACATTTGAGCGCAATCTCCCATTACACGTATAAGCAAATGGGCGCCTACAGGCGGAGGTCGATGAATCCGTTGCGGATTGTCGAAAATTTCTTAGAAGATATGATTTGTTTTATAAGACTCAGACTGAACAGAGCAAGTCTTATTTAACGTTAGTCCATTTGGACTGCACCATATCTGGACGTAAGTGTTCGTAATATTGATTCGCACCTTATACCGACAATCGACGTTAAACTCGGCAAACCGTTTGATGGGTTGTGATCTGTGGCCTCAGGTCTGTATTTTTGGCTCACTTAGGACTACACCCTTAGATCTTCTTTGTTTATTTGTGTTTTTCATCGCTCTTCTCAGTTGTTGCTGATCCTTAGTTTTGGTGTCTTCAGTTTCTGTTCCCAGGTCTTTCTTAACTTTGAGTTCGGTTTGGTTTCAGATCTCTTCTTTAACTTTCTGTTCTCAGATCTTCCTTAACTTTGAAGTTTGTTTGGCTTCAGATATCTCATCTTCTTTAACTTTCTGTTCTCAGATCTTCCTTGACTTTGAGGTCTTCTTCAACTTTGAGGTCGGTTTTGTTTCAGATTTCTCATCTCTCTGAACTATCTGTTCTCAGATCTTCTTTTACTTTGAGATCAGTTTGGTTTCAGATTTCTCATCTCTATGAACTCGCTGTTCTCAGATCTTCTTTAGCTTTGAGGTCTTCTTTAATTTTGAGGTCGATTTGGTTTCAGATATCTCGTCTCCCTTAACTCTCTGCTCTCAGATCTTCCTTAACTTTGAGGTCGGTTTGGTTTCAGATATCTCACCTTCCTGGTCTCTAGAGTTAATCGTTTTAATCTCCATCATCAGCTCGTCCTCAACTTTGACGAAGTGTTCCTGTCTTTTTAGTCTTTATCCTCAGATTTTCCTGATGTCTGGTGTTAATTTGTTTAGCCTTTGCCCTCAAGTCTTTAACGCTGGTCTTTTTTAGGTTCTGGCTTTATGTCTAAGTACTAATGATCCAAGTACTTTGTTATTCTCTTATCCTTCTTATATGTTCGCTGTTTTCAGGTTTCTGCTTTCGTTTAATAGTTTTCAATTTCTAGGTTTTATCTACAATTTTTTCAGTTTTTTGCTATTCGATATTCAGTTACTTTGCTCCTTATTCACTTCAGAAAGCGTAGGATCATTTCAATCTATATCTCCTATTTTATCCATGTCATTTTAGGTTTCAAAAACCCGGTGCCATTGCTTTGTTGAACTAAACCTTCACCCTTCTGTATCCAATCAACACTGTGCTGCTGCAATTTGTATGTTCATCGGTTTACATATTTTTCCGTCTAGCAACAAAATTTTCATTTTCTACCAGCTCGCAACGCCCCAAATTTCCACAGCTCGCCTACATAACGGCGCTTCCAACTAAGTGCAAACAAATGTTTTTACAAATCGTTTGCCTATTTGTAGGCGCATACAAGCATGAATGTGTAAATTTCTACTGCAAGGCAACAAATTACCATTGTTGTTGTTGTTTGTTTTTGCGCACGCTGTACAACTTCATCTTTTTCAACGTCTTCTGCTCTTACGGCCGAGGTTTTTGCTCGTCTTTTGGCAATGAAATTGCACAATTTCCAACTCATTCGTAACGGGCCGTTGGGAGTAGCAACAATAATATTGCGCATTCATTGCAACTGGGTACATAGATTGTTGTAGTTTTTGTTTCGTAGACGCACAGTTGTACATGATACATATGTATTTGTGTTTAGTAATTTACACTTTCATTATGCTTTTGGCAAATGGGAGTGTTTTTGGTATTTTTCTTGCATAAGTTAAGGCGTTCTGCAGATTCCAAGGCGATATTTCTCTGCGCATGTTTGCATATCAATATTTGTGTTTTGTGTTTCGCACATAAGAAAAAGAAAAAGTAAGGCAATAATAATAAAATTCATTTTTTGGCATGCGTTTACTGTTTGATTTTAAATGGAAGGATGTTCATAAAAGCCTCTGCCACGTCTTTTAAGTTCTCCATCTTAGGCTTTTGCATAATTGCATTGGTAAAAATTGAGCTCAGCTTATATACTCTCTATTATGAAAGTATAGTCGGAATACATTAGAGCTTTCCAAGGTAATTTGTATTGGGATCTTTCAGAGGAGTATAACGTCCAACATCATATTCATAGAGATCCTTGTGAGCTCAAGAACCAGGGTCCAGTAATCAAAGACCAGGTGTTCGACACGAAAGATCAATAACATCAGATGCCCTAGATTCATTATAAAAAGCCTACAGGCCAAGACGGTTTGAACAATATCTGATGAGAATCCTCTTCCTTCATTCGTTCGAACTTGAAATTATATCTTAGCTGCTCTCGAACTTTAAGGGGGTGTGCTGGTCTAGAAGCATGAATTTCAGGTAATTTTAAAAAAAAGGACAATAAATATTTTTACTATCCATTTTTTATTAGTTATTTCTTAATTTTAGAAGAGTACAGAAAAAAATTAAAAACTAAAAAAAGTAAAAAATTTCAAAAATTATGAGCTGACGAAGTGGGGGGTCTCTAAAAATTTCCACGTGACCATACCCATGATTTCAATCCTCCTAGTTATCTGAAACCAAAAAACAAGCTTATTAATCCAGAATAATGTCGCAATGGCTGGGACTACGGAAAAGTAGGAAAAATTTTTTTTACAAAATGGCAACTGCCTGAAAAAAAAAGTTTTTTTTGATCACTTTTTCTGACTATTTCGAATTTTTTAAAAATAATAAAAATACAAATTTGGGGATGGGGCTAGTTCCAACCATAGACAAGCCTATAAAGAAGACTCTTTAAAAATTTCAAGTAAATCGGTCCAGTAGAACCTGAGAAATCGTGGGTATCGTTCCGAAAAGGTCAGTTTTGAGAAAAACGCGTTTAAAGCTTCGCGTAAAGTATTTTGTTCGATTAGTTCCGGCCGAACCAGTTTGGATGTCGGGTCAGAAAAATGCCTATATCTCTGAAAATAATTTGAATTTTAAAAAATCCTCTTGTACACATATTCTTGAATAGTTAAGCTTTGAAAATATAAAAAAAAATATTCAGAGTATTTTTTTCAAATTTGTAACCAGAATACAAATTTTAAACTCGGCATTTAGGTAAAAAATAAAAATAGAAATAAAGCACCAAAGAAGATTTGTGATAGTTACAGCGCGTTTTCCCCGCTAGCTGATCTCCAACTACAAAAGATATTCGTCTGACCTACCCAGGGGCTGTACATAAGAGTCCCAGTGTGGCACTTCGTCATGTTAAGGGCTTAGTTTTCCTACCTAACAAAATCTAACGTCGTAGAACATTTCGATTCTATTGTCAGTCATTGTACGTCTTCGTCACTTCCTGTGAAATCAATAGCTTTAAGCTTCTTAAGTCTTCTTACGGAGTTTGTTATGCGTAAAACTTTTATTCATAACTTGAGGATGAACACATTTCCGGCCATTAATTAATGCATGGGAAATTTTCCATACTATTTTTTGAGAATATAATTAAGAAGGATTTCATACCAACCGCTTTGTCAGTAAAGCTTTAATATCCAGCTTTAATTTAGGTTCAATTGACTTTACTTTGCTGAGAGCTTTAAAAGACAATTTGCTATTAACATAAGAACGTTTTCATTTTCAGTAAATGTAGGTCAATGAACTTACTCGTAAGTGTTATGCTAAACCAAATCAAATTTTTTGGATGATTTCCTCTGCTCAATTACGAAGATGCTTAATTTTTGTAGCGGATCCGAGGACGACTCCTTCCGAGAGTCAAATGCTCGAATGAAATTTTTTTAATAACATTGTGTTGAGGAAGCATAAATTAGAGCTTACAGAACTGTGCACCAAGTCGCGAACGAGAACCACAATTACATATTGCCTTCTCTGAGAACTTTCTTCGATTTTAAGGTGGTCAAGAGTATTTTGAAAAAATTAATTATTTCTTAAGAGAGACAAATTAAAACACTTTTCGTTCTTCAAAACTTAATTAATACTTATCCAAAAAGAGTCATTTCGGTCGTAAATATTTACTTTTTCATAAATTTGTGTAGAATTTAAGTTTTAAAGTTCATTTTTGCGTAACCAGCGTTTGCACATCGACAAATTTTAATTAGGTTAGTGTCTAATAATTTCATTAAAAAGCTTTAAATGAATATGTTAAATTGTGTGTGCAAGCTAATTATGAGCCCTGTGCAGTCACTTTCTGTTAAGCTAACAAACATATATCGCTAATTAAAAACTAACGGGGAAATTTAATTAGCAATGCAACAAAACCACTAATTCGCAAAGCGGCAATTCCAGAAATACTGCGCAATGATACTGATACATATGTACATTTTATGAATTCCAAACAAATTCAGTTGAGTGTAAGGACATAGTGAACTGAGAAGCATCACCTGATTGTGGCAATAATACAGGAGGCATGTCAAAAACAAAATTGTGAGAAAGTTAAATCAATACAGAATAATATTATATAATGATATTTATTTTTATTATTTTGTGGAATGCTTCTGCTGAGTCGATATTTATTACCAGCAATTAATAATGAAGCCAAAACTCTGTCAAAAATATGAGCAGGTCTATGTAACCATAAGGCAATAAACGTCATGTGATATTCACTGGCACTTAGTCCATAGAATCAATAATTCTGCGTTAAAATGTATTCGAGAATACCGAAAATTATCCCCTTGCCTTGACCTCATCTTAGATTCTTTAACACATTTTCAATGAGGATTGCTAACATATTTTAAATGCCTTAATAAATGCACGTCTTCCCTCTATGTTCCTCAATCATCTTCAGCATTAATGTAACCAAGTCAAAGTAAGTAAAATGAAGAAAGTCAGTCATATCGATTTGGTATGTTGTAGCTTTTTGATTCAGCTCTCTAGAATTGAATATAAGGACCTGATGTACATAAGTAAAGAGTCTCAGAACTCTACTATTTTTTAAGTCAAGTTTAAATAGCGTTAATTTATTTCCGGTCCATTTTTCTGTTTCCGGTCCACAATATCCAAACTTGCTTTCAAACCGGAAATACTCTCCCGTTATATTTTTTCCGTTTCCGCTTTAAGACTTCATGTTTTTTAAGCTAGAAAAACTAAACAGTTTTTTTATTTCCGTTTCCATTACAACTTCCGATTTTGGATTTCCGGTTTAGTTTCCAGACCTAAAATATGGTACCGTTATTTTATTTCTGTTATGTGCATATACCGGTTCTAATTATGTTCCGCTTTCGTTGTAATATTTTCCGTTTCCAGTTTAGAGTTTCTTGTTTGTCTAAATATGGTACCGTTATCTATTTCCGTCTTCGATTTACAAACTGCAAATATGATCTAGTTCTTTATTTCCATCGGTCCATCTTTCCGTTTCCAGTTTCCTTTCAATCCGGGAATAGAAAACCTTTTTTTATGGACGTTCAATTCTTCCGTTTCCGGTTTGTTTACATGTCCGGTTTTACGAACTAAAACTTGTTATGCTTCCTTTTCCGGTTTACAAACCGGAACTCCTAATTATTTTCGGCTTCCGATGTACCATTGTGTCTCCTTTCCGTTTCTAGGATTTCCTGTTTCATACCGGAAATAGTCTGTCATTATTTTATTTCCGTTTCCGGTTTACATTTTTCTACTCCTGCTTCCTTAAAATTTAGGAATAAAAAACCGTTGGTTTACATCCGTCGTAGTTTTCCGGTTCCGATTTTTAACTTCCTCTTTGCTTTTCAAATTGTAACCGTTATTTTATTTCGGACTTACTTCTCCGGCTCCGATTTACAACTTCTTCCGCTTTCGACCCTGAGAGAGGTGTGTGTTTCTGGGTAACTCCAAATAAAATTTTTGAAGTCTTTCTATTTTTTGCTACAAAAACTTGTCGAAAAATAAGACCAAACTCTGTAGTTTTTGTTCAAACCGCCGCCACTTGTATTTTTTGTATTCTCTATTAATGTATTTATTCTTAAAAATAAACTGACCGATTAGTTAATTACAAAATAAAAAAACAGTGATTTTTCGGAAGGTCACACTGAGACGATTCCTTCAGGGTTATAAGCATGTTTTTATTCGTCAAATACTTGCTAAGACCAGATCTTCAACCGCTTAGTTGGTTGCAGAAGAAAAATTGTGTTAAGAATATAAATCCAATTGTGGGAGTAGGCTGCAAAAATTTATTGCAATTCCTCCATTAACTTGCCATCTATACTTTTTTTCGCTCTCATTTGCTGTTCTTTTCACCTCTTTCTTGTATGTAGGTTTTACTGCAATTGCACAAATCAATTTGCCGCATTGTGCTGTCATTAAAGTGCCCTAATTAATATGCATTGCATACATTTAGGCGCATTGCCATTTTAGCGCGTAAATTGTTGACAGCTGTTGTTAGTGACACATCAACTGCAACATTAACAGCAACAACAACATTCCTATGCACCCTTTGGTGCAGTAATGACGGCAATGCAAAGATTTGCACTGCCGAGCCCAGAAGTGACAAGTCGTTGATAATTTGACAGTGAAATGTTTAATTGTGCGTATCAAAGTACACATGGCACACACACAGGCACACGAAGAAGCAGGTAGTTAAGGCATATGTCAGCTTACTGTTTAAATTATTTGTAGACTGTGTAGTCTGAAGGTGTTTGTACTGTGAGTATAGGCACTGGTGGACTTATTAGTTAGGTGATAAGCATTTTAAATTGAAGAAATTAAGTCACACTGCACGAGGCCGGTTTGACAATTGAATTTTTGTCTCATCATTTTTTTACGATAAATTTTTGATCGGCCTATATGATTAAACCTTATCTTCACAAATAATCTCTAAAGTTAATTGACAGGATAAGCGAGCGTCTAAAGGGTCTAAGGTGGCACGATATATCAATATCTCTAATCTGTAGCTTTCTCTGGTTGCTGATTAAGGCTGAGAAAGCAGAACTCAGCACAGAGTATTTTCACAGTTAAAAACAATTTTGACCATGATGTGTTTAAGAAAACTGCTTAAGATGAGTGTGTAATGCAATTTTACCATTTTTAAAGAGTCTGCAAAGCCAGAGTAAAACCAAGGGTTATCAATTGTAACAATGTTTAGGGAAATTTGGTCTGCAGCTTTGCCGACTTTAATAATTACGGTCTACAAGAAAGAATGCCTCCTCTTTCAGACCTTTGTACGGATAGTCCCAGTTATATGAATATTCTATTAATGGAGAAAGTAGTACTGATGTTTCGAGAACGAGTAGAGAGTTAGTACTAAAGCTCTTGTATGCTGCGATACAATAGTACCCTGTAAGCAGAAAGTTTCCATGATGATTTTTTCGACCAACTTACAGGGTTGAGAAATAAAAACCGTTATTATACCCTGAGCAGTGTACATTAAGTTCACCACGATGTTTGCATTACCCAAAAGACACTGTTGGAGACTCTATAAAATATGTACTTGTATGTATATACAAAAATGATCAGCATAACTGAGTCGATTTAGCCATGTCCATATGACTTTATATATACGAACTAGTCCTTCAGCTTTTCAGATATCGCTGTGAAGTTGATTTTCTCCCCAAGAAGCGGCTCAATTGTCAGAACAACAGATATTGAACTATGTAATCGTATAGCTGCCGTACAAAACAACCGATCAGAATTAAGTACCTGTTTGTAAACCTTTGATTTGTGTAGGCATATTATAGCAAATTGAAGGTTATTTCGTCTTTTTAAAATTATTTATACCAGAAATTTACTTGATTCGAAGCCCTTTATATGCAGTATGTAACACAATTGAGCAAATAAATACTAATTTTTGTTCTTACAGAAAAATTGTATTTAATCTGGGCGAATTTAATTACAGTTTTTTCAGATACATTCTTCAGTCCGTCTGTAATATAAAACAAGAAAAGACTAACAAATTTTTTCAGTTTTTATAATAAGAAAATATAAACGCTTTTGTAAGACACTAAGATGTTGATACAATGTAATTTTTACCACTTTAATATTTAGTATAGCCTACTTTGGCAGCAATCACCGCTTCAAACCGCTTTGGAGCGCTATTAAATCTTCTTTTAAATCTTCAGACTCTTGTTTAGTGTTGGTGTTTCATACTTCTACACATACAGTAAATAATACCGCCTTTGCTTACGGTGGACTGGCATAACTGTGTACCCTTTTTTTTAGAACAAACCACATTCTCGATAGGATTAATATCGGTACTTTGAGGCGGCTATATGAAATCTTCATTACGTTGACTTCAAACATACTCTAAAGTCTTCCTAGCTATGTGCTTGGCGTCGTTGTCTTGCATCCGAACGCTTTTGTTACTGTCCTGACCCAATTTCTCCAACGAAAAAAAAAAAATACCCTTGCCTTAATATGTCTCTATATGTACATATTCTTGTCCATATTTCCCCCGATTAAAACTAGGTCCTCAACACAACTTTTGTCGAAGCCATCCCGAAAAAAGTACTTTTCCGCCACCAAATTTGAGTACTGGGATGACATCGCGGCTTGTAAAAGTCCTTGATGATTTCTCTCAAACGTACTGTATGTATTCCGTTATCTAAAACGGATCGTTAACCAGATCGATTGATACTGCTGTTTCATGACAATTTGCAATACTTTTCACTGGCCCAAACGAAATTTCTGCTAAATATGCAAGTTGCCGATATGAGAGCTCTTCTTTCAACTATTGAAGCACAGCTTTTTAATAGAGTCAGAGTTTCTTAATTTTTCTAAAAACAACACAAAGTCATCTTTTTAATTCTGCTTACCGCTTATAAAATGAAAAATGCTTCTAAAAATGTTAGTTAATTGATAAATAGAGCTACTGGTATTTAAAATACTCGAAAATTTTTAATTTGGCCTTAGCTATGCTCACACGCCAGAACGCGGTTGTAACACAATTAAGCAAACCGCAAGAGTGTACCTGTTTGAATACAGATATATTCTTTTGGTAATAAGTTGCGCAGTGCAAAAAAATTTCGAAATCAAGAATGTTTGATTTTATTTGCGGAATTGTGTTCATACTGTATATTTTAGAAATTTTGCTTCATTTCCAACATAACTTCATTCGCCAGACTTTTATTGCATCCCTAGTATTAACCGATTCGTGTGCAATATTTGTTGCACCTCAAAGTTCTTCGATTCGAGCTCACAACGCCAAAATGCATATAGAAATACTACACATCAATCAGCTTATGTATTTTTAGCGTACTGACGTTATTCATATAAATTAAAAGGCTATTTCTCAAATCCACTAAACCGTCCATTAAATGCAGCTGCTTTTAAATTTAATCACATTTAAGCAACCACGTGCGCAGCAGCAACTTTTTTGCCGTTAATTTAAATACTTTTGGCTTACAACCGTTTATATGTGCAAATGTAAATGTGTGTGTGTAAATATATTATTCACACATACAACGCATTTCATGCCTACGTGCCTATCAATATCAATTAGTCCATCACTAAAAGCTATGCCTACAAACATAGACTCATACTTATATTGCATATGTTGCACTAATTTGACATTGCATGTTGCATGTTGCACGTTGCACGCTGAAAATTTGCCAATTTCTATTACATTTCGTGCGCGCTCACAATTATCATAAATTGTCAACAAAAACCTAATTAAATTAATGCACTTCAATTAGCGCAATATGAACCCAACCAATTAAAATGTACCGGCGCCTACCTGTCGTGTGTGCAGGTGTGTGAGCGCGAGTGTCACCAAATGGGAATTATTAGCACAAATGGCGTTAGGGGACTTTGTGACCATTTAAGTGTGTAGCTAGATTGTCGGTGTATTATATCTATATATATCTATTTACGGAACGCGAGGTTCTGAAGCAAATAAATGGAACAGTGGGGCAAATGAAACAAATAAAAAATTTCTTTAAGAAACACAAAAGTATTGAGAAATACATTCGTCGAGGAAAATTAATAAAAACTTTATTTATTTAAAGTTTTCAGTTGAATTTCGAAACAGGAATTCAAGTCCCTAAGAAAAAATTGTAATTGCTTGTATCTTACCTAAAATTTAAGTAAGTTTTTTGTTAATGCAAAAACTAAACAAGTCTCTAAACCGTTGGGTTTTATTCGACATAACTTCATATTTCAATTTCTTCTTCTTTACTGGCGTAGACATCGCTTACGCAGTTATAGCCGAGTTAACAACAGCGCGTGGGTTGTTTCTTCTCTTCGCTATTTGGTGCCAATTCGAAATACCAAATCCCAACCTGATCCACGGACTGACGAGGAAGGTCCTTCAAATCTGGCCTAATTCCGGGAACCAACGCATAGCCGCTATTTCTTGATTCACTGGACTATGGAAGTCATTCACTTTGACTGCTTAAATCTGCAATCGAGCTAAGGCCGTATCAGATGATATCATTGTCCATTTTTACGCAGCATATAGCTGGAAGGAGGTGATGAGTGCTTTACAGAGTTTGGTCTTTGTTCGAGAGAGAACTTTACTTTTAAATTGCTTGCACTTGTTTGCAAGAGTTATTCTGCGTGGGATTTCGAGACTGACATTGCTGTTGCTGTTAATACTGGTTCTCAGATAATTGCTGGTTGCAAGATAGACGAAGTTGCCAACGACTATATAGTTATGACTGACAACAGTGACGTGGGGGCCAAGGCGTGAAGGTGACGACTGTTTATTTGATGGCAGGAGATATTTCGTCTTGTCGATATTTTCCATTAAACAATGTTATATATTTAGCTCTGTCAACAGATCTACTAAAGCTTGTTTTCTATTTGACTACATTGTTTTGTTTCACTCTCTGAGCCTCCCAATCTCTCGCCGATTACCGCTCTAGATTTTCCTCTTTAGAGCTCTCCTTCTCTATCTGCCTTCCTCACGGCACTTATCTCTTTATCTATATTTATCTCCCTTTTTGACTCTGTCCCTCATCAGCTCTTTCTCTCTCTGCCTTGTTTCCATTTCTACTTTATCTCTTATCCTCCATCTTTGAAGTCAAGAGTCATGACCTTAGAGTTTTCCCAAAAGTTTTCTTCATAAAACAGTCGTTAAAATATAATAAAAACGTTACCTCGTATTTGTAAACCTATTCCTTAATCTTAATTTGACCGTAAAACTGCCACAAAATATAATATTTAGAGCTGCGATCTAAATTATTCTCGTAACAATTTCAATTGAAATCAAATATGGCATTATTCTTCTTTACTAGACTTTTATTTTTCAGCAGAACGTCAGGCTTTTAGACTTTGACTTTCGGAGCATTCATGGTAAGTAAGCTGTGCGTCTGAGGACGCACCTAGACCTTTGGAAGGTACATTTTGAAACAACCAGGACTAAAATCCCCTCATTTATTGTGTTCTCTCTGAAACACCCTGTGATTCTGAAGAAGTTCATCGGTACAAAAAGTTTTACCATAGACAAATGTGTGACTTCCGAAGCATTATTGCTTTTATTTTCCTGTACGAAGCCTTGGATTCGCTTATAAGATATTTTATGGTCTCTTCATCTTCTACCCCTTTACAGGTTCTACAGTAGTCGTGGTATGGTTGCTTTTGTTGTTGTAGCGGCAGAAATCTGCCGAGTTGACAGTCCTTGGCCGGATAAAAATCCGAGTCCGTTCCGGTTACATAGACCCGACTGTCGTGGGAACGGAGTTGTTGTATGGTATTCCCAATCATCTGAGAGCTCTGTTTGCGTGCCTGCTAGTTGTTGGGAATTAACTCCAGCGAGAACCAGCTATATCTATACCATATTTGTCGATTAAATATCTACAAGCAGTCGAAGACATGTATTTTATCTTCTCTTAATCGAATTTTAATAGCAGTGCAGTGCCTGCTCTGGCAAGTTCATCTACTTCACTGTGACCAGAAATATTGGGCTTATCGTGATACAGGATGTTACATCCAAAACATTTATATATCCCAGAAATATTTTCTGGAAACTGAAAACCTGTGACAGTTTAGCCAGTACGAAATTTCAAATGAAACCACAGACAACTAGCTTCAAAGTTTAGTTTGGGTCAGGAGATATTTTACGAATATATATACATACATATATATATATATATATATGTATATATGTATATATGTAAAGAGTACATTAACATTGTCAATTACTCGTATAAATGTCTGTGACATAAACTCACTCAGAGCACAGTAAAAATAAATGCACACACTTGAAAACCTCCCACTCGAAATCGTTTCTATAATTATATATTTATTTATGTGCTAATTCACATGCATGCGCCTGATTAACCACTTCGGCAATCACCTATAATGTATTGACATGTCATCAGTGACTCCGTCAGCTGACTACTCACTTGACATATGAAGGTTGACACTTCACTATTTTTACGGATTTTTATTTGAATAAATGCCAGTTCAAGCTATTCATAGCATTTTTTCAACGACACGCCATTGACATACTTGTATATATTCATAATTAATTAATTACAATCCACAAGTTGTATATTAACACGCAATGGAGCGCAAAGCTAATTACAAATACTTGAAATGCAGGAATTCAATGCCACAATGCCACTTAAGGGATTACTTCCATAGGTAATGCGAAATAAATTACAGAGAAGTGTTGAAAGGATTTCATATTTGTTTAATGGATTTATTTTTGGACTTTGTTTCACGAATATAATAATAAAGAGAATCAAATATAGCATTACATAATTATTATAAATTAAATAAGTAATATTACTTCATGCGTCATCACACATAGCATGTCCTTTGTTAGCAAATAACGTGGAATATTGATTTCCAGTTCACGGAACTTAAACATTATTTGAATAAAAATCTACTCCAATCTCCGATTGTGTGTCTACTGGTCTGTTGTTTTAAAATCTAACTAGACTCGACGGTGATCTCAATCGCAGTTATGAACCATTTTAACCATAGTTGAACCTTAGTAGACATATCGAATTGATAAAATTCGATTATAATCATCCATGATTTCTACACAGCTTAACACGCTCTTAGAATTACGTATAATCTAAGTTCGTATCTTCAGCTGTATTTTTATTTATCCAAGCCCTGTAAAATTACATCATATTATTCGACTGTTTGATTGCGATCAATTCAGTTCTTTTCAGCTCTTATTGTGGTCGGAGTCCTTCCCAGTAAGAGATCGAAATAACCTGTTATGTTTTAGATAACTTTGTTTTAGCATAAAACTGCACCGTAACTCTTCTTCTTCTTTATTGTGGTAGACACCGCTTACGCAGTTATAGACGAGTTTACAACAGCGCGCCAGTCGTTCTTCCTTTTCCCTGTTTGGCGCTAATTGGAGATACCAAGTATAGCCAGTCCTTCTTCACCTGGAGTGTTTTCGTCCATTCGAACGACATGACCTAGCCAGCGTATCCGCTGTCTTTTAATTCACTGATACTGTCGTCGTATATCTGGCACTGCGCAACGTTTCATCGCCTGTGGTATTTGCCGTTGCCAATGAGCAAAGTATCATAAATCTTTCGCAGAACCTTTCTCGCGACAACTCGTGACGCCGATTCATGAGATGTTGTCATCGTCCATGTCATTGCACTATACTACTAAGTACTTGTAGAATTATCTTTCACAGAATACGCTCGATAGTACCTTATATGCGATGTTGAGGAGGCTAAATCCACGGTAGTAGGTACAGATTGTGAGGTCTCCTTTTTGTAGATTGAACAAAGCTTACTTAATTCCCATTATCGGCCATGTTTTCATCCGACCATATTCTACAAAGAAGCTGTTGAATGCTCCTTATCAGTGCTTTGCCGCCGTGTTTAAATAGCTCGGCCGGCAATTCATCGGCTACCGCCGCTTTTTTGTTCTTCAGACGGTTAATTGCTATTCGAACTTCTTCATAGTCGGGCTATGCAAGGGCCGCTTCATTGTCATCGATTGGGAAACGGGTTCACCATCTCCTTGTGTTAGGCTTTCCCTGCCATTCAGCGGTTTGGAAAAGTTTTCGCTCCATAATTTTAGTATGCTAATGCCCAGAGAGTCACTTGATTAGCTTTGGGGTTCTACAAGAATATGCCCCGATCTTGAAACCTTCTGTTAGTCGCTGCATCTTTTCGTAGAATCTTCGAGCATAACCCCTGTCGGCGAGCTTGTCAAGCTCTTCATACCTACGCATTTCGGCCTCTTTTTTTGTCTGCAAATGCGTCTCGCTTCCCTTTTCTACTCACGGTATCTTCCACTGCGATACGGCAAAGCAATAGTTTCGTTTGCAGCTGTACGTAAGGAGCTTAAAATGCCGTCCGACAGTTTCCTGATACCGAGTTGGTGATGAGAGCTCTCAGAGAGCGGGAGTGCAAGTCGAGTAGAAAATCGTTCGGTGATTGCAGCTTCTCGACGTCGAACCTTCCTTATGTTTTTTAACGTGTGTTTTTTCTTGCACATAGGCGGGTGCGTATCTTGGCTTCAAAATATATTGGTCCGAGGCAATGTTAGGACCTCAGAGAGTATTTTCGTTCCGAAGACAGCCAGGTAGCTTGGTCAGTTTTCCTATGCTGGAATCTAGTACTACAGATAGCTATATTTTGGGCCTTGGCGCAGTTGATCGATATGGAGGCTAAATTTACCGACCGTTGTGCCAAAGATACTTTCTTTGCCCACCCTAGCATTAATGTCGCTGAGCACGATTTTGACATCGAGGCGGGGGCAGCTCTCATAGATGCGCTTCCATTGCTCCATAATTCACTTAAATAATTTTTCTCTTCTTGGCAGGTTTTAATTTAATCTATCTTATTTTATTTATGCTCTTCTTAAAATTACTCTTTTATTATTTTCACCGGCATTTACAGTTTTAGAGATACCATTTGATTCACAATTTTCTTTCTAAAAATTATAATATTTTATTTAATTAATAAAATTCAACAAGAACTGTACTAGATCTTCATTACTCTTATTAAAATAAGATAAAGTACATGTATGAGAAGCAAGCGCTAGCAGTATATAGCTCGTAAGTATCTGGTTTGAACATTGAGAGACCTGAAACCCTTTAGTAATAAACATAAACTAGCACCTTACTTCGTGCCTAGGTTTCACATTGTTGCTTGAGAGAAAAAACTCATCAAAGTGTTTCTGTGACCATGGAACATTATTGGAACATATAAATTGTGGTCTGACTTATTTGTTAGTCAGCCGCTTGATTTTGCTATGTGATACTAACTTTTGAAACGCTTTAGTGTTAAGCTTTCCATCAATTAGATAGGCGGAACTTTTCATGGAAATCTACTGGGTTTTTCATTTATGGAGATATCAGTATTTGCACACGACTTTTTCTTCCAAAGTATCGGACCAGTATAGCACATGAATGTCATACAAACAGATCGATCAAATACATGTCCTTTTATAGAAAATTTTCAGATCGGACTCAACTATATACCATAAAGCTGGCATGCCACCTGACCGATCAAAATCAAGATAAATCTATTTTATGTGCAAGCTCCTTCCGTTTGCCTACGCCATTAAACGTAGTTTGTTTTATTGAGTTTTCGGTCATGTGATTCTAAGCTCTGGGTTTCTCCATTCAAATTTCGGCGGTGCTATAATCCAGCGAAAATAGAACATCACTCTCCTTTTAAAGACCAATAGCATTATGAATTCTTTTTTTTTTTTTGTTGGGAATCGAACTGCAAAAAGAAACCCTTAAATGATGTTTTGAGATCATATCTTGGAATATTCAGAGTTGAATAATTAATTAATTCAAACAAACAATTCATAATGGCTTCGCTTAAACCACGTCTCCATCCGATTCATCCGAAAAATGTTTGCTGTATATGGGAACTCACACTTTATTTTGGGTTATTTTAACGGACTTTTAGATGCGAGAATAAGTATAGTCAGAGAAACTCAGAATATTCAACCAAAGCTTTACACCATTAACGTGGTTTGCTTCAGCAACTTCCTTCATAGCTTTCCATCACTATGGAGCTAATCAGCCCTTCTTCTTCTTCTTTTGCAACTCTATTTTTCCTCTAATTAACCAATTGATTGCTTCTGACCAAATGATATTTTGTAAATATTGAATTACTGAAGCCATCTCTCCGTTCAGGCGTAAGTAATGATGGGTTCCACATATTTATTTTTCGCCATTTCTCCGCCATTTAATTCCAACCTCATTTCATTGTATATGTATATGGAAATATATGCGTACAATGAAGAAGTGGTTCGAAGGCAGTGAAATAATACTGAACACTTTACGTAACACAAGCGATAAATTAAAGCCAAAGAAAGTGTCACGAGTGGAACAAGAAATTTACAACTGTACTTTAGAGGGAGGAAGGTAGGAGGGAGTGTTTTGTTGCAAATTCAAAGGAAAATTGAAAAAACCCAAATGAATGAACATGTGGTAGGGGCGGCCAAGTGTAAGATCACATTGGCGCAAGAAAGTCCACAGAATAAATTCGAAACAACACGGTCAATGCGTGCAATAACTTGCGCAACTAAATATGTTCACACATAAAATATGTGCGTTGCCATATTTTAGTTCGCCAGTTCGGTGCACGAAGTAAAAGAGGTGTTTTCGAATTCGAAAAAATAATCAATTTATTGCCATTGCATAAGTCACATTTGGTCGCGCGCTGACACTGGCTGGCTTGCAGGGAAGCTGGCTGACTATCTTGGCTAGCTGGCAAGTCAAGCAATGTTCACAGCTGACACATTGCGCCGGGCATGCCCACCAGCAGCGCTAGCTGGGCGACGGCAGCAGCGGTAGCAGGCATTAGTCACCATTGGCAAGTTGCATGGTGGAAGCCAACGCCAACGCCTGCAGCTTGGCTGTGCGAAAATAAACGCAGTGACATTACGCAAATTGAGGAAAAGGGGAGTGGCCACCTCCTGAGACTGCTCTCGAAACTACAGCTTGCAACGAAATTGCTTTCCGGCTGACTGCTGTACGTCGATGTGTGTGTGTTTGTTCAAGTCGAACGCTCCAAAATAAATGCGTTGCACAAATGAGCCTTGCCCCAGGACACACACACAAACACACATAAGCAGATGCACTTTCGGCACAAGGCTGGAAGGCGCGTAAAGTGTACCGTCAGTCCATCTACTTCACATGCAGTGCGGATATTAAAAAGCACTGTAAGTTATTGCCAGAGCGCATTGTTCGGCGTGAGTAAGGCAACCGTTTGGTGAGCATAATTTAAAAGCATATATTTTACTATAATTTACAACATTAAATTTATTTAATGCAAAACTTCATTCAAATTACTTTCTTCAATATGTCAATATATCGTGAGGTCAGTTTGCTTCTTCACACTTTTCTTTATCTCTCTTTTCACTCACTTTTGTTGGCGTAAAAGTGTGGGACTTTTCCCCTCGTAACGGGTTTTTCAATAAGAGCGCTACTAAAGTTTTTTCTAAATGAAACAGAAACAATTTGGGATATGAAGGAAATTCTTTATTCCTGTGAAAGTAAATGAACATTATAAATGGAACTAGATTTGTTTGGATGGCCACCACGCACCCGCTTGCAGAAATCCTAATTCTGAACCCAATTTTCGACGGTTCTCAAGCATTAATCGACCGATACTGCTGCAATTTCACGCTCGATATTCGTACGTAGTTCATCAATCGCCGCTGGCTTGTTGGCGAAGACCATAGACTTGACGTAGCCCCACAGAAAAAAGTCTAACGGCTCCAAACCCCACGACAGAGTCGGCCACCTGGGTGGGCCATAGCACCTTCACCAAACTCGGTTTTCAATAAATCGATTGTGACATTTGCTGTGTGGCTTGTGGCGCCGTCTTGTTGGAACCACATAGTGTTCATCGATTTCAGGGCAAAAATTTTCGGTTATCATTGAGCGGTAGCAATTCCCATTCACATTAACGTGTCGGCTGATCATCATGTAAGAAGTACGGCCCGTAAACCGCACAAAAACGTAATTTTTTCGGAATGCATTGGTGACTTATGGAGTACGTGTGGACCAGTAACGCATATTTTGCTTATTGACGAAGCCATTCATCCAAAAATGAGCCTCTCCGCTGAAGATGATTTTTTGATGAAAATCCGGATCATTTCAGTTCAGTTCAGTTCTTTCGTCAATCTGATCTTGTAAGGATGTAGGTCAAAATTTTCACGCAAAATTCACCACAACGACGTCACAGACATAGCCAACGCTTGAGAACGACGTGTAAGAGACTGACTTAGGTCTAACTCAATTGATGCGCTCGCGGCAGTAGTATTCTCAACGCTACGGGCACTTCTTTGTCTGACTGTTCATATGTTCATTTCTGTTAGTGCCTAGTAAAATTAACATTTAAAATTTATTCCTAAGGTCAGTGGAAAGGAAAGTTCTCCAACTTTTTGTCTCCATAATACCATTGACAAATCCATCTGCTGGAAATAAGATACCACTACCAGAAGAATCCGATAATTGTTAACGCACTCTGGCGTTAGTGATGTAAATACTCTTCCTTGAATAACCAAAGCCTTATTTGCTTCATTTAGGCTTCAGGTACAATTAATACTCAACAGATTTTTTATAAGTCTGGAAATTCAGAATTGCTTTATCAATACAGTTCACATTTCTTCGGGTAGCTTCCATATTACTCGTCTTTCCGTTATTATTGACCGTATTACGTTTTGTTTGCAATTAAATAGAAGTCTGGGTTAGGGATTTATCCCTGTGCAGTTCCTGCTGACCTGCCCTAATGTCTAAGTCTGTTCAATTTCTACGAAGATGTTGCCCTGAACAATAACCCATGCCGATTATCTTGAAGTTAAAAAAGTTTACAACTCAAGAACCTAAGTTAAAACGGTAAGTTTCTATGACAGCTGTATACTATAGTTGACCCATATAGGCCAATCCGACTAATGATCAACACTTTGGCGAGAAAAGGACGTGTGATAATTTTCAGGTCGATATCTCAAGAACTTAGGCGCACAGACATACGTGGTTAAATCACGTCCCGCCGATCATTTATAAATATAATTGGGTGTTCCAAACATCAGGGCAAGGCCTGTACAGGGTATAAAAATATGGTATGTTTCGTTTCATACAATTTTTATCCAACTTATATTAAAATAACGAAACTTAGTAAAACAAAATACTGTGAAGAACTTGTTTTTTAAACCAATATCTCACGAATTCGAAAACAACTAAGTACAAATTAAGTACGTAAGTGCAACTAAACTTAAACTTAAACTTAAACTTAAAC
Source organism: Bactrocera neohumeralis (assembly GCF_024586455.1). Classification (NCBI taxonomy): domain Eukaryota; kingdom Metazoa; phylum Arthropoda; class Insecta; order Diptera; family Tephritidae; genus Bactrocera; species Bactrocera neohumeralis. The sequence continues at coordinate 67,470,898 of NC_065921.1, read as the reverse complement.
TGAAACTTAAACTTAAACTTAAACTTAAACTTAAACTTAAACTTAAACTTAAACTTAAACTTAAACTTAAACTTAAACTAATATCGAAACTTAAACTTAACCTATGTTAACTTCACTTAACTTAACTTATACCTAACTTATACTTAAACTTTAATCAAAACATTCCCTCAGTTTCAACTTAACGTTGAAATGTATACTTTCTATGTATCATACAACAAAATGTTGCACCAAAATAAAGATTTAAAACGTCATTGAACTTTTTGCTGAAGAATAAATCAATAACAGCAAATAATTTCCTTACACTAAACGAATTACACTGCCAAAATAAAATTTATTGAAACTTGGTGGTAGCAATGTACAAACTTGAAGCAGCCAAAGGGGCAGCGAAGAAATCAATGTAAAAGTAAAAAAGTGTAAAAATAACAATGAGCAATGAAATAGCAAAAACAACAAACAAGAAGACAGTCAACTGCCAAAAATTGACTGCATATGTAGAACAAATCGAAATGCAACTTGAGGAGCGATGGCAAGAAGCCAAAAAGTCAACGGAAGTGAAGAAAGTCTTGGGAAGTTGGGAGCAATTGTAGGGAAACCGAAATCTAAGCATACTTACAGGCGTGCCATGCCATAAGTTAAGAAAGTTACTTACGCAAAGAGAGGAATTGGTTTATAGATGAGAGAGGAGGGAGTATACAGAGAGTGGAGAACGTTGAGAGAGTAGCAGGGGCATTGTGGGAGAAGCAGAGCAGGCAAACCGATGCAAATTTACGGATAAATAGATAACAGCAGACAGACAGAGCAGAAAACTGACAAGCAAACGTACCAACAGTACAGCAGTTACAACTGGCAAGAGACGACTGAACAGCGACAGCCATGATGACGACAGTTAGACTGGGGCTTGCGGCGTTACAACTCAGTATGCTCACAGTTGTGGGGAGAGCGCAGAGCACAAAACCAGCAAAATATATATAAAATTTGGAAATGTGCCGTTATGCACTCACACTACCGCATACCGCAAGTTGCAAGCGTCACTGACACAATTGCAGTTCAAGTGCGCCGAGCTGAATGACTGACTGAGTGACTGTTTGCCAAAATAGCTGACTGGCAATTATAATGCATATTCATAGATATATACTTAGACTTCCCCACTGACTGTCTGCCGCCGTCGCTGTCACCCTTTGCGCGTCTGCCAAGCTGCGCGCCATCCTGCCGGCGGAAGTCAAGCAGCCAAAAAATCACTTCGCCGCCACCATCTTCGCCCAGTTGGCTTGTGTGGCATGGCAAATGTCATGCTGCAGCTTCAGCAAGTTGCAACAGTCTGTGAGTTTGTTGACTTTGCGGTTGAAAGCGTCGTTTATTTATTTCTCTCTTTTTGGCCGCTTGTTATTATTATTACTGCTTTTGCAACTACTACGCAACACGGAAACGACAGTGTGGAAGTTTGCCAAAAAATCGCTAGAAATATATTTGTACACTCACACATACACACACCAATGACACATACAGTAAATAGTAAAATTCCGTTTGAATTTATGTATGTAATGCAAGGCGCCAGAACCGTTGCTGCACATGTGTCGCTATATATCTATAAATATACATGTGTATGTGTGTGCTTGTAGTTATTGTACAGGATGGTGCAATGTTTTTGGTTCGTTTGTCAGCGCCAACTGGTGGCAAAAGTGAACGAACTCGGGCGGCAATATTTTTTTTTACTGTTTTCGACTAAAAGCGCAGCCAAAAGTTTGTTCGCTTTTCGGGTTGCTAATATTTCATGTACATATTTTGATGTATGTTTTTAAAATTTTCCAACTGTCGCCAAATTTAAACTCTGATAAGGTATTATAGGTATATACGTATATTTTAAAGTCTTCGTGAAACTCCTTCGCGTATTTATTTGAAAGAAATCCGGAAAACGATATACAGACTAAAAAATGGACCAGTTATGGGAAATGTATATATGGGTTGGCAACACATTTTCTTATATATTAAACCATTTTTAAATTTGGCTCTGTATTACTCTATTCGTTAATTGGCAACTCTATTACAAAACATGTACATTTTAAAGTCTTCCCAATTAATTTCCAGAAAACTTTCTTCAGCCTCAAAATCTTTTAAATATTTTTTTTGTTACTTGGCAACTCTATTCAAGAAAATTAGTCTTAATTTAGAATTTATAGGTTATGTTTTGTGGTTTTCTTAAGCGTCGTATAGTTTGACACATTTAAAGGGATTTAAAAAAACGTTTAATAGGTGGCAATCCTATTGCAAATAATGTCCAAATTAAAATTTCAATAATGTCTCTCCGCTGAACTTTCTTAACCCATTAGTGTTTACATCTTTTTAGAAAAATAGTATTCTTTACTTTTTCTGATATGTGGCAACTGTATATTTTGCGAAAAGGTTATCTTAAAGCTTTCGCTTTAGCACAAATTTAATCATTTCTCCAATTTATTATTTTTCTAAAAGGTAGTAATTCTTTTATCACAATAAATCTAGATTAAAGATTTCCAGAATAATTTCTGTTTGATTCACGCATTTTAATGCTCATCTCTAAAAATTTATTCAATTCAGTCAATTTATTTATTCAGGAACTACACGTAGTCCCATATAATTATTTCATTCCGAAATGTGGCTTCGAAGTAGAAACAACCTACATATGTGAAAGAAGAATCGACTTGTTGAAACACGTCCTTGCTTTATTTTTTTCAGATGCAAACTTAACTTCTTAAAAAAGATATAGTGAACTATAGAACGAATCAAAGAAAACTGAATAGCTGCCTGGTGTAAAGTGAAAAAGAAAGAGATATTCATGAAGAGGATTTAACAAGCTTTCCCTTAGCTTATGTGAAAGTTAGGTTATAACGGGTGATCCCTTTAGAGGTACTTTTTAATAGCATTTTTTTATACATTACACGTGAGTCATGTCAAGCTGTCATGTTATTTTTATCCAGTATTGTTTGGCATTTCATCTTTTCATGGAAAGATTTACGCTTAATCAACGTTTACAAATCGTTCAGCTTTATTACGAAAATCACGTTCTGTACAGAAACAAAGAGATTCGCTCAACTTATGATCAACATAATCGTTCTATTGAACGTACTATTCGCAACACCATCATCCATCTTGAGGCCAATCATTTATAACGAATAATATTCGACCGATTCGACCCCGTTCAGCACGCAGTGAAGAAAATATATCACCGTTGAGAGTTGATTCGGTGCCGTTTGCAGCAATTCGGACTGACGTATGGAACGACTTAGCGCACTTAACGTCGAAGTTTTAAATTTAAAGCGTAAAATACAGTTTGTGCAAGAACTGTAGAAGAAGATCCGATGTTTTCGAGTCAAATTTTCTTCAGTGTTGAAGCCCATTTCTGGCTCAATGGGTATGTAAACAAACGATACGAAGAGAAACCTGAGATTCAAGAGCTATCATTTCATTGAGAAAAAACAACGGTTTGGTGTGGTTTATTGGTTTCTACACATTACCACAACTCCTTAGTCAATGTATTTATTAAGAGAACACTTCGGTGAGAAGATAATTTCACGTTTTGGGCCGGTTTGTCCACCAAGATCATGTGTTATCATACCTATAGGTTTTTTTCTGTGGGAAAAGGTAAAGTCTGAAGTCTATGCGGACAATCCGATTCAGGTTCTTTCGAATGCTTATAAACGTTCCCATTAAATTTGAAGCTTCAGTGTTTTTTCTTCAAAAAAGTAGGTAATCTCAAATATAATGTATATCCTTTTATAAATAAATTAAACAACAACTTTTCGTACTTCATCGTTAGTTATTCTTCTAGACCATCTTTACATTTCCTTCTGCATCACAATTAAGGCAATTTCCAAAATTGCACACAAAAAAAATTGTTTGCGTCTCTTTGGTCACTTTATAATTCCTGCTTCAACCACACTGAAATTATTTTGCACACAAATTCATCAGCCTTAATACATTCTTGGCAATTTACGCCACAAAATCACTTTCATTTTGCTTCAAATCCCAATCTACTATTTGGCGGTGCCTCATTCGTGTTTAATACCTCCCTTGACATTGCTTTTCTAATTTGTTTTTATTAGGTATTATTTTTTGGATGGCTTCAAGCAATTCTTTGCTGTAATATACGGTAAATATAGAATGAATAAACAACACGTGGTCTAATGTGATCATAATAAGGCACCGCCTATTATCTGTCATAACTTGATGCAGTGAAAATTCAGACGGAGAACTTGTCTTTAAGTAACTGTTTTTTCTTTAATCCGCCTTACTTTTGTTTCAATTTATTTATTTATTCTTTTTTTTTTTGGTTTTTTATTTTGTCTCGTTTTTGCTTTATTTCATTATATTCCAGTTCTTCTCGCTTCTATTTTCCCTCTTCATCTCCATCAGTTTACTTGTGCCAGTTTTCACCCTCCTTCCTTTGATATTTAATTTGATTGCATTCTTCTAACTTCTATGCAGTATATTTTATCATATATATACCATATACATATACATACATATATAACCCTGCATGAAGGTAATCTTGTCACTGCTAATGCAGTATTGGAGCTAAGCGTTAAATGTGTCTCTATGGACAAATTACATATAACGGTATTTCTCTCCTTTAATGGCTAGAAACAAAGAATATGTGGCAAAAAGAGCTCGTTGAAAAAGTCAGACTCAGATATACATACAAAAGTAGAGGAAATACTTTTATATTTGTTTGTGGATACTTAGATATATAAGCTAAAAAGAAAATTCCTCGGCGTCACCCATCAAGGTATAGGGATAAGGTGTGGCTTCTTACCAAAGGTGATGTTTTGGTTCTACAAAACCGAAGTCCAGCCAATGAAATACTGTGTTGTATTTATCCGATGGAGGGCGCCCAAAAAGGCTATACTTTCAGCATTCCTGAAAACTTGGATCACTGTGTCGAAAAGGCTGTTTCTCTGCTCACATACCGACGAGAAATAGGTGGATGGTAAGAGTCATAAGAAAAAAAGCGCAGTGAGCTTTTTCGCCTAACGATCAAAGTTAGGAGGCAAGTTTAGAGGGGGAATTTTCTTGGACAGTTAATGCTATTAAATGAAGGCTTTATCAGGACGTCAACTTTCACTCCAACAGCAGAGCGGAAATACTAACACTGAGCTTGGTAAATGGAGGTAGTTTTGAGGGAGTGTCTGTCCTCACTAGAAATAGCTTCAAGCTGCTCCATTATCGAACTCGTTTGGTTGTCTGGACATAGCGAAATCTTTGGTTTATGCAAAGCCGAGGAATTTTCATTGGACATTATCTCGCAGGCATTCAAAAGGTAAGGCTGAAAACTTTGTCGAACACAAGCTGTCAAAGTTGTATGAAAGTTGGAAAAGTATGTTGGAAAAAGCCAGACACTTCCTTCCCCTTCGTTCATCACCTACGAGACTGAGTTTGAAAAATTACGAGAGTTTTACCTTCGGGGAACCAAGAAAAATAGCCGTCTTAGCATATATGTGATAGGTCCAAAGTGCTTTCTTGATATGTGATTGTCTTTTGATATATAATAAGGGACTTTTACGTGCCACAGTGGCCCGACGATCTAAGCTGTGCAAGCGAAATCCCAGTTAGGATCAACTTACTAACCTAACCCTACCCTAATCAGCCAAACGGTAGTGTAGCGGTAAAATTGCAATTTATTGTTTTAAGCTTAGGTTCCAATTTGAAATAGTTAAAAAGATCTTCAAAGGCCGAACTTCTCTAAAATCTATACAAAAAATTAACATAGAGATTTCTCTGCATATCTCTTATAATGAAGCTTAAACGGGATAAATTTTAACCGAATCGAAAGAGAAGTGGAAAATTTTTTAAAATTATCTACCACTGTATGAAATATTGCCATAGAAGAATTAATATATGTCTACGGAAAAGGTGTCAAAAAAAGGAGAACAATTTTGACGATTATTTTTAACAGCTTTTCCCAGGAAACTAGTTTTCGCATTTAGTGACCAACAACATAAACGCCCACTTATATGTGAGAATTTCAATTAAAATTTGATAGTGCAACAACAAAGCAATTTGACGTTCCACAAAGCGAATAAAGGCAAAGCAAATCGCTTTAATGGCTTCAACGCCTGCATTTCTTCCAATATTTGCATTATTGAGTTAAGCAAACTTGAAAACATCGTTGCATAACAGCAAGTAAGTAGACAATTTAAGCTTAATTCCGCTTATTGAAAGAGCTTTTCACGAAAATTCGCCAAAATTATTGAAATGGAAAGTAAAATCTTGAAAATTTACAATCACCACTAAATCCCCCGCTATATATAAACCTCACTCTTCCTACGCATATGTATATTCAAAAATCATTTCCGCAATTTCCTTATCTCCCTCTATCCTCATATCATGTCGCCGCCAGCCAATAAATCATTTCAACACTCAAATCGCTGTCACAAATGCCAACACACTGTTGTTAACCTTTTTTCCTTCAATCACTTCCGTTGCCTTAACACACAGTGCCCACGACCGCTGATAATTTCCCAGCAACTTGATGAGCAACAACAAAGGCAGTACAGGCAGTAAAGGCAGGAAAAAGGAGCAAAACGCAGCAAAGTAGAGCGCAACAACAGCAGACAACGAAGAGTCAAGCGTAAACAATACCTAGTGCAACTGTTTATATGTATGTGTGCACATGTGTTTGTGTGTGCGTGTTCGGCTGTGCTCACGCGAGCATAAGCGTACGGTAGGGGTAGCAAGAGAAGCAAAAATCAAAAGCAAATATGATGAAAGTCTAATCAAGCGGCATTAATTTGGGTCGCTATCGCCAGGAGAAGCGGATGGTGTTCGCCCCTTTACTGTGCGCCGAGAATGAGAATGTCACTTTAGTGCGTTGTGTAAGTGAAGTTGAGCCAGGCAGTTGGGCAAATATGACAAAAATATAAATTTGAGCTTATTTTCGGTAATAACAATGCAATTTTGGGTTGAGATTCGAAAAATTGTGTGGTTGAAGATAACTTGAACAGTGGCGCATTAGGAAACAAATTAGATTTAAGCCACCAGCGAACTCGAAACTCGATAATTTCGAGTTCATTAAAAAAAAAAACTCGAAAATCGATTTGGAACTAAAATAATGAATGTTAATCTCAATTTCACATTGGAAAGAGGAGGTGCTTATGAAATCGAGATTGCCGTTTCAAATAAGGATGACTGTTAAGGTCATGGACTGTATTTCGAAAAAAAAATGCAGAAACAGATGCTTAAGCATCCCAGCTGCAAAGAAGCTTCAGGCCAGACGTCTGAAAAACTGAAGGTAGTTAACCTTCTAGGTAAAGATGTTAGGACGTTAGGTAGCTGAATAAGAATGTCAGAAGTTACGAAATGCGTTTGATTAGCCACAATTATCCAAAGTTTATGAAGCACGAAGACCTAATCCAAAAGGTGAATCAACATGCAGAAACCTTACATTAAAGAAACATTCGTCCATTGCTCGCTCTACTTCAGTTGGTCGATCGTAACAACGACCTTCAGCTGAACAGCTATCATTTTTACAAGCACATACCTAGTCATTGCCTCCTGTGCATTCTGAGCGGATGTCAGCCTTACTGTTACCCAGTTGGCAACCCTTATTCTCAACCTCTACTTCCCATACTATCTCCTTCTTCAACGTTGACAAGCTAGATCATCACTCTTGCTTTGATTTCTTATAGAATTTTTTACTATTTTTCTCTCGTGTCCTTGTCTTTTCTCCGATAAATTCGTTGTATTCACAGCTCATTGCACTTGAGCTATGATAAACATATATTCTTAGCTTGAAATTGACTTGTTTGTTATTAAGCGTATGGCTCAGATATCCACTAGGTGTCTATTATATGTAAATACTTTGAAGAGATCACCACTAAGCCAAAAAAATATCTTCTTAGAAACTTTTAAGTAGTTACAAATAAATAAATAAATTTAGAGTATTTACGAAGAATTGCTAAATGGGTTCCTTCAAAACTCTTCATAGATATAGAAGACACTCATAAAAAAGATTGGACGAATATAGAGCTCGAACAGTGAAACCTGTTTACCAGAAGTTAGACAGAGACGACTGCTGAGGCAATCTTAAAGAGGCCGGAAACTGTCAAAAATACGCCATAAAGCACTCCAATAAACAAAGATTAGTTGATATTTAATATGGCAAGTCCATAGCTTAAGACTATCGAACAACAGATTAATCCCTATGATATACACGTCGATGTGATCTCAAAATTGGAGATAATTCAAACACACAACAACAGCTATTTCTCGTTAGATCCAAAACTTTTACACTATAAAAGAAAATATCACATTTCCGATATCAAAACCAAAACGATCATCAAACAGAAAAAGAAAAGAATTGAGTTCAGATGGAGCATATTACAGAAAATCACTACAGAGCAGTTCGGATGCGTTAACTCAGATTAGAGAAGACCAAGTTCGAAAAAGTCAACAGAGCCCTATTCTTATTCACTGGAACTTTCCCTACTCCTAATGGGTCGTACCAAACAGAATACTTTCGTAGAAAAAAGTATAATCAAAGATAAGACAGCAGCCGAGCTTAGTTAGCCCAATCCTTTTCCACCCCGTTTTTGTTCTTCAACTACCTATTTGTAGAGAACTGAATACTTCCTGAGCTAATCACTAAAGTTTCATCACTTCTTTCAGTCAATATATTGAACCACTAGTCAGGGAGATAGTTTATAAAGTGCTGCAAACATATTTAGGGGTTTCACATAGTCTCATAATGTAATAAGTTATAACGATTCGAAAACATAGCATTGAGAATTGTAAATGTGTAAACTCATTTTTGTATGTAGTCCAACAACAACTTTTTTAAACCAGTGTAAAAATTTATAATTTTATGATTTTACGATGCTTTACGACGGGTTGTGAGTACCCCAATTATTATTTTTTATTTTAAAAATCGTCTTCCAACAAAAGTATAAAGACAGCTCTTCAAAATTAAATAGAATCAACTATCATGACATAACTGTGCTCTGCAAGTATAACTGTAACTATAAGTCACTTCTAAACTAAATGACAGCGCGCCATTCGCAATGGAAATGAAAACACTTCACGATGAACGACTTAAAACTGTCACTAAGTGACATAAGAATGGAGTGAAAAAATTAAAAAAAAAAAACTCATCTTAAACAACAGCAACACTTCAACATTTTTTATTCTCACCTCCATATTCACACGTCATTCTCCATTCTCTTCTAATATACACTTTTGCGCTCGCTTTCGCTCCATTGAATGTGTCGTCAAGCTGTTTTGTGAACTATCATCAGCGCAACATGTCTTAAGTGTGGTCTTTTTCGCCAGTTTATGTGTAAATAACAAAATAACACTAGGTGAGAACTGAGAACTAAGCCGACGACACTAGTAAAGAATACCTGTATGGATGCGAGTTATGTGAAAGTAAAGGGATTATAACTTTTAAGTCTGGACTTCTGCAAGGAAGAAACAGATATTTGAATAGCAATTATAGGCAAGTAATGTAAACGTAAAATATTAACTGATCATGTTAACCAAATATTTTTTTCCGCTCTTGGGCGTTTGGTTAAGAGTAACTGCGGCTTAAGCTGGGCTTAGATTTGCTTATGATTATGAAGGATTACACTAAAGATCTGTTGAAGCTTCTGGTAATTAAAGACGTCGGGGTCTGTTCTGGTAATGTAATCCAACTGATAATTTATGGAAGCTTCTGTTAATGAACTTCATGCCTTTCGGCAATGATATTTCAGGTAACCATTCTAAATAAACTGTGTTACTGCTCTATACACCAGTAAACTGATCCCATAACCTAAAATACAACGTCAACTGAACTTGAAAAATTCATATTTCTTAAGGCGATTCTCTTAGGCACTTCTAGTTTTTCGATTCAAGTAATATAAGCTTTGCTCTTCTGAGATGTTCTTTTTCTATTTATTTAGTTCTATAATCCAGGCTATGGATCCGAAGTCTTCATTCTTCAACAAAATAGTAATAACCTATACAAATCTATTAGAGGCTTTTACTAAAAATTCCCAACTTAACATTCTCTGGCTTGAGGAATATAACCATATTGTGGAATTAAAGACGTAGTAGCTTAACTTTTAGTCGCTGTAGATGCGGTTTTCTTGTAGTACAGTAACTATCTTCTTCGCCTGATTCGATGTTGTAATCGATTTTAACAAACGTCGCATCGTTTCGGATCGGATTTCGTGTATGTTGTTGTTGTGACACCAGAAAACATTCCTGAAGTAATTTCGTGGCATGGTGCCAAGTTGACAGTCCTTAGACGGATGAAAATTCGGGTCTGCTCCGGTTAGTTAGAACTGACTGTCGTGGATCGTGTCTGAGCAAGAAGTGTAAAAAAAGAGAAAAATGTACTGCTAGTGAACTCAATGCACTTCAAAAGGATGAGTTTCATTGTGAAAAACTTTGGATTTCTTTTATTTCATAGCCAATCTACAGATGGCTCTTTTAACAAAGGTGTTTGAACGTGTAGAAGATTTTTCCGCCTTTAATTAACTGAAAACCAAAAACGACAGAAATGCGTTATTACTTTTTATAAATACAGCTAATGATCGAAGTGCTGTGATCAATTATCGATCAGCGTCTAACACCATGAGATCCTTTTTAAAAATGGTTAAGATGTTAGATCCAAACACTTGGATCCAACTTCATGTCATTGTTTGAAATATCGGTGTATCTGGGAATCTAGGAAATTGGGTGCAGACAACTTGCGAAATAGTGGATATTCTGTTTTTGCATTTGAATCTCTATCCTATCTCTTAGTTATTGTTAATGAACAGGACTCCCGGTTCAACTAAAAGTTTTTTTAAGGTAAACTCACAATAAAGCAATTTAAAGTCTGAAATCGACATTTTCCATCTCTATCGGCATCTAGAGAATTATCTGTAATGAGCTTGTGAAACGTTATATTTTGTTAAATGTGAGAGTCCAAATTCTTACATACGCGATTTACTCTAAAAAAAATAATCTCTATCCGCCCTATCTCAGTATATTATTGAGTGAAAGCTGCAAATTTTAAATTTAGAAAACATTCATTCTCTCAAGCTTGCATCAGACTAAAGGCTTCATTTGTATTGGCTGATATATCCCGAAAATCCCGTCTCCACACAGTCATGTGTAGTCCTCAGAGTCTTTTTATGCTAAAAGGCTTTTAATCGATTTTAAATGTTTGTAAATTTATTATGCTAATCTGCGCTGCTTACCATGCAGCAATACCATTATTGTTATTGTTAAGTGTACATTGTTGCTCCTGAGTTATACATATGCACCTGCACACTGTGACTAATGCATACTAGCGGTTGCATAATTGAGTGTTAATCATGCCGAGTGGAATAATTTATGCCGCAATTGTTGTTCTTGCTTCCAAAACATACAAACCTAAACATATACACCTGTCACACAGACTCACATGTAGCGTGGTTCACTGTCGAATTTCTCTCTCTTTCTCTCATTCGCACTCTTTAACACATCATCTTTCTCACTCTCGTTCTTTCAGTCTAGCATTTGAGCAGCAAATTCCCACTTATACACACTTGCCCTTTATTGCCTTATTTCAGCCGTGCCGTGCCTTGCCATTTTCCCCGCTCTTTTCGCTTTTACCGCTCTTCGCTTATTTCATTTCATTCCTTGCCTTTCAGCTAAATTCATTTATGCCTTAAGTCTAAATTGCGTTTGGGAATTTCGAAGCATCATACAGCAGAAACAACAAGAGAAACAACAAGTACTGCAATCAACATCAGCAGCAAGAAAAACAACAACAATATATACACAAAACGGCAAAATTATCCATAAGGGAGCATTTAATGTGGCAATGCATTTACTGCTTCAGCTTTACTACAGCGCTTCGTCGCCTAAAAGCATGCCAGGTGTGTGGGACTACATACACAACATGTCTAAAATGTAGTTGTTTGATTTTCATATGACGCTGGTAATTAATTTATTACACAAAGGCTCGCATTTGGCAGTCGAATGTTGAATTTATGCTTTGCCATTAAGTATTTGAATGCTTCAATAATATTGATTGCTATTTGACTAGATAAGTAAATCGGTGATTTGTGCTATGTATTCTCAGCTATGATTTAATATAAAAGCTTGTATACTTATACAATTCATTTGTAAGCAATAAGGAGATAATATAAAGAAAAGGAGTAGATAGCCGAAAACAATTGGAAACAACACTTGGATAAGGAAAGGAAAATAATTATTATTATAACCTCACAGTTATATTGACCGAAAAATACTTTTATTATTATGAGAAAAGCGTGGCGTGTTTAGTTCCATATTTCTCGTATTTCGATCATTCAATTTGTATAGCACCGATATGTTATAGTTGCCCGATATCGACGACTCCGACAAATGCGCAGCTTCTCTGGGAGTGGATATGTGCAAAATTTCATATTGATATCTCAAAAACTGAGGCCTTATTTCGCATAAATACAGATAGAGAAATGAACAAACGAAGGGACAGACGGTCCATTTGCTAAATCAACTTACTTCATCACGCTGATAACTTACATATATATTTTATAGAGTCTCTGGCGTATGCTAGACCTATAAATGCGGTGCATAAACCCACAGTAATAAGAGTAAAAAGTGCTTTCCGAACTATATCCAGCGAAGCAGCTGAAGTATTGGCAAGTATGTGCACATAGACATCCATAGAGACGAACTAATGTGATTATATAAGCTGTTAACAGCGCCAATTACAGAAATAAAAAAAAAAATTGAGGAGATAAAGAAGAACATAATTATATGGCGGCAACAGTGGCACACCTCAACCAAAGGACGGTGGACCCACAGACTTATACCTGACACCCAAAATGTAAGCGGGCATGGGTGCTCTAGAGGCTATCTATGCAAATTGCAAATAATGAAGACTCTGAGCTCGTGTTTCTCCATTGCGCTCGGTTTCTAAACATAAGGGAAAAATTAGAAACTGCACTAATTTTTTTTTATATTTTCAAAGTTTAACTATTCAAGAATATGTGTACAAGAGGATTTTTCAAAATTCAAATTATTTTCGGAGATATAGGCATTTTTCTGACCCGGCATCCAAACTGGTTCGGCCTGAACTAATCGAACAAAAGACTTTACGCGAAATTTTAAACGCGTTTTTCTCAAAACTGGCTTTTTCGGAACGATACCCACGATTTCTCAGGTTCTACTGGACCGATTTTATAGAGTATTCTTTATAGGCTTGTTTATGGTTGAAACTAGCCCCATCCCCAAATTTTTATGTTTATTATTTTTAAAACATTCGAAATAGTCAGAAAAAGTGATCCAAAAAAACTTTTTTTTTCAGCCAGTCGCCATTTTGTGAAAAAGTTTTTTCCCACTTTTCCGTAGTTCCGGCTCAGAGGAATTATTGCTTAGTACAGAAAAAAAATACTTTTGAATTCTGGAGTATTGGCTTCTGGAAAGTCTGTTTTGAGTATCTTACAATAGTCTGCTAGCATACCTGCGCTTCATTTCGCTTGATAACGTTTCTCCATTAGGGAAATGTTCTGATGGAACCTTTTGCCTTGTTTCTCACTCACAGCATCCACATTTGCAACATATACATATGTTGAAACCGGGATTTATCTTGATTCCTTAGAGGAAATCTAATGCAATTGTTACATAGTCGTAAAGATATAATGAGCTTAATTAAAACATGTGAGAAAGTGCTAACTTCGGGCGTAACTGAAAGAACCAAAGCCAGGGAAATTCCTTCAGTTGCTGGCAAAATTTTATATTAAACTATGTGAGTTGGGAGTAGTATTGACCCGGTGTTACATTTTATACAATAACCCATCGCTGGCTTGAAGACAGTCTTAGACGCATAGTTTCTTAAGAAAAGTTGTTCTGAATGAGCCGTAGAACATTTCCCCTGACACGATGTTTTCGTTTTTCTGGCTACTTATGAATCGAAACGCTCTAGTAAATAGCAATTATTTGAAAAATTTGACAATGTCGACCAAATTTAATCGTTTGTTAATCAAAATTGTTTTGTTTGAGAAATTTTATGGCTTCTTCGAAAATGAGCAAACGGTTTGTGAGAGATGTAATAAATATACAACAAATAAAAAGATTTTGCTTATACAATTTTTTTGCTTTTGTCTTTCAGTTTTAAAAAAATTCTAGGTAAATTTAAAAATATCTTTTTATAGATAATAACTGGTACGTTTCTAAAATCATTCGCTTAATAAAATAAATTCCTTATATACGGATATTGTAAGGTTTGAGAAACGTGTTTATTTGTTTTTTCAAATAACTATATTTATTTAAAAATGTAGTTGAGTGAGAGTGCGCGATGAAGTGAAGTGTAATTAATGCTTATGCAACCGAAAGTACTATAAATCCTTTTATGACAAGCCAATAATAAAAGAATAATGCATATATACAGGCGCTGACTCCAAGACTCCAAGCACGCTTTATATTTCATATATGCAATAGGTGTGTATATACATACATAAATATGTTTGAGTATTAATTTTTAAGCCACGCATAAGCACATTTATGTGTGTGTGGTGCATTTGCTTTGAAGGCCACGCGTTTGCACACGTGATCTTGCTGATTTCCATTGCAATAATAACGGCAACTGTGTAAACACTTATCAACAATCAACATAGATATACTAAATAAGCGCAATGACATGCACACAGACACAGACACAAGCATACGGATGCGGATATATACATTTTGTTATGTAAACAGCACTCAGACGCACTAGTTTGGACAACATTTGTATATGTTTTGAGCTCCAACAATGTATGCGTGCGTGCGTATGTTTTTGTGTACGTGCCATAGACAGCTCATATAACAGTTAACCACTCAAATGACACGACGGCGTGCAAATCATACGCCATATGAAAATTATACGCATTGCTATTAAGTGCAGTCTGGTAGGATAATCAAAATAAAAGAGTTTAAGTGGTTGCCAATAGGCACAAAAAAAAATATTGCAAGCATTATTGAAAAAAATTTGAAATAAAAATATTTTTGAAAATTAAATAATTATACTCTTTGTACTTCATTTTAAATTTTATTAACAAAACTTCTCAACAAGGTGGCAGCATTACTCAAAAAATTTCTCTCACAGCAAGCGATACAAAATTTGTGGCAGTTTTATTATTTGATTTATTAAAAGAAAAAATGTAGTTAGGTGGCAATACCATATGATTTACTAGACAAAAATTTAGTCAGGTGGCAACACCATTTAACTTATTTTCTAATAACCTTGTTATTTTTGGTTCGAAGGATATATTGTAGTAATTTCATTACTTTTTTCAACACTTTAAACAGGTGGTAACTCTGCTCAAAACCTTTACATACATAAATACATATGTATGTATGTACATATGTACATACATATTTATGTACTTCAAACTATCTTATGAATACTTTTGTTTGATTTGTTTCAGCACATTTATTATCTGAAATAATTGTAAGATCTTATTCAATAAAAAAAGTGTAACAGGTGGCATCCTCATATTAATATGTACATATATCTTTGCCGGCAATCTTAATTCTATTAATTTTGTTGTTCTAATAGTTTTAACTCATTTAAATTAAATTAAGTTAAATATTAAATAAGTGGCAACTCCTCTCCAAAATATTTTCAAAATATATAATTTACTTTGTTTAAAACCAATATAGTACTAACCCTTTTATTTTATTAAACGAATTACTTCTAAAATTTGTATTATTTTATTAAAAAAAAATCAAACAGGTGGCAACAATATGCAAAATGAGTAATGGTCTTGATTTGAATGGTTGCTTGCTAATTATTTGTCTTGTAATATTGTCTGCAAATTACGATTAAGCTTAAAAAAATTAAACAGGTGGCAACGCTTTAGCAATATAAGCTAAAAAACAATTCACTTCAATCTTTGCTTTCTTAATAGCTATATTATCATAATTCATTAAATCGAAATAGTTAAACTTCACTTTTCAAATAGGTGGCAACATTCATCAAAAAATTGTTTCCATGGGATATACATATGTATGTATGCATAACACCACTACATTGTTTTTTCCCTTAGAAAACGTTTTTGTGTTTCTATTGCTTAACTCTCTCATAATCACCCTTTAAAATCATGATTCCATAACATATACCGTTATGTGCATGCGTAACAGCATATAAGATACATAAGCATCATGTTCATTGCATACCGACAGGCGCTGCGGCATATCCCATAGTAACAGTGTGAAATATATCGAGACTGTAGTAAAATCCCAAAGCTAATAGCGCAGCAAGTAGTGATAACAACAACAACAAAAATAAATTTCCTGCATGACATGTGCAACATTGAGATAAACTTGCGTGAATTCGGCAATGGCAATTGCAAGTGGGAAAGTGTTGATGCAACACAAAACTACAAATGCGCACACATACATGCATATGCATATGTGTAACGCGCTGTCTCTGTCTGCCGCTGTGTGTTTGTGTATGAGTATAGACATGACGCCAGTATTTGCTTTGCAACTGATAGTATTTACACAAGTGCATGACAAGCTTTCAAATGGTAATTAATATTCATCAGAGACAGGCAATGGCCTTGCCACTGACAGCAGCTGCAACAACAACAATAAATTGTATGCATGAAAAATGAAATCTAAAATATTTATATAAATATCAGTCGCATTTGGCAACTCTGCAGCAGCATGCAATTTTAGTATTTATAGTTGTGTTTGTGTAGCTTTGATTGTGGCGTGTCTCAGCTGTCCTCTGGGATGGCGTGCTGCCTCTACCTAGAGAGCGACTGCAGTCGTTTGCTGCTTTCTTGCGATTATTTATTGCGTTACCATCGATTTGTGCATTAAGACGTAGAATGCAATAAATCTTTAGAAATATTCTATGCTTTGAATTTAATGGTTTCGTTTTGGTTAGTTGAGAAATTTACAGATTTGAAGAAGATTGTGTAGGAAGAGACTTTAAGGAAAAAAAATTTTTTTGTAAAATTTTTTCTTCGAAATAGTTTATTGCAAAATTTTTACAGCATCATTTTTGGATTTAATTAACATTTGAGATCGCTTTACTAACCAATAATTTCAGCTTATGATTATTCACGACTATTGAAGTCCCCAAATGCTGATTGTCGATATCCTTATATGGTTTAACACGTTGCCTGCCAGTGTACCGCCGGTTATCACGACAAAAAACTGTCCCCAGTTGCCAATGTATCACCGGTGATACACGCCTAGGGCAAAGCGCAACATGTACTTTTTTGCTTGGCACCTGGAAGTAGATTTTTGTCATGATAACCGGTGATATACTGGCAGCTAAAGTGTTAAGAATATATATCGCTAAAGAATTTTCAAATACTAGCCGTATTTCCTAGTATCGTCTATGAGTCGTATATTTACTTTAGTAAGAATTGTTTAAGAAAGCAAAATTTTTCATTTTTCCCAATTTGAAGTACAGAAGTACCACGATTCTTACACGTAATGAAAACCGAGCTCGGTGCAAGTATTGAGGATGTTGCAAGTACCGAGTATCTTTTTTCATATAAAATAAACGAATCTCACATACTTGTATATGCTTTTGTTTAAAATATATATTTTTTATCTTTTATATGTATGTATTTCAATTAAAAAATCCTTAAGTGAAATATGCTAGTATATATCGATAAATATAGATAGATATACATACATACATATGTGTATATTATGTGGAATTAAAAAAAATTGAAATGTTTAATTGTTTGCAACAAGCTCGCTTGTTCAGTACTACGTTGCTGCTGTGCCTCAGAAGCGTCATAACATCGTTTAAGGAGCCGTTATTTTGTTCGGTCTATTCTAGGCAAATATTGAATGCTGATATTGTTTCCGCCGACGTAACTTTCTTCGCATTGAGGATCAAGTCGTTTGTTTCTTCACCTTGAGTAGAGTTATCATCATCGGCACAGTGAACTTTAATTTGTACAAAAGATTCCGAAGTAAGTTCAACAAACCATTGCTCAATTTCAAAATTGTACGTATATATTTACTGCAATGGTTCTACTTCTTGAAGCAAACTTGAAATGGTGAGCACTTTTGATGTATTTTCAGCTAGCTGCAAACGTAACTCTGAAAGAGGGATGTCATCTTCATTATCCCATTCGGTTATGTCAAACAATTTTTGAAAAGATGACCGAATTGAAGACACATTAACGGCATTACATGCATTAGATAAAAAAAAAAAACATATTGCGTCTTTCAAGCTGATGCTTTTCAGAGCTTCGTCTACTTATTTTCCTCGTCGAAGGATGTGACTTAAGAGGCTTGTTTTATAGTTCATTTTCGTAAGCCAGTACAATTCGCAGGGAGACACATTACCAATATTTGACCACAGTGCTCTTTAACTCTCCTTCTTTGTGGTGACAGGGAGCATTATCTTTATTATCAGTTTTAGGATATTTTAAATTAATAAGATACATGTTTTAAAGAAAAACATCTACACACCTTTGGAACAAATGTTTTGTAAAACTATTCTTTAATTTAAATTTTTAAGTGAGCGTGGATTCAATGATTTCCGAATAACCATTAATTTTACTCAATGATTACCAGACGCATTCGTACAAACAAGAAATGTTATTCTTTCATTGTTGATTTTATGGCCCGGCGCTGAGGTTTCTTTTGAGCGCACAAGAGTTCTATCAGGCAAAAGCTTCCAAAGGAGGCCAGACTCATCGGCATTGTATATCTGCTCCTTTCTCAAACCTAAATCAGTAATTTTTTTGTTTAAGTTTTGCAAAAATAGGTTAACTGATTGAGTATTATTCGAAAGTTTTTCGCCACATATTTTCAGTGTTCGTATTCCATATCTGTTTTTGAAATTTGTGATCCACCCATTACTAGCACGAAAGTCACCTGGCTTTTCCTGTATTTTTGAATGGAAAAATTTGGCCTTTACCTTGAGCATATCAGTCGTGATAGATAAATTCTTTGCTCTTTGTTTTGCAACCCACTTCCAAAATCAACGAGGTCTCGTCGCAAGTATCTAGGTAAAATTTTTTGAATGGTACTGAGTACATAATGTAAAATATTTCTTTGTTGCTAGAATCGAGCTTTACCAAATTTTATACTCTGGCTTAAATGGGTGCTGGAAGCTCTCTCTTTAACTCGTATCGACGAAGGTCAGTGAAATAACTTTTTAAACCATTATACGATAAGTATAATCTAAAGAAGAAGAATATGGGTTCCCTCGTCCTGATGATTCCTAGTATATAATTGCTCGTAATAATCTCGAACATTGCTGAAATCAACTTCGCTGGAAATATGTTAAATTTGATCTATATAAAGTTTGAGGTAGGGTTATTGCGTTTATAATATTGTTATTCTAGATCAATGTCGAATTTTACGTTAGATTACTTGTATAAGTAGAGAGAGCTCTACTTAAAACAGCTGTACTACGCCCTTGTGGCTTAATTATTGAAGCTTAAAAATGTCCAGAGACAGTATTTCTCTGGCCTCTCATCAGCACAAAAAGTTTTTTGGCAAAATTCAAATTCAACATAGTTCCCTTCAAGGGTGAAACACTGTTTATAGCAAGACTCCAACTTCTCAACACCATTTTTGTAGAACGATTTGTCCTTTGATTCAAAGTTGGCCACAGTTTCAGCGATCACCTCTTCATACGACAAACATTTCCTCCCAACGAGAATTTTTTTGAGAGCTGAGGACCGCAAATAATCGTTGTGGGGTCAGATCTGGAGAATATGGTAGATGCGCATCACTTTTCTATCATTTTCACTGCCTAGTGTCAATGCGCATTGTCTTGGTGTAACACTACTTTCTTATTCTTCAAATGCAGCAGGTTTTCGGCGATTTTGTCCCTCAAGCAGTTCAATAATGTTACAATATAGTCTTTGTTGATGGTTCTTCCTTTTTCAGGTTAGTCAATAAAAATTGTTCCTTACGCATTCCAAAAAGCAGACGCCATAACCTCGCGAGCCGATTTTTGCGTTCTTCCACGCTTTGAGCGAGTTCATCGTATGCAGTCCACTCAGATTACTGTTAATTGGACTTCGGCGTGAAATGGTGGAGCTGTGTTTCCTCCATTGTCATATATCGCCACAAAAACTCGGTTTTTTTACGCTTGAACACCTTCAAACACTGCTCCGAATCATAAACTCGTCCTTGTTTGGTCAAAACGGAGCTTGCGTGACATCCACTTTGCACAAAGCTTTATCATACCCAAATATTAATGAATAATATGATGTACACGCTCATTTAACATCTTTAAGGTGCCCTCTATCTTGAACAACTTCAATTTACGGTCATCCGAAAGTATTGTTTGGGGACTGTTTTGAAGTTTTCATTGCCAACAGCCGCTTAGGGAGTCCACTGTCATCATCGTCGTCGGTGCTCTTTAGAATTGTTCAAACCTAGCTAACCACTTTTCAACGGTTGGTTTCCCTGATGCAAAGTCTAAATGCTGTTGATTAATCCAATATGTGGCTTCAACTGTATTCAACTCAATCCTTATTTGATTCTTATATTTAATGCGGTCATATAATTAGCGACCAACCGACCCTTACTTAAAAAGATGAACGTATTTCCTTAAGAGTTGACCCTTCACAAAATTTTAAAACGCATTTCAACAAAATCGAAAATTCGTTTATTAAATCTCAAACTTCATCATATTCTCGATGAAGCAGCAAAATCCAGATTAGTTGACTCTACAACTATTAAAGAATAATTTTTTCGGGAATCCTTCAACCGTGTGAATTATAACTTTACTCTAACCCTCACACGCGATTTGTGAACAAAAAATCGAAGTCACGTAACACATGAAAATTTTTGAATAATCCAAAGACAGCCATTGAGATAACTAGTCAACGCATATTCTTACTAATTTTGTCCAGAATCATTATTATCATTCATGTAAAGGAGTTGCCTAAATTATTTGGTTTTACTGGTTTAATGTAGTTAAATACAAAAGGACAATGACCAAGACAGAGTGTTATATAAATTAAACCTCTTTATTATATAAATATATAATTATCCTTCAGCATAAATATTTCAAATATTAAATATTTCAATACATTCTTTATACTCTAAATATTTCCCAAAGCCTTTACTCTACCTCCCACTTCTATGCTCTCATCTACTTGCAGGCATTGTTATTACAAATCAGCAAAACATCATCAAATCACAGAATTTCCACCTACAACATCAGCCGCACTACAGCGACGCAGGCGCACGCCGAGACGGTCAAACTGTCGCCGCGTCTGCGCCTGCGTCGGCAGCGGTGCCGTCTACAGGTCACAGCATATCAACAGCACATCGCGTGACAAGCAGCGAAAGCGTTGCGTGGAGGTCAGTAGCTGACAATAAGCTGCCAGTGTCGCAGCTGGCTGCCGACGAGCAGCAAAAACAACAAACACAACAAAAATGTGCCAAATTTAATTGTGTAGCCGTCGCAAAGACAAATGTGGGCGCACACCACTACGCCTCCACTCTTTCCTCTTCAAACGCTGCGCACTCTCTTGCGGGTGCAGCGCTCAGCAGTCAAGCAACAAAATCAAATTACTACAATTATAATAGCCAAAAACAAGACGAACATCTGCAGCAGCCATTCAAATTGGCCGGGCTGCGCACGCGTTTTGATGCAACAGGCGCGCCAGGTCTAGGGCGTAGCGAAAAGCTTTCGGCGCTTGAAACTCCGACCAACTTACAAGAACGCCATGAGGGCAGCAATAATAAGAAGACAGCAGCGCGTGCGCAATGGTCACAGTTGCTAAAGTCACAGTCTAAAGAACACCAGCGAGTGCATGTGGCGCACAAAAGCCAACACAAGGAGGTGAAGCGGCACCGCGCGCCGGCGGCTGATGAATTTTGGAGAGCGCATGAGAGCGCGCAGAAACTGCGCTGGGCACATGAAACTAGCGCTGCTATTAAACGTCGCCTACGACGTTCCACCGATGCTATAATATTGTTGCCTGCGCTGAATTTGGACGCTGCTGAGCAAGTGGACAGTATGAGTGCAGAAATACTGAATGATGAGCGCGTGCACGTGGCGCGTCGCTCAATTAGTGATAGCAGCAGTGAGAGCGCCGGTGTAGCGACTGCAAGCGCCACAACACAAGTTGAAACGTCAGCGCAAGTCGCCACATCTTCGGCTTCCACTGATGTCGCTGTGTCTACGTCCGCTGCGGTGGTTTCTTCCTCCTCCTCGCTGTCTACATCCTCTCTCGAGGACTTTAGTTTCTCCTCTCCCGTTGTTGACACGCAACCTAGTGTCATCTATCGCAACTCAACAACGAATCAGCTTGTCGCTGATGCCGCTAAACCCATTCAATATGTTGCGCTCAAGTCGAAGCGCGCACGCTCGGCTGTAAGCGTTAGTGTGCCCGCCGAGGTGCTTCGTAAGCCTAAGGAACCGATTATCATTATCGATGATGTGGAGGAATTCGATAGCGGTACAAATAGTGAGCACGACTTAACCGCTATGGCCACAGTTGATGATAAAAGCGAAGATTACTCACACGATGAGCCAATTGAGCCGCGCATGTTGCCGCTACGTCCAGTGCTGCCCAATCCGTATGAAGATGAGGAAATGTCAGTTGTTTATGCGGAGCAACATTCCGAGATACGGCTGATGTGCGAGGTCGACTTGGATATTGCGTCCAGCACGTGGTACAAAAATGGACAGGTGAGTTTTCAGTGTAATTTAAGCAATTTTAGAAGAGGTTGTATATACATATGTATATATATAATATATTTATATATAATATCGAGTTTACAGAGAGGGAAATTAAACAGATTTGAATGGAAGTTAATTCTGTGAAAGTCAATTCATTACACCTACTAGTAGCGCTTCTTTACCAAATGATTTGATTTGTGAAGCCATTGGAAAGAAGCAATCCTCTTTTCGAGCTTTTCAATTAGCAGAACACTTAGAAGCCAATACAAATTTGCACAGGCGTTTAATTTACATTCCCGCCAGTTCAATGGGATGTCTGAAGGTATGCGCTCCCAAGTGTTTAAGTATGAATCCCTCAACGCGGCACACTCAAGAATGAAATTTTGAGTTGTTTCCACCTAATTTTCTTCCATACACCTTCTGCAGATGGTGTCTGGTAAGATTCCCAACTTTACAGCATGGACGCCAATATAATAGGGCAATGGGCTGTTAAAAGCCCCACAACTAGAGAAAGGCTAGCCTTACTGAGCGCAAGAGATCTCTTGCGATTGATCTTGGATCAAAATGCTTTTGCGACAGCTCATGTACCGGTGGTGGCCAAGCTTCTGCGAAGCCCAACTATCTAGTAGTAGAACACAAGAGGTTACGAGAACACCGATCCGCTTCCATTCTAACGATAGCGGTTTTAGGGTGCCTTTCCTTGTCAGGTCATTAGCTTTGCAATTTCCTCCGATTCTGCTGTGGCCTGGCACCCATACCAGTCTTAACACAAAGACACTCAATGCTATTGATAGTAAGGTTAGGCACTCCTCGACTTATCGTCTAGTATCGTCATAGCGTCATAGCATAGGATATCAGAGTATTCAGATAAGTGTTCCTTTAAGAACACAGATTCTTTGAATCTTATAGCAAATTTCGCAGCCATACTCCTTTAGACGATGTGTACGGGCACAATATGCAAGATGGTGTTAAGTGGACCTTAGTGCACCACACATGCAGATGGGCTCTCTCTCGAGTTTCTTTGCGGTTTTTTATATACCCCTCCACGTCATAAAGACTCCATAACTGCTACATCGCGTGCGTATGCAAGTTTTTTGAGCAGGAATGTAAGAGGAGAGAGAACTTCAGCTAGATAGATAGTCTCTCGGAATTAGCTTCCTTATGTATCAGGCCATGAGTCTCTCCAGAGATTTTAGTAAGAAGGAGGAGAGGTTGATCGGTCTGCAATTATTGACTGTGAGAGCCCTTCCAGCTTTCGGGATGAAGGTAACTCTAACTCGTCTCTAGACCTTCGGGATGTAACCCAGGCTTATGTAGTTTGCATAGATAGGTCCTAATAAGCTGTATGAAACCTTGACAGTCTGCTGCAGCTGCGCTCGTATCATGCCATCCGGTCCCGTGGACTTGAAAAGTTTGGTCAAATTGATCACCCTGGTCAAGTGCGAGCAATCCCGAAGGTCGACAAAGGCTGCGCCATCAGCATCTCTCCGAGAGATATCCGTCACATATTGCTTGGGAAATGAGCATCCGAAGTGTATTTACACTGCATAGGGCCCACTTCTCATTGAATAAACGTCTGCAAGACTCCTTCTCTGCAGCCTGGTAGGTTTATAGCAATTCAAGAGCCGCTGTTGGAGTTGTTCTTAAAGCTCCAGTTATGCACAGTAGAAAATAAAGGAATAAATGCGCCAAAGCAATTTTATTTCACAGGCAGGGTGGTAGAGAAGGGCATTTTAGCTGCACGTATTAAACTGGACAATGAGCGTGGCACCGCTCTTCTCTAGGAAAAATTCTATTTTTTGGGAGCTACTCGACCAATTTCAACTCAATTTGGTGTGTAGTAATCCAGGCATTTCCATCAGACGCTGTGAGTGTAGTCTACTTTCCGTATAACAAACCTTTAAATTTCAGCTGAGTCTTTCTATTTAGATCAAGCATCAATTAAGTTATCAGTATAAAACTTTGCACAAATCGAGTTCTCAAGGTATTTAATTTTTGCCGAAAATTTCCGAAATCGGGCTGTAACTTTACAAGCAGCCAGACGCCAAATATGTTAACACTCTTGTTTACGGTGGATCTTTTACCGAACATATCTGTTAATCTGTGTTCCATAATGAAATTCATGGAGAATATTTCTTTGATAGTAACATTTATTTGTGTCTTCCTTACCCCCCATTTAACTAATATATATAAATATCCTCAAATTTAGGGTTGACTTCAATTCGTCAATATGTACGAAATCTTAATGAAATTATGAAAAAATCTCTTTCTAATAACAGCGCCCCTTCTTGCCAGTGATATTAATTAATAATTTCAATATTTCCTCCCTTTAATTATCTTATTCATATATTATAAATCACTTTAAACGAGAGCATAAAATGTTCGAAATCTCTGGAGCTTAGACCTTCCTTACTGGTTCTATTTATTTTGTGATGCAGTTTTCCAACATTTTCGAGCTTGTTTTTTTTTCTAGCAAAATTTCACAAAATATTGTATTCCCAATAAAAATGTTCAAAAATACTAAATTTTATTTCGTTGCATACTCAACGGCGTTTATGCGTTGAACATAGCAAAAATAAGCCACGGAAACCAGTGTTAACAAGCAACAACTACAAAAATAATAATCATTATTGAGACTGAATGGCACAATAAAAACAAAAGTACACCATAAAACCGACAAAATTACTGACAAATAAATTTGCAGTTAGTTTTTCAACAACTCAACAAAAATTGTGAACAAGTTGTAATTGTTACAACCAGCGGGGAACTACCATAAACACAGAAAAGCATAAATGAATGGAATGTAGAAACAACAAAAATAATAATAAATCATAACAAATATTAGCAACAAAACGAGCATATTGCATACTTTCCGGCGCGGCAGCGAGGCGTAAATGTAATTACAGTTATATTACAGTGTGGTAACTGCGTTGAATGCATCGAACGAGTGCAATAAATGAAAAATATATATATAAAACTGTGCGCTCGTATAATTTTCATTGTGCTGCTGTTAGTTCGTGAAAAGTTTATTGTGTGCAACAAAGCGACAACAACAATAATGCAAGGGTTAAAAACGAAAATTTGGCAGAAAAAGTTGGCGGCATTCAACGAATTGGCAGCTCATGGCAAATTGTCGGAATATGAATGAATTCGCTGTAATAATGGCTCAGGTGGGCGTTGCGCACCCGCACATGCTTTACCGTTATTTACCTTTGCGTATTTTTGCCAATCGGTCAGTTGGCACCACAGAGCTTTTGTGCTTTTTTTTTTGGCTGAATTTTGTTTGTAACGTTTTTGTTTTTGGCACATTCTGATGTGGCAATGACTTCATACCGCACGAACCGCCAACTGCTGCAGGTAAAATATATGTAGCGGACAGTGGCTGCAAAAAATACGCCGTCGACGTAACGTTTGTGGTATAATTGGCGATAGTTTAACTGCTTTCAGTTAGTTTCCGTTGCTTTTATGAGAATTTGCTGGTGTGCTTATTGTAACTTTTTCAACAGATCATTTTTGTGGCACAATTCAAATATTTTTCGCTACTATTGACGCATATTTGCAGCGAGCAATTTTGTAGGGTATTTGTACAAATGGATGGAAGTTGAATGAAGTTAAACCTTCTCGTGGCGAAAAAAATTAAAAAAGTATAAAGCGAATAACAATTAAAATAAGGGAAGGCGGAATTCAGCAGAAAAAGAGCTAAATTGTCTGTCATGCGCAAATTAAATTCGCGAAAAAACGATTGGAAGTGACAATAAATGAAATGTAAAAGATTGAGGAAAAATAAGTGATATTATATATTGACAATAGTAAACAAAATTGTATAATATTCTCATATAAAAAATTAAAATTAATTCCTTTTTCTACTCGTGGCGATATGCTACCGTTTTCATTTGTGATCGTGACCTATCTTTGTGGTTATGTGAAGACTGTTTATGAGAATAATAGTTTGTGAGCTGACAAATAGCTAATAATATATAAATATTGAAAAAACGAAAAAATCTTTCAATATGGCATAGAGTATACAACTATTATTTTTTAAAGTTAAATATGCAATTCAGCGCGCTTAAGATAAATTCAGCACAACTTTATTGAAACATATGGTATCTCTATTATAAAATATAAATTTTTTGATTAAATTTTCAACAATTCAGCGCATCATCTAACCGCATTTTTTAACCGAAAGTATTATTATTGCAGTTTCTTTGTAATTTTGTTGTTCAGCGCTCTCAACTAACGCTCAAAAAAGTTATGTGAGCAGTTAGTACTCTTAAGGTAAATTCAGCGCAACTTTATTTAAAAATTTTGTATTTCTATTAAAAATAATACGTTATTTTCATAATTCAGCGCATAATTTGCATTAATTTTAAAACTTCAAATAAGTCAATACAACACTGGTCACAGTTCTTTAATAATTTTGTTATTCAGCAAACACTAAAAAAGTTATGTGAGTAATTTAATACTCTTAAGATGAATTCAGCGCAACATTGCAAGTTTAATTTAAAATAATATGTTTTTGTTGATGTTTTTACAATTCAGCACAACACCTGGCCTCGCTTAAACAGTAGAGGTAACTCAATACAACATATATCGAACTTTTATTTTGTTCAACGCTTTCAACTAGCACCAAGCATAGTAATATGAACAATTCAGCGCTCATAAGATAAATTCAGCGCATCATCTCTGTTCCTTTTTGAACTACACTTAAATTATAATTAATGACAGTTTCCTTTAAAGTCTTTTATTCAGCGCTTTCAGCTAAACATAAAATAAGTTTGCATATATGAAGTTCCATTTTCCACTTGACACATATATATGTACACCATTCTCCACAGAATTGTGAATCGTTTCCTCAAATGTATTGCCTCAATATTAGTGCTAAAAATATTTTTAATAGTACAAGCACAATCCAGCGCTATCAAACTGATTTCAGCGCCGCGGTTTCGGCTGTATAAGGATTTTAACTGCAATTTTAAATATATATTTAACTTTCTGTTGAAATAAGCGCAAATAGCTTGCATTTTTGAAATGCTTCTAATTAATTATGATCTCAATATATTTTCTTTTTTAAATAATAAATTTAGCGCGCTTAAATAAAGGTTTGTTTTTACAAAAACGTTGGATTTGTCTTGTCTTACTTATTTTATCCCTTAAAATATTTAATATCTTACAATACAGCTTAAGCACTTTCCAATATTTTTAATAATTTATCTGTGCTGCATTACATTTTTTATATTCAGCGTGTCTTTAAGTGCTGTTAAGCAATTTCGTAAGACTTTTTTATCTAATTTGGCTCAATCTACTGCATTTAACTATAATTTTATGAATTCAGCACAAAAGAGAAGTTTGTTTTTTAAAGAAACGACCACTGTATACTAGTATTACCAACTAACTATGAGTTATTTTTAAGCAGAAAAAGGTTTTCTTAAATTTTAAAGCACTGAAGTCTTTAACGCCAAGTCTAGCTTTGAGCAATTCAGCGCTATTTAGTAAAAATCGAACATTACTTTAAGCAATTCAGCGCCATTTTCGCTTGCGTATTAAAATGTTGTAGACAAAACATCGGCAATATTTTTACTTCATATTAATTCAGCCAGAATTAAGTTAATTCAGCGCATACATTTCATTCGCTATGTAATATATATAAGGTATCTTTATTTCCCTCAAGCGGCGCACAGACCAATTTTCTAGAACTACAAAACTCGTTGCGACGCTCTACCTTATTGGTATGCCACCATTAGTAGCGACTTCAGCAGCTTTTTTCAGCTTCTCTGATCTTCTCCTCGTTTTCGCTATCTAATGCCAATAGTTTTCGCCTCATCAATTCCTTAGCGATTGCAGCAAGCAACAAAACTGCCAAAAAATAAAATCAAGCCCATACTCACATATATCTATCTATGTGCATCCTTGGCAACATGCGCTTGCAACACTTGCCACAATATTTTGTATGCGCTAGCAGATAACAAGCAGTCAGCTTGAAAAGCATAATAACCAAGGAAAAACGAAAAATTTCGGAAAACAACAACAAACTGCAAAACAATGCACAGCAATCAAGCGTTTGAGGATAGGAAAGAAGAAGCAGCACAACTGGAGGGGAAGAAGCAGAATTTGAGCTTACAGCAGCAGCTTCTGCAGGCGTATACACCGAACTGCAGCGCAAAAACTTACGCTCAACTTAAGCGGAATGCATGCGTGAATTTTCCTTCGTTGTGCACAACAACAGTTGTTGTAGTTATTTTAATGTTTTCTTTTTCTTCATTTTTCTTTTCACTCGATTTCCTCGCCTCGGCTTTTGTCTTATGGCACGGTTCGAGCGCTGCCAATCGCACAGTTTGCTTCATATGCCACAACACATTGCAATGAGCGGCACGTAGATTGGGTTGGTTTTTTTCTGACCTTTTTACTTAACTTGTTACTTGCCACATGCCACATTGCGCTGAGCGGCAAATGTGAAATTGAGCAAAACTTCTAAATTTCATGTTTTGGGTGGTGAAATTTGATCTGCTGCCAGCGATGCATGCAGCCATAGTTGAAGGAACTTGTGTAAGAAATTGACTTCTTGCAACAGATAAGGGAGCGCTGAAAAAAGTACGATTTCAATGGATGAGGCAAGTGAGAATAGCATGTAATTGAAAGTATTACGGTACCTAGAGTATGTAGAAAGAAATTAAAATGGTTTTCGCAAAATATTGTTGTTATAAGTTCGGTTGATGGCAACTAACTTTAATTAATTTTCAACATTTTGTAAACGCAAATAATTTATATTGCGCTGAATGCTATTTGAAAACTGTTTTTTTAAAAAACTGAATGATGAAGGTGATTACTCTACTCGTTATCATAACATTATGCGAATGAAAACGCTAGCTGAATATATTTATAAGGCGCTGAATAACAAAATTGTATATGCTGTTTTTTAAAATACTGAGTGTCAAAGTGATTACTGTACTCACTATTATGACATTATGCGATTGAAAACGCTAGCTGAATATAGTGATAAGGCGCTGAATGACAAAATTTTGTACAGAATATAGAAAAAAATTAAAATGGTTTTCGCAGAATATTGTTTTTATAAAATGAGTTGATGGCAACTAACTTTAATTAATTTTCAACATTTTGTAAACGCAAATAATTTATATTGCGCTGAATGCTATTTGAAAACTGTTTTTTAAAAAACTGAATGATGAAGGTGATTCCTCTACTCGTTATCATAACATTATGCGAATGAAAACGCTAGCTGAATATATTTATAAGGCGCTGAATAACAAAATTTTGTATGCTGCGCAATAGTTTAACTGTAAATATAATACACAACATTTCTACTTCTCTGATTACTAAATTACTCAAAGGTTGCTTAAGATATTAAAAGTCAAACAGAAATATTTGAGAATTTGAGTCACATAATAAAGTATTTTTGGTGATCGATATTACGCGGCCAAAAATCTGCTTTCTTGTATACGTGTGGAGATAATATAGCATACCACACATTGTTATTATATTTTCATAAAAAACGAAACGAAACGAGTTAATGTAGGACTGGTGATATTTTGTCAACACTACTTGCCGCACAACTGTCAGATGATTCTAATGGATTTGCTCCGAGTTGCATGTTTCAATGTTACTATAACTCAACTTACTTTCCTACTTTTAACTATATTTTACCCTTTTTTGTAAATAAATGTGCGCTGAATTTATAAAAAATGCGCTGAATAACGATTAAACTAGTTAGTGTAAATTTTTTTTTTGTCAACAATGCCGCAAATGCATGTTCCAATGTTACTATAACTCAACTTTCTTCCTTCTTTTTACTATATTTTACTCTTTTTTTGTAAATAAATGTGCGCTGAATTTATGAAAAATGCGCTGAATAACGATTAAATTAGTTAGTGTAAATCGGGTGATATTTCGTCAACACTGTGAGATGATTCTAATGGATTTTCGCCGAGTTGCATGTCCCAATGTTATTAAGACTCTGCTTTCTTTCCAACTGTTTACTATATTATTACTTTTTTGTAAAAAAATGTGTGCTGAATTTACTAAAAATACCCTGAATTGCGTTGAAACACGATAATGTAGTTATTATATGTTTTTTCCTCACCATTTGCCCCATAACTGTAAGCTGAATTTAATGTTTTTGCGCTGAATTGCATTTCTACTACAGCAGCAAATTTCTATATTCCATATATTTTAGCAAATAACTACAGCAATTGGTTTTAAAGTTATTTAGCCGACATAACGTGCAGCACACATATCAGCGTTAATATAAACGTTCGCACTAATACTCTTGCAAATCTACAGCCATCTCATTATGCTGATGAGCTTATTATTAAGTAAGCTTCGTTGGAGTTAGACCGATTACGCAAGCGCCATGAATTCGATTGGTATTTCGTTAATACAATTTTTTTATATTATTATTTTCGCAAAATATCCACTGAAAAACGCAAAACCGCACCCACATCCAATATGCGCACTGCCAATATGCCACAAGCCCGAAGTGCCACCACCAATAGCCTAGTAAACAGCGGCGCTGTCACCAAGTGAAACGCAATCAATCTGCCGCAACATTATTGCACACGTCACTGCACATAAAAGTGTGGCATGAACTGCCATTGGGCACATACACGCAACATGGCTGCACTAACTAACGGTTGTTTGTTGTTTTTGTAAGTAGCGATTTACTACGCTCATTTAACGCTTTAACCATGTGGCAGGTAGATTTTGCAGCGCTGCCAGTTGACAGCAGCTGGCTAGCGGCCAATAAATTGGCGTGCAACACACAGCAGCAATTCATACAATTACTTATGCATGTGCGGCATATCGAGCAAAGCTGACGTCTAACCATTTGAGCTCCACACTTGCAACGTTGCACCCCTTCGAACGGCCGCAACA
This sequence comes from Bactrocera neohumeralis, assembly GCF_024586455.1. Lineage (NCBI taxonomy): Eukaryota > Metazoa > Arthropoda > Insecta > Diptera > Tephritidae > Bactrocera > Bactrocera neohumeralis. Next base: position 67,439,409 of record NC_065921.1, on the reverse strand, counting down.
CCTTAGGCATTGAACTCTTTTCGCTTTGCTGCCACATTTCACTCTGTTGCATCAACAAGCAGGCGAAACGCGAAATGTCAGCAAATTTAATAACACATAAATCTAGGCAGTGGACTCGACGCAACATCACGTATTGCACGAACAGAGTATTTGTTGGTATTGTTTTAGCTGTAAGCGCTGGACCAACACATAGCCATGCTTTGCCTGCCTAAAAGTATGCAACATGAATTCCGCTGTGGTAGAAATCCAAACGCGCAATACTTGCTTGCTAGCTGTACTATAAACGTGTTGCACCCCATGTTGCAAGTTATTTGCACTTGTGGCAAATGTGATATGCTGTATGCTGTGTGCGCCGCTGCTGGTTCAATAGTGTCAGCGCCGCTGCAGCCTCTGTTGCCGCCACATTTAGTGCTCATAAATTTCCAGTTGAACGCATTGATGGGCATTTTGCATTAATGAGTGGTGTGGCAGCTATCAGTGACATATGCCGCCACCACCAGGGTGTGTGGTGAACACAGACATGCTTACTAGCGAATATTTGCGCTGCCATATCAATATCGCCGGACATATCGGACTGTATCTGCTTTTCGGAGGACATTATTTTGGGTTTGTGGCCATTTTGTTTAGCAGCCAACAATTTCAGAATGGCTAGCAACAACAAATATATGGATGCCACAGAGAAAGCTGTGTAAAACTTTCTAATATGAAAATAAATTATATAAAAATGTTATAAGAAGTGGCGCTAAATAGTGCTGAATAGAGCTGAATATCGCTGAATTTGTTTTTATAATAAGGCTAAGTAGCTAAATTACATATTCTTTATAGCTGAATAGCGCTGAATTTATATTAACTACTAAATTGTGCAGAGAAACGCGCAAAATGTGATTGAATTCAAATAAATAAAAGAATTGGTTTGATTTCTGAAACTTATAATTTAAAAAAAATATGTAACCTTTAAAAAAGGAGCTAAATAAGTAGTCTCATTTTAAAGGGTTTTACACCTTCTAATGTGTTCGAAGAATTTAGTAAATATTTCACATAAGCCTACTTGTTTTACAGCGCTGAATATAAAATGTTATATTTGTATGCACAAATTCAAATGAAGAATTCAGCTAACATGGTAATCAAAACTGCTGAATCATCTTTTAATTGTCAGCACGTGTTATTATTTTCTGTCTGGATTAAACTGCATAAAAAAACTGACCACAGAAGAAGTTAGAACAGAGCTGAATAGCTTCGTTGAAATAAAATTGTGATATTGTTCGGTAAATGTGGTTCTTAGATGACATTTGAGTAGAACTATGGGCTGATGGTTAACATACATATATGCTTATTCAATTCAATTCAGCGCAATATAGAATCAAATTAATAAACTATTAAAAATTAGGGAAACCTTTATTGAAATTTTTTATGTAAACCAAATTTTAATTGAGCGCGCTAGCGCTGAATAACTTCAGATTGGTGATATATTATGAACCTTTGGCTTTATAAATAATATTTTCTTATAAGAACTGCTGCTGACATCAGCTACAGGCACTCGAAGTATAACCAATTAAAAAAGCCATAAATTCGGTTTGAAAAATTATTTTTATTTATTTTAAAGTACAAAATGTGTGAAAATAACACGAATTCAGGACCAATTCACTTTTGCTCGATATGACCACCTTTTGCCTTAACTATGACCTTGAGACGGTCAAAAAACGAATTGCAAGCAGCCCCAATGTGACTTGCCGGTATTTTGGCCCACTCACGGACAATGGCTTTCTTCAGCATCTCGAGACTGGTGTATTTTTTACTTCGAACTTTGGTATCCAAAATGGCTCCGAGAAAATAATCCATTGGATTTCCGTCTGATGAATTCGAGAGCCATTGTGTGGCCGTAATGAAGTTTGGAACGTTGCTTTTCAGCCATTCTTGGTTCACTCGCGCTTAGTGAGACGGTGCTGAGTCTTGTTGAAACGTCCATGGTTTGCGACCGAAATGCTTGTTTGCCCACGGCTTCAAAGCAGCCTCCAGAACACTTTCCCGATAATATGTCGCATTTACTTTGACGCCAGGCTCGATGAAAACAATTGGAGAGCGCCCATCTGCGGTGACAGCGGCCCAAACCATTATTTGTGGCGGGTGCTGCCTCCTGGTGGCCAACCGATGATTTAGATTCTCGTATGAACGGTCGGTCATGTAAACCCTAGCGGTTTGAGAGTTTACGAACTACTTAATTGAAAAAAAATTTTCGTCAGAAAACACAATGTTCGGAATTTGACCGCTTTCGACCAAGCTTCTTACTTGTTGCTGCTTCGGTGTGAGATCATGGGCCTTTGGAACTTGTAAGGCTTGACCTTGAGCATATTTTTCAATAGGCGTCGGATGCTGCGGTCGGATTTTTCCAGTTCTTTGGCCATTTGATTGGCACTTCGTCGTGGATTTCGCTCAAGTCGCTTCTTCACTTTCCGAACCATCTCACGTGACGTTGCAGTCTTTTGATGACCACCTCCATGGCGTTTTGCGATGCTACCAATATCATTGTAACGAGTGATGGTGCGATAAACCAAAACTTTATTCACATTGAGGTGTGTGAGCTCACGAACAACTGCTGGCTGTAATTTTCCAGCTAAATATAAAGCAATCACACTATTACGTTTGAATTCCATCGCTGATCACTTTTTTTGCGTTCACTTTTGGCAAAACGCTTTTGTACACTTGTGAACAATACTCCGAACTGTCATTCAACTAATTTATAAACAGCTGATTCCAGTGCGGCAGCTACGCGAACTATCTGAAGTTGGTTACACTTCCAGTGCTGGACCCTGTAAAATTATTAAAAATGGCGAAAATGATTTAAGTTTGGATTCAGAAATTACGTATTTTATCATATTGTAATTAAGAGTTAGCATAATTACTTTTTTCTTAATATCGATCAATGTTAATAAAATTTAAAAAATGTTCGTTACTCAAATAACTATTCAAAATATATATTTTAATGACAAAACTCGCAACGAAACAAAACTTACCATTTATTTTAAGGTTTTTTAATGAAAATATCAGCGCTGAATTCATTTTAGATGCGCTGAATAACGTGAAAATGTGGGTTCTAACGTTTTTGAAGTACAATTCAACTTCTCTGACCAAGTTTTAAATTAAAGCCATGCGTTTGATATGTAGACCTAATCTCTTTCTAGTAAATACTACGTAACTGGCATTCGCTATGTATATGTAAATTCATTCATTTGCCCCTAGCAAATTTAATGTTTTACGAAATCACAAAGAGAAAAATCTACAACAAATTTTGATTTAGTGGGCCAAAGGGAAAATAGATGTTTTTGATTTTATATGTAGTTGTATGTATGTGTATTGTATATTACACATACGAGAGATTTTTATACGTTTTCCTATCGATTTTTCTGGAACAGCCATATTTGTAATATCATTCAAATATAGTTATATATTGTGTTTAAATATGGTCGCACAACTGTACAGAAATTCCGAAACTTACTGTCCAATTAAGTTATTTAATTTCAATTTAAAAATAAATAGAATTTAATTTACTTTTTTAATTCGATTTGCGCTAATGCGGCTTATCAAAATTCACCGCCAAAGGCTAATGCACATAAGTATATGCAGATTACATGGGCGCTCACAACTGAAAAAGGCGCGGGGATTTCACGCTTGGGGCAAATGCAAATTCCATTTATATTTCTGGTTAAAATGCTAATGCGAAAAGTGGCAGCTGAAATTCAGCGATTTGAACAAATTTTAAAAATATAGGAGGTAAATCTCGAGCTGTAATGCAAATATTAAATTTGCGAAAATTTCAGTGAACTGCGGTATGAAAACATGCAGTTTATGGCGTTGGATAGTGCTGAATTCGCGAAATTTGCTTTAGGAAGTCGGAGAGCTTGAAAAGTATCATGTGAGAATAAATTTTTGCATGATAACCAAATAAACTAGAGGTGCTGAATTGTGCTGAATATATAAGTAGTTCTACTAAAATATTGTCCAGCTGATTTATTTGCAACTGTGAACTTGTTAAACGGCTTAATTTCAATAAAACTTTGTATCAAACTCTAATACGGCATAGTTTTAATAGAATGAAAGAGTTACTAGCTGAATTTATTAAAATTCGTCAAATGTTGGCATGTTGAACACCGCTGAATAGCAGAATCGTAAATTGATTGTTTTTATGGCCTCGCAACATGTTGCTCTACCTAAAACTAATCGAAATAGATATAGAGTTATATATCTAAAATTGATGAAATTTGGTCAGTACTTCTCCTAGCACTATACTTGTATATATGTAGTATGTTACCTAATATTTAAGCGTACGTCTTGCATATATGTATAAGCTCTCTTGGCACAGTGGAGGGGACGTACCCTCTTGTATATATGTACCTTAGTCTGCTGCGGTGAAGGAATAAAAGCGGTTATGGTTGTCTTGCTGTTAATAAAACTTATTGAAAACTTTTCTATGAAATATGCGTACATTTCGTACAACATAAAGTGCGCGGAATTATATTTAAAGCAGCTGAATTGCTTAAAAATTCAATGGAGTATATATTTGCAGCTCAAATACCGCTCATATGTTGAGACAAGAAGCGCTGAATACCATTAAAAAGTTTTAAGTTTCAATTATTGACTTTCGTGGACGACGTCTGTGTACGGAACGTCACAAAATCCACAACCAACTTTTTTGCTGCGCTGAATTACATATTGTAAATTGAATAGGGTGCATTCTTGCACTTTAATTAACACTTTCATGTTGTGATAAGAAGCGCTGAATACCATTTCAAAGTTATTTTCTTTTAATAATCGCAAGTTATTACAAAGCTATTTAATCCTGTGAAATATTACTTTATACTTGTCATTATCATTTTGATTCATATTAAGTTCCAATTATTGACTTTCGTGTCCGATTTACGTATACAGAACGTCACAACATCCACAACTAACTTTTTTTCTGTGCTGAATTAAATAGCACAGTTAGACTTGGCTGGCTTATTGCTAAGAAAGCTTGTCGAAAACATTTATATGAAATATACATAAATTTTGTACAACATCAAGTGCGCTGAATTACATTTATAGCAGCTGAATTACATAAAAATTGAATGGTGTACATCCATGCAGCTTAAATATCACTCTTATATTGAAATAAGAAGCGCTGAATACTATTGCAAAGTTTTTTTTTAATAATCTCAAGTTGTTAAAAAGTTATTTGTTATTATTAAATACGCATAAATTTCGTCAAACATAAAGTGCGCTGAATTATATTTATATCAGCTGAATTGCTTAAAAATTTATTAGGGTACATTCTTGCACCTTCAATTTCACTCTTATATTCATATAAGAAGCGCTGAATAACATTTTAAAGTTATTTTTTTTAATAATATCAAGTTGTTAAAAAGCTATTTTGCTCTGCCATCGTATATTGTCAGTTAGTTTTAGTTTCAAGTGAAAATTTGATCCTAATGCACTGGCATTAATTTTCAAATACAGCTATTCAGCTCACTAAGCTGCTCAAAAATATGCAGGCGTGTACAAAAACTTATAAAATTTAACAAGAATCCACTAAACGACACTAAGTCTAGCACTAGCTTATTCGATGCTTGGCTGTGTCAAAAGGCTTAAAAGCGCTCAATGAGCTGCAAAATACTAGACTAAATTAAGCCAAAAAGTTCGAGAGAATATTACGCAATGCATAATTTCCGGCGCTTGCGAGCAGAATACTAATGCCAGCGTCAGTAATTACTATTTAGTTATGCAAAGTGCGCAATTGCACACAATAAACTAAAGACTTTCCCAAAACAAGTGCCACCAACTGCAGTTACACAGATAACAATGGACGAAAATGAGCAAAACTAAAGCAACAAATAAACAGTGACAGGACTAAGTCGCGCTACAAAAACACAAACAAATGCAATATTCTGTGCGCAGCGGTATTAACGCAGCTCATAAACGACTTAAAGTTTACGGCCTTAAATGCTTCCCACGTACCTAGGCATGCACGCACACACACACGTATACAAGTGCTCCGAGCGGCAACGCGATAGTGAGTCTCCTCGAATTTTCACGCACTTACTAATTCCGGCACTTATACCGGCTATACTGTTTGTTTTATGCAATTTTATATGCCTCTTCTTTTACTCAGAACTTTTTCGCTTTTCTTTAATCCGCAGGTGGTACATGCCATGGATCGCACCTCACGCGCCACCGATTATCGTTTCATTAAGGAGCCAAATGGTGCTCTCACCATCACAAATGTCATGCTCGAGGACGATGGCAAGTGGCAATGCGAGGCGGAGAATTCGCGCAGATACACGGAGAATGCGAGACCCGTCAAATTGGTAGTATTAGGTGAGTATCAAAGTGAATTATGCTACGTTATGTGAGAGAGAGTGTGGCGCTGAGTATGCTAAAGAGGCAGAGATTCAAGTTGAGTAATGGCTGTGGCGCGTAAGTGCTATACGAGAGGAGATTGTCGCAAGAGGTGCAAGTTTTTGCTAATACCAGCATAACAGCCGCTAAGTAAACATCCGCGTGGATTTTACTACGCCATTTTAAGGCCAGCCTAAATTACTGAACTTTGGGCGAATGTTCGTTTGTCGACTGCACTGACAGAAATGTTATGAATTTGTTGTAAGCGATGAACTGATTGTACTTTTCTCAGCGATATTTTCGCGAATTCAGCTTATGGTATGTACAAATCATGCGCTGAATTGCGCTGAATACAAGAATACAGTAATTTCAAAATAAAATTTCGTCGAATGTAGCCAAAGCTTATTTCCAGCATCTCATTGCATGGCCGCTCAATTGCTATTACTACTTAATTTACCTAATTGTAGTTATTTATACAGTGCGACTAAATTTATGGACTTATAGAACCCTCTACACGTTATAAAATTTATGAGACTGAACATTAAATTACTAAACTGTTTTTGAAACCATATTTTTTGGATGTGCTGAATAGCTGAATTCACTGCGAATAAGTCAAAGTCGCTTAATGTATCATTTGTGAGCAACTTAGTAAGGAGCTTTTTAGATTTTTTCGGCGAATCATATAATTATAAAAATATAGTATTTTAAACTTCGCTGAATGGCCTTTAATTGTATTCAGCAATAAATTTTGCTGATAGAATTCTTTTGTCGATTTTCACTAATGTTGCACAAAATCTCTCTCGCAATGTATTCAAAGACACCGTATTTCTAGCCCAGCTTCGAAACCGACCCTTCAACCGACCTCAATCTCTCATGCTCAGTGTTGTAGCTGAATGAAATGACCTGAAATTAAAAGTTGGCTACAGCGTGCACTTTGGCGCCACTTGGTGCTGACTTCTGTCCGGTCAACGCTTGTGCCACCGCGTAGAGCTGACGAGCATTTCTGTTGTTGTTAATGACACAAATAGCGCGGCAAAGGACATGGCAGCGCCAACAAGCGCACCCATACACATTTTGTTGCGAATACAATCGCGCAGTGCCGGCATGTTGCGAAAACTTTTCTTGTTCAAGTACAAGTTGCAAAATGAGGCTGACAAAAAGAGAAAAAAACATGAAAAGTTTTTCCAGTTTGTATGCCGAGCAGTCATTCAGCAGAGTTAGTAAAAATCAGGGGTGTCTCCATGAATGGCTGGTTGGATTTAGTAGCCGCATTAAGCGTCTGCTTGTTCCCTCTCTTTAACACGCTTCCCAGAACTTGAAAACAAATAAACAACCGCAGCAAAAACGGCATCACCAAAACCATGAAAGTTTGAAAACTTGTGGATTGCAAACCAAAAAAAAACATTAAATTAAAAGTGAGCCATAAAAACTTTCCAAATGACCAAAAATTATACCCGAAGCTTTGCTATAGCTAACTCAGCAAGATTTATGGTTGACATACTTTTGGGCGCCTGTCAATATGACGCAACCACTGCCGCAGGCTTTCTTCCATGTAACTCATGAGTGTCTTCTTTTCTAGCCTCATCAAGCAAAGCCAAAACGATACTCTTACAAAACTTTTCTTTCACTGATTTTACATTCCTAATTTCCTTCTACTAATTTTTAGACAACCCTTTGCTGTTATTGTAGCAATTAAGCAGCGTTCAAACCTAAATTTCAACTCCAATTAATTTTGTGTAATTTTAATTGCTTGTAGATCGCCCGAAGCCACCGTATTTGTTGATCGATTCACGGCGCCTAGATGCAGGCAATATTTTTGTACCGGTCAAAGAGAATTCCGAATTGAATTTGGCTTGCGTGAGTGAAGGTGGCAATCCCAAACCGACACTCACATGGGAGGTGTTACTCAGTCCCGGCGTGGATCGACATGCGCAGAAAGTGTCCGCTGAAGTATTGGAACTGGAAGAAGTAAAGAATGACAAGGTAAGTAGGGGAATACCATGAATTAGTTAATGATACACATATATTGTCAGAGTTATGAGGTATTGAAGGAAGTTGATAAGTATTAAGATTGTGCTGAATTGAAGTGTTGGCCGCTGAAAAGTTGGATAAATCGAAAGTAAAGATGATGCTCATTAAAATAAAACTGAGCTGAATTGAAGTGTGAGCCGCTGAAAAGCTCATTTAATATAAGTAAGATTATAACATGTTATGTTGAAATGTATGTGCTGAATTGAAAAATCTTACAGTTAAATCGCCAGCAAAATCCCTGAATGTAAAGGGGTATGGCTATAATCTTTTAGTAAGTAATTTTATTTTTAGCCAATCTGTTGGTATAGATATATTACATAAGTTCAATAAGCAGATTTTGAATAGAATATTATAAGTTCTCTATTCAAAATTCTGTTTATTTTTGGTCGAATAAAGAGACAGAATCGCTAAATAAGTTAACAGTTTACTCTACAGACAGCAAAATATGACTTTCTGAAGGTGTGTTAGAGTTTTACTTTTAAAAATTATTTGCTGAATACATGTTTGAAAGCTCTGAATTCGTATAAAATATTCATTAATCAATTAATGTTGTGCTGAATTGAGTTTGTTTGCGCTGAATTGAAATTTTTTTTACTACAAACATTGCAAAACATGTGATTAGTGTCCGCTGAATTATCACTTATTTGCAATTATTTTCGCTCTATTGTGTTACTTAGCTTAGCGAATTAAATGAAAGATATTTGAAATGAGTTATAAGCTACAAAATTACATAAGAAAAATATTTGCTGAATACAAATTTAAAGCTCTAAATATCTATAAAATATATATTAATTAATTAAAGTTGTGCTGAATTGAATTTTCTTCCGCTGAATTGTACTTTTTATACTCTTAAAAATGGTTTTGACGAATAATACAAAATCTCTGTTTACTAAAAGTTGAATTATTACTTATTTGCAAATTGTTTTCTCCTCATTTTAATACTTAACGAATTAAACTCAAAATATTTGAAATGTGTTAAAAGCTGCAAAAATACATAAGTTGTAAGAATTCATATTCAAAGCACTGAATTTGCATAAACATATTTTTACTAATAATAGTTTTGCTGATTTGAGTCTTCTGGTGCTGAATTGTACATCTTTCACTACTAGAAATTGTTTGATGAAAAATACAGAATCCGTATTTTTTAAGCGCTGAATTATTACTTATTTCCAATTTTTTCTCTCAATTTTAATACTTAACGAACTAAACTTAAAATATTTGAAATGAACTATAAGCTCCAAAAATTAACAAGAGAAATAATTGCTGATATTCATATTCAAAGCACTGAATTTCCATAAAATATATATTTTTCAATTGAAGTTGTGCTGAATTGAATATTTTTACTACCAAAAATTAATTTGACGAAAAACAAAAAAAACCTGTGTTTATTAAGCGCTGAATTATTAAATATCCGCAATTTTTTTCTCACCATTTTAATACTTAACGAATTAAACTCAAAATATTTGAAATGTGTTAAAAGCTGCAAAAATACACAAGAAAAATAGTTGCTGAATTCATATTCAAAGCACTGAAACCAAAAAAAATATAAAAAAATATTTGTTTATGCCAATTAAAGTTGTGCTGAATTGGGTTTTCTTGCGCTGAATTGCAAGTTTTTTTGCTGCAAAAATTTTTGGATGAAGCATGCAAAACCTGTGCTTAGTGTGCGCTGAATTATTACTTATTATAATGTTTTAGGTACTTTGCTTAGCGAATTAATTTCAGCTAAAGGAACCTATGTACTAAAGCAGCACTAAGCTTTTTATATTAAGCTTTTGTAAGCATATACATAGATATATGTATATATACTTAAAGATTAGTATACTCTTATAGCAACAAGACACAAAGTATTGCTCCCTTCGTTTCATATATCTATTTATGTAAGCATTTCATATATTCGCATTATTCATACGCAATGGCGCCCCCAACAGTCTACCCTATTTTAAATCAGACTACTTCAAATTACATGCTCTTAATTGTTGCTTTTGTTAGCGTCTTGAATATGCAAAAAACCATACAATTTCATTGTAGAAGTTGGAAATTTAAATTGCCAACAACTAAGTGGCAATATAGCAGTTGAATGAACTAACAACCGCACCAGAGATTGTATGTACTGGCAACTTACGACCGGATGTGCAAATTGCAACAGCACTTGGGCTCAGTAAACGCATGCAGAAAGCTGAAATGAAGAGATTATGTACTAACTTTTATATAAATTCATAAGTACTTGCTTGAGTGTGTGTTTGTGTGTGTGTTGAATCATCGTAGCCGAAGCCGTCGGTTGTTGCGAATCATTCACTAGTTATCGTTACTGAAAGCAGTTGATGGATATATGGACACATGACATGTCAATAAATAAGGAGGATGTTCGTTACTTATACTTACGCCATCACAGAAGCATTTGCATGACTGTGTGTGTATATGCGCGCTTGTGCCATAAACTATCATGTCCGGCTAGTTATTACTTTGCGTAGCTGTTCGTAAACAAGAATTTCCATTTTACGGCAAATTTGTGTTAATATATGGTATAAACTTTAAATTGCCATGTAAATGTAACAAATTTTCGAGAAAATTTTTATGTCCGTTATGTCCCAGTTAGTGCGGATTCAATGGCTGACTGGTTATGGTTATATTTGTTTTATAATACAGCAATGTAAATAGCGACAATGTGTGTGTGTCACTTATCGTTACATAAACATATGGACATAATGTGATAAATGCTTCTACATATCTATGAGTATATGTTTGCTTACAAACCGTGTAGAAAATATTAACAAAGAAGTTGTGGTACATTATCATAAAATCTCTTGCAGATATTCGGATCTTAGTCCTACATTAACTTATCCTACATCTACAGTCCTACATTAACTTATATGTACAAAATTGTTTAAAAATAGCGCGCTGAATAACCTTTTATATTGCTGAATAGACATTAGGTTTAAAATAACCTCCATTTCATTTGTCACTACAACTATTGGATATAAAAAATGTGTGCTGAATTTCTAATTAATCTTCTGGGTATATTTTTAATAGGTTAACTAATTAATAAGCCGTGTTTTCAAATTAGTGTAAAATAATGGTGCGCTGAATACGCTTTTACGTTGCCGAACTGAAATAATAATGCGCTGAATACACATTAATGTTGCTGAATTAAGATTAAATTGACTATTATATGATTTACATGTATAATTAAAAAATTATCAAACATGTGTGCTTAATTTGCAACTAAATCAGCTGAATATTCTTTTTATTATTTTGAGTTAGCTGAGTAATGAAATGGTGTAAAATCATGGCACAACGATATTATGTGGGTGCTAAATGCACTAAATGACGAAAATCATTTGCCGAATTCGAGTAAAGCTTAAATATATATATTTTAGAGCGCTGAATAAAGTTATGTAGATGTAATAGAGTAATGTTAAAACAATGAAGTGATGCCAATGCATTAAGCAGCGAAAAACATTTGCTGAATTCGAGTAAAGTCTAAATGTGTATATTTTAGAGCGCTGAATAAAGTTGTATAACTGTAATAGATTAATATTAAAACCAGAATTCATTAAAACTCTTTCGAATTGTGCGCTGAATTCAAATTTAAAGCGCTGAAAAGTATATATTTAGCTGAACTCATTTATAGTTTAATTTATGTTTAAAGGAGGCACAGTTGGTGAATTTTACATGAACACAATAAGCAATATTTCCATTATTGCAAATTCCTCTGAGACCAATCAATTCAGCAATTTTTTTTTTCATAACCGAATAAACGATTAAATTAAAATTTGTACATATAACTAGAACTAAACTTGCAGATATATGTTTTTTGTTGAATATAGATAATAGGTGCCGAATTGAAGACAGCATTAAATTTACGTTATTGAAAGCGAAGCTTTAGCAATTAACTTTGGCAGCTGAATAAAGTGTAAGCAGGTTTATTGTAAGAAAAATTAAAATTTTTATAAGACTGCTGTCATAAGGGATATGTATTTATACGCGCTGAATTCATTTTTTTCCAGCTGAATAGCTAAAAATTATTCAATTATGATAACGTGTCTTAAATGTGAATTATTTCTAACCTTAATTGCGCTGCTGAATAAGTATTGAGTTTGGTAAATGTATATTTAAAATTCCATTTTTTTATTTAGTAAAAATTACAGCATGGTTTTTGCTGAATTGGTATAGATTTAGCTGAATGTATATTTTTACATTTAAAATCCCTTTTTCTAGTTTAGTAAAAATTCCGGCATGCCTTTTTGATCCATATTTATTTACACACGTCTTTTCGAATACTCATGCCATAAAATTTGAACACATACAAGCCACCCTGCTCATATTCAAGCTGATAGACAGTTGAATGGACAAGAGCCAAGCAGAGTTGAATGGACGTCACCGCAGCTTGGTTTTTATGCGCATATAAAGGGTTAACTCATAAATGAAAGTGCACGTACTGGTACTTAGATACATTCATATGTGCATGTATGTAGCAAGCGAAACTGGCAGTCGACCTTGTATGTGGCATGTTTCACTTCTATATATATAAGTATGATTATATATATGTAAGTATATAAATATTAATGTAAAGTAATATATTTGCATTAGTATATGTGCGGTTATCCATGAATGTGTCGCTTGATTGTATGCATAAATGGCTATATAAAGTGACTAATTTGCATAGTATTATATATATTGCCTGGCACCGAAGGAACCTAAAAGCAAACGTACAACATATGAGAACTGTATTTTTTTAGTAAATGAAAGGGAGAAGTTCATAGAAAATAAGCAAAAGTTTGACTCAAATATACACATATGTAGTCATGTGTTTGCGTATATTTTTTTACTCAGCTAACCGCTGAATCTGTGCTTGTTGCTTTCAATATCCCCTAAGTTTCATAAGCTCGTACACCAATGACCTCTTTACAGCATATTTCGCTTATATTTCATTTAATTATTGTTAGGAAACTTTTAATTGAGCCAAAGTATATGGTAAGCTGATGTATGAGGAAAATATTTCTATTAACTAAATTTCTATGAGAATAGTTTATTCCCGCTTAATATGTCTAAATAGAAATTTATTACTTTTCTTGCTGTGATTTTCACATGCCTGGATATTAATTTATTAGTTTTCATGGCTTGCCACTTCATTATTTTTCCATTAACGCACACTTCTGCTGAAACACTCAATTAATGCGCTTGCTTATGTATGAGTGCACAGCTATATATACATATACAGTTAGACATATGTATACAATGTGTCTAAGCATTTCACGCCACTTGTTAACTGTCAGTTAGCAACGTTTTGCTACGTGCAACAAATCATTTGGCATAGTTGGCCACAAATCTGTGGCAACGACGCTGTCTGGACAAACGTTGCCTTGACAAGATGTTCAAATTAGAATCCCAATCCAGTTCAATGAATTTATTAATATATAATATAAATATATACATATTTTGGCATCTCAATGTTATTGACCCATCAGGAATAGCTTGAATGGTAGAATAAAGTCTGTGAACTCAAAAATAGAGCACTCGGTCAGCAAATTCCTTACCTAAAGGTGACTGAGCCGATAATTTGGATGTATACATGTAGCGAGTGAATTCTTTGAGCTTTCTTATTATTATAATAACAAAGAAAGAAGTTAAGGTGGCAACTGCGAAAGCCTTGATTTGGTATCCACAGATATATTGGATACGGAAACCGAAAAAGACACGACAATGTCAACCGTAGATGATTTCGTAGTCAAAACTAATTCGCGAGCACCACAAGGTTCGTTACAAAGCAAACAGGACTTTAAAAAAACAGAAAAAAATGTTTTTTCGGCAAAACCAATTTATTTTATTCAAAATAGTCTCCTTCTGCTTCAATAGAGTTTTTGCACGGTCCAAAGGCTTGTCGAACGAGTGTTTTAGCTCGTTGGCCGGTATGGCCGCCAGTATGCCTGTGCAAGCCTTTTGAATGGCCTCTACGTCTGCATAACGCTTTCCTTTCATGGGCAAATACATTTTTCCGCGAAGAAAGATCAGGTAAATATGGGGAGTGGTTACTGGTTAAAATGTGATTTTTTGGTCAAATAATCGGTTGAATGATGTCCTTCGAATGATGGATTCTCAGCAATTTTTGGTCGTCAGTCAATTTGTGCAGAACAAACCATGCCCACACCTTAGTTAAGCGCGATGTTTTCAAGATATTCAATTCCAATTCCATGAATTTCAATGAAGATTTCGGCTGATTTTTGATGAATTCACGCACAGTTTCAATGGAATTTCCGGTGATCACGGATTTTGATTGGCCCACATGTTGATCGTCATTTATGTCCTCACGACCACTTTGAAAACGTTAAAACCACTCGTGCACTCTGCTACGGGATAGGCAATCATCGCCATAAACTTGTTTCATCAATTGAAGCGTTTCAGTAAAAGTTTTACCAATTTGAAACAAAATTTAATGTTGGCTCTTTGTTCGAAGCTCATTTTTGCACCGATAACACAAACATACTGACACTTAAAACGCAATAACTTCACTTCCAATCGATGAAATGTCATGAAATTCTCACTGGACAATCGATAAAGATAGCAGATTCTAAGCGTCAGTCGACATATAGATGGCGCTAGATTCAAAAAGTTCTGTTTACTTTGGAAAACACCTTGTATTCCTTTGAACTAAGATAATCAGAGCTAAAGTTCTCTCCATAATTTCATAACCTTTATAAATAACGGTAGTTCCAAATGATCCTATGTGAAGAGAATTATCACGTTCTGCCAGATATTCAGATATTTTGATGATGATCTAGCCATGCAGTTTTTCAGTCTTGCAAGAACGAAATTTCAAATACTCAAGATCTATATATGCTTTCCTAAACTGCCGATTTATCTGAATTCTTTAATAATTTAATAAGTATGAAGTCTAAAATTGTAGATGGTAACATTTAGACTCTCAAAACAACTCCTTATAGCAAGTGAAATCTCAAAGTGTAAGAGTAACACCTTATTTTATTACAATCAGATCTTCAGTACTTTGCCTTTACGATGAATCTATTATTAAAGAAGACGCGTTTTATCTCTCATCGTATTAAAATTGAATATAGAATTTTGTTTCAACAACCCTAGACTATATTAATTTTTTATTCTTCGGAGCAGAAACGTAAGCTATATATTTTTAAGCTGCCTCAATGTTGACGAAGCTTTTCCGAACTGGTATGACACATGTTTTGAGAATGGAGTTTTCTTAAATGCATAGTTCTTGGCTTTTACTCCCCGACTTATGTTTTATATTTCTTAATCTCAGTGCTACAGTGCATATGGTATATATTCTGTTTAAACAATCAGTCCTACAGCTCTTGGCTTCTACCTGTCACAAACTCACACAAATCGGACACAAACGCGTGCCCGCTTTCCTGTTCACTCAACCAATTACTCACCCACTCTTTGATCTAGTACATGTATACTGCAATCCACATGAACCTTTTGTCACAAGTTCAATGTGTTCCATTTGCAATCGATATTAGGAGAATCTTTCCTCGTACTCACTATTCATTGTATTCTCTTCAATGTAATTGAGTATATGTTTTCCGCAAATTGTTTGCTTGCGGCTGCAGTTCGGTGAATTTAACTAATGAAAATTCATTGTGGTGAATCAACGGGTTCAATATCGAGCAGCAGCAACAAAAAATCTAAAAAAGCACAAACTGAAACTTAAATATATCTTAAAGCTCTATTAAAAATTTTATAAGCTAAGCAGTGAAGCCAAGTAGCTTTTAATTAAATTAAAGTATGATAAGTAGTTGATTTTAAACTAAAAAAAATATTTAATAAGAAATATTCATGGTTTCTACGCAATTCAGCTGCGACGAATACAATTCAGCGGATAAATAAGAACATAAGTTAATAGAAGGTGTTCGCAATTTTCAGAATGTATCTTATTCGGCTCGATTCGGCGCAGATATTAGGCGAACTAGTTTTTCCAGAAGCCGGAGAGGCCAAAAAAACTTTAATTCAGTCAAAGATCTAAATTCAATGTAAAGACTCTATGGCATGATGCTTATTTATTAGCATTAAATTTTATTCAGCTTGATTTTTTGTAGCTGTATTGTTGAAAGCATAGTAACCACAGCTAATCTTTACATTGTCCTATATCATAAATCAACATAACATAATATACAGCTAGCGAAATATTTTACGAACGACTTCAAAACTACATATTCAGCTTCTTCTAGTCCAATTTACTATTTTTTTGAGTTTGATATCTAAGGTAGGCAATTATTTTAAAATATATTTTGTTCATTTTCATTTCATCGCTAAATGTTCCTCAATAAAAATGTAAGTTAATAGTATTTCATATCATTCAGCGCAACCCAGTTTTATACAGCGCCAACTGAATGCTCATCGGAGCAGCCTTTTGGACAAAATACGGCTATTCAGCTAAATTCAGCACAATTCAGCGCACGAAGTTTTTTATGCACATCTTTGAATTTATTTATTAAATTACTTTTAAGTATGGCAACTATATAAAATTATATTTTGTACATTTTTATCTCCTCTTTAGATATTTCTTTTTATTTAATAGTAAGTAATGTAACTAATTGGTAGTTTACATCATTCAGCACGCGTCAGTTTTATTCAGCCATAACTGAATGCTTGTCGAAGTAGCCTTTTGGGCAACTTGTCGCTATTCAGCTAAATTCAGGACTATTCAGCGCACGAAATATTAAAAAAAATACTTCAAAATTATAAGTTGTGCTACTTTTAGTCACACTTACCACCTCGTTGAGTTTTAGTATCTAAGAAAGGCATTATAATAAATAATATTTTGGACATTTTCTTCCAAATTCAGCGCAATTCAGCGGCTGAAATATTTTACGAAAATCTTTGAATTTATAAATTTATCTATTTTTAGCGACTGTAAGCTCTAAAAAATACTGTGTCTAACATGCACATATTCATTTTTGTTTTCCGCACTCACTGAACGCCACCGTTCACTTAATACCCTATTGCACTCACTCACCACCATTCGCTTTCACTTTACTCTCATTCCTCACGGTGCCATAATTTATTTACATGCTGTGAAAAAAAATATTCGCCTGACATTAAGCGGCACACTTTCACGCCTCTTGCTAGGCTTTTGTCAAATTTCCATACCAACAGCTCTCAAAGGACCCACACACACCAACCAGCAGCATGAAAAATGCAACACTGTTGCCAAAAGTATTTCAACGCTGTCATTTATTTTCATTTGGCGCCACAACCTTGCGCCCGCCACCACGCAACAAAGTTCAGCTTCCTGCACGCTCTCACTGTGCTTTCTTTTTTTTCTTGTTGCTTTCTTTTTTCGTTGCATTTTTATGTGGCTTTACAGGAATTCGCCTTAAAAATGCAACACTGGCATTTTGCAATGTGCCTGGTTTTAGAGCGTGCATGTGGGTGTGTGTGTGCGGCGTGCACATGCGGCACCATAGTGTTACAATGCAAGAGCATGCGTGGTGGAGAGTATGTAGATTTTGCAAACACCTCAAATGTTAGTCCAAAAGCGGAGCGGCGGCCCGAGTCGGGGGTGCAAGGTGCGCGCAACGTAGGTGGCCTCAGCGTGTTTTATGTAAATTTTTTACTGCATACGAAATGTTTTCGAAAATTTTTACCCAACACCAAAAGTATTTTCACACATGCCACTGTCTACATACTTACAAGCACGCGCGTGTGTGTGTTGTTTGTGTTATGGTTCTCTTTGTTTTTCGGTACTTTGTTTATCTTTGCACTACTCACTGGTTTCATGCAACTTTTTTTGTTCTCTCGTTTCAGGACAAAAACGCATACAAAATCAATGGCGGCGCGAAAAGTGAGGCCCGCTTGCCGGCTGTCTACCGCGCCCATCACAATGCTCGCATTCTGTGCGTTATGGAGCATCCGACGTTGAAGATACGCCAAAATGCATCACTGCTGCTCGATGTGCAATGTAAGTAGAGGAGAAAAGGGAAGATCAACTAAAAAAGGGTTGTTAAGCATTGATGAAGAGAAGCGTGCTCTATTTTTGAAAACTTGAAATAGCTAGAGCTCTTTTGTTTGCGGCATATTTTTAGGCGCAAACACTGGTAGATGATTGGATTTAAGTTAAAAAAAAAATAAAATTCAACGATTTCTCCGTTACAAAATTTAACAGAAATTAAATCAATGAGAAAAAGGAACTTAAAGAGCTTTCATCAAAGTCTAAATATAAAGATAATATGTTACTGCTTGAAACATTAAAACTTTTTAGAAAATTGGAAAAGATTTAATGAAAATTAAAGTAGTGGCTACAACTTAAGAACTTTTATTGGCACAAAGCTTCAAAGTAAGAGCTTTAAAGATAAAAGAAGAAAGTTTTCACTGGGTTTTACGTAAACGAATGCTGGACGAAACTCAAATCTACATAACTAAATTATAGAGGAGCATTCTTCATTATGAGCTTTTATGAAAGCTTTGAGGCTTGTAAAAGTTAAAATTTCAAACTCAGTCTGTAAGTTAACAGTCACTCATTATTTTTGATCTTCGTTATAATTGCTGAAAGAAATAAAAAAAAAAATGGATATGAAAATTTAGCTTTTGAAGCTTTTAATAATAGGAAGAGAAGAGACCAAATATTATATTATATATAAATAAAATATTTAAAGTACGAAAAGAATATTTTGTATATTACAGAGGAGCACTTTTCCTTCTGAGCTTTTGTAAAAGCTTTGTGGCCTGAATAATTTAAAACTTTAAACCTATAGTTGACAAAAACTCAACATTTTTTACCTTCGTTTTACTGCTGATAAAAAAAAAATATGAAAATTTAGTTTTAAAGCTTTTGAAAATGAAAAGAAAAGAAATCAAATAAAATAAGTAAAGTTTTTAAGCACATTTTGCTATAAAATACTAGCCAGTTTTACAGTTAAAGCTCAATGAAATTACTAAACTTTCTCTGGAGATTTAAGCTCGTTAATTTTTCAAATAATTTTTTCCAAAATATTTAAGTATAAGAGACTTTATTGTTAATCGTTAACTGATTGGCAATTCTGGGTAAAGTTTAAGTTTTGAAAAGAGCTTTTTGGAAATGTATTTAACTTCCATATAATAATAAAATAATAAGAATTATAATTAAAAGCCAAATATTGAGAAGAAAGTTTTTCTTCTAGAAAATTCTTTAATTCTTTAATTTTCTTATTTTTTATTATGTTTTGCTTTTATTTCATAAATTTTTTTAATATATTTGATAAAATGCGCTTTTCTCAATGAGCTTTAAGCTCTCTTAATACACAATGTAACAGTTGGTAACACTTTAACTACGAATGTCCCTTTACGCTAAACAAATCTTGAAACAATGCGTTCCTTGCAGCTTTAAGCTCCGAATATTAGCCTAAAAACATCTTCATTCTTCGACATAAAAACGAAAATGCATACCATTTAATGACCTCACGATTTATTAAAAGCCCTTACTCTCTGCTTAAGTCAACGAATTCTGGCAGAATATGTGAAAAAAGCTTGCTAATGATACCGTTATTCTCACATGTACTTATGTGCACTTGTGCTCACAACATTTCCCACACTAAAATATTCACAAAGTGACTTTAAAAGCAATTTGCTACTTTTCTCCAGCCCGTTTTTGCTCCAAAATGAAAACAAGCTTGACGCATAAGACACTCTTGCAACACATAACAGCAAGTAAACTTCTCACATCATCGGCAGGCTCCAAGCAAGTCACAGTTTATTCAGAATGCGTCACTGAGAATGTGACAAAAATCTGTAAGAAAAGTCAAGTGACTTTAAAAGTTCCAAGTGGCAAAGTTATTAAACTCTCATTAGCGTGCAACACAAGGCGCTATTGTTATGTCATAGCTTACAAAGTAGTGAGCGTGGCATGATAATGTAAATTGAATAGGTGGTTTTTGTAGGTGTCAATAAGCAACAAAAATAACAATTGAAGGAGTGTTATCAAGTATCAGAAAACTGATATAGTATATAAAATGGCTGCTAAACTACTGTAAAGTCAGACTAATATCTGGATTATGGCCAAATCAGCGAAAGAAGGGTTCAGTTATCACAGTTGATTTTGCTTAAAAAGCTTTAATGCTTTAACAGGAAGTGACACATTATCGCAAATTCAAGACTAAATTCAGAACGCTTTCTATGTTTTTCTCGCAATGTCGATAAGAGGTTTTACTTATTAGAACTCCCAATATAGAATTTGCAATTCAAATCTCTGTTTTCTTTAGACTTTTCTTAATAGGTCAATTGAAAACTGTCGGCTACCATATTACACCAAATTTTTTAGCGAAATTTCGTTTTTTATTTAACACACTTAGTTGCCTTCAGGGGAATACATGGATTGTAGCCTTCCTCTAACTTTTCGATACCATTTTTGTAGTATGATTTGTTCTTTGCTTCAAAATAGGCCCCGTTTCCGATATCACTTCTTCATTCGACGAAACTTTCTTCCCAGCGAGCATTCTTTCGAGTTATGCGAACAAAAAATAATCACTAGATAGAGACTACGGTGGATGTGGAAGAAATATAAAACACAATTCATGGATTTTCGCCTTAGTTTTTACGGTGCAGTAACGCATCTCAAAATATAGACACCATAAACCTTGCCAGCAGAATGTTGAATTTTTCCTGCTCACTAAATATATTAGAATAATGAACGAATTTGACTCCACAGTAGCCATATACCGTAAATAGTCTTTTGAAACTTGTTCTTTTGAAACCATATCAAAGTTGAGAACTGCAGCAGGGATTCCCAAACTATTCCTAACAGTTTTTCTGTAGAAGTTATACCAAAAGACTAAGGGTTAGAAGAAAGACTAATAATGGGTGCTGTTTTTAGTAACAGCACGCCATACACAACTCAGCTACAACAAGTTTAACCAAGAGAAACTCAAAACTCGAAGATGGAATACATATTAGTTTTATTTTAAGAGACCAGACCTCTATTATGTAACTCGATTCGAAAAAAAATTTACTTGAATTCGAATTTTTTGTATTTGATAACTCGATTTTCGCATTTCCAATAATTTTCGAAACTGTTGTTAAAGTTCATTTCCGGGATAGGCGCTTGGCACTACACATTTCATGTCTTCAGGTCTTCAGTTGGCTCAAAACCGTTTTTCCAGAGCGATCATTTGAATTTGCTAAATAGCCAGAAGTTACACGGAGCAAAATCAGACGAATACGCTGGTTGCGGCTCGCTATTGGTTGAAAATGTGGTGAAAAACTCACGATCAATCAATGCTTCGCGCAAACGACGCTCAACAATCAAATAGTATATAGATAATCGAAGAAAACCGTCAATATAACCTTGATTTTTGAACGGCTTTGACGTGTTTTTTTCGGCTTCGACTCACCTTTGCTACGATATTGGGCCGATTAATGGTCTGCTTCCAGGTCGTAAGCATAGATTCAAGAATCATAGCCAATAATAATACATTTCATGGTATGCTGGTAGTCGAAAAACACAGACGTTAACGCAATGCTGTTTTTCGAAGAAAATTTAGTGATTTTGGAACTAATCGTGCTTTCATTTGTTTTTAGGCCCCAATGATCTTTGAAAATGGTTTTCACTGATCCTTCCCATATTCCAACAATGCCAGTAAGATCTCTGACGGTTAATCGTGGACTCTTAACCATCAATTGTTTTATTTTATTGACGTGTTTATCATCAGTTGATGTTGATGATCGCCCAGAACGTGGTTCGTCGTCAAAGCGTTCTCGATCCTCTTTGTGTAATTTATACCATTTAAAAACACTTTCTCGCGATAGAAAACTATCACCGAAGACCTTTTCCAAAATTCTGAACATTTCAGTAGCAAAAATTTTATTCCGCACACAATATTTAATGCAACTTCTTTGCTGAGTAATTTCACTCATCGTAAAAGTCACCGAAAGCACTTTAACAATTTCAGAAAGACAAACGTATACTAAACTCTAGTGATTATTTTGTGTGACATTTGGCGTAGATGTTTCTGTCAGTTATACCAACCTAGAAAAAATATTTCCACAACGAAATTTAAATTAAAAAGTCTTACTATTTTATGCCAGCAATAGTAGATCCGAATGTCGAATAGAATATATTCACGAATCGAGATTCAAAATAGGCTCCCAGCTTTTGGGTATAAAAGGGGAATTGTGTACCATCGAAAATGAAGCTTTATTAATGGAAGCTTGTTCATGAGGTTTTTGGTTTATTGCGGTTATTTGCCACTAGCAACAAAGATTTTTATGGAAATATCATTATGAAGTGACGCACAGAGTGGCATTTTTAAAATAACAATAATGAAAAAAAAAACAAATCAAAATAGATTTATGTTATGTAGTTATATACCATATACTATATACAAATAATTAGGATGACAAGACGAGTTGAACTCCGAGTGACTGTCTGGCTGTCCATCCATCAGTACAAGCGATAGCTCGTATAAAAATTGAGATATCTTAATGAGACTTGTTACACGTGTTCCTTGTTAAAAATGTAATTACGAGTTTGTAGATGGGCCCACTGCCACTCCCACGAAACCCCATTAGTCGAAAAATTATATAATACAATAACTAGGGAGTAAAGCAGGATATAAAACTGTGATTCGGTTGAGGGTATTGGAGTAGCAGGAGACACTGCTGTTAAAAAATTTTCAAAAAGTGGCTGTAGCCTTATGTTAGGTTTACTGCATATATCTTGCAAACCATTTCAAAATTAGTCTGAGCCTTCAACTTTCTTCCAAAACTATCATGCAGCGCAATTTGGGTGTCGCAGTTTCCTCTCTGTTCCAAGTCACAACTTGACGCCATTGTCATCAACTAGCGACGAGTAGATGCCGTTTCATTACAATTCCGAACCAAAGTCATTTCATAATCATCCATAAAATACAAGAATGTATAACTTCGTAATCACACCAATTTCGTTTAATTTCTATACCCTTCCACTTGACTGCGCCTTTGCGCTGTTACTCGTGCCGAAATGTCCGCTCCGCTCCACAAAAGTGAACGCCTCGCCAAGCGATTACATGAGTGCCACAAAAACAACTACGATACAACTTTTCGGTAGGCGGATATCCGGCAACAAAGCACACAAACACACTCACACATGTACACGCGCTCACACCAACGCGAAAAGATGGCGTTTTGGCCAGAATTTACAATCCAACAGCGAGCGAATAGTTGAGGAGACAACTTTTGTTGCGCTGATTTCAACTGTTGTTGTTGTCATCTTGTTGTTATTTGATTTTCCATTTGTATTTGTATTTCCCAGCGCATTTGTGCTGTATTTGTTTTTGTTGTACGCTAAACACGCGCCGCATTTACATTTACTTTAATTATAAAAGTTTTTCGGCAGCAATGTAAATATATATATATATAGTATATGCGTGTGCGTGTGTGTGTGACAATAATAATAATAAAGTTTTTAATTAAAAAGCGACAAAACGGTGCAAAGTCGCATAGTGTGTGCGCCAACTAACGGCAACACCTACCAGAAAACGCAGCAAATAACATATTTGTACTTCCAACGCCTAACTGTATGCAACGCTTGTCGCAGAAAGTTTGCTTTCACTTCTACCTTAATGTCTTAACTACTGTTTTCTGTCGTGTTCACGACTACCCGTGTAGTCATTTGAATTTTACATCTTAATACTACTGCCTCAGCCCTTGTTACTTACACACCTACACGGTTTAGTATATATTTACCACTTTCCTTTTGCCTTTCCACAGATACACCTTCATTCGCCATTTCACGCACACCCGGTTTCGGCTATCCGCTGCGCGAAGGCATCGAAGTTTCGCTGAAATGTGATGTTGACTCAAATCCGCCGAGCACGCCGCGTTGGCAGAAGGACGATGGTGACACGCCGGTAAGTAGACTTCGTATTTATGTTTGAAGAATTAAAATAGTTTCTTTATTACAATGGCGCTAAGTTAATAAGTGTTGAAAGAACATTTTTTACAAACTGAAATAACCAAGGTTACAATTATTTTCGGGAAAGGGAACCTGTCGAAAATTGTAAAAAAAATAAGTGGAAACGTTAACTTTGTTTACACCGAAGCTGCATATAACACCATCCACATATCAAAAAGTGTCTATAAAATAACTCGATTTCAGCTAAATGTTGTATCGGTTAGTTTATATGGCAGCTAGATTCTATAGTGGTCCGTTATCGGCGATTACGACAAAGGTGCAGTTTCTTTGAGAGAAATGGACTTGTGCACAATCATTAATATATAGGGTGATCAAAGTAAAGGTACTTACTTAAATGGCCTTTTTTGACAGTTCACGATTGAGTCGTGGCAAGCTGGCATCCTATCTTTGTTCAGTATTATTTGACGTTTGATCATGAAAAGACTTACGCTCGACCTTCCCAAGCGACATCACTTCGCTCTATGTGTTCTTGAAAAGTTCCAAGAAGATCCGACTTTTTCGAGCAATATTTTGTTCTGCGATGAGAACCATTTCTTGCTCAATGGTCATGTAAACAAGCAAAATGGTGAATTTGGAACGAAGATCAGCCTGAAGAGATTCAAGAGCTTCCATTTGATTAAAAAAAATAACGGTTTGTTATGGTTTGTGGGCTGGTGGAATCATCGGTCCATATTTCTGTGAAAATGATGCCCTGAGAACGTAACCATCAATGTCGCGTCATGATAACCGACTATTTAATGCCTGAAATTGAAGCTCGTGATCTCGGCGACATTCGATGACAACAAGACGGCATCACTTCCCACACATCGCATCAATTAATGTATTTGTTGAGCGAACACTTCAGTGAGCAAATAATTTCACATTTTGGGCCTGTCAATTGGCCACCAAGATTCTGTGATACTATCATACGGTTAGACAATTTCTTGTGGGGATATATAAGTCTAAAGTCTATACGGACTATCGCGCTTCGTTTCAGGCCTTTGAGCAAAACGTCACGCGTCTCATTCGCCAGTTACCAACCGAAATGCACAAACGAGTTGTCCAAAATTGGACTCAACGGATGGACCATCTCAGACGTAGCCACGGCCAACATTTGAAAGAGATAATCCGCAAAATAAATGTCTAAGAATGCTCTTTCGAATGATAATAAATATTCTCCATTAAATTTTAAGTCGCTGTAGTTTTTCTTTAAAAATAGAGATCCAAATAGATCACTTTATATATTTTATTAGGTGTTCGGCCTTAAAATTGCAATTGAGGTATATTTTAGAGACCAGTACTGATAAATAGTAGTACTCGAACAGGTAAATCGTTTATGACAAAATATACCACCATATAAGGGTATAAAATTTTTCTTGAAATGAACCAAAATTGAGAATATTAAAACATTTTAAAAAGTAGTAGGTTGTATTTCAATATTTACAATTTTTTAATGAAAGTTTAAACTAAATATTTAACGGTCAAAAGGAATAGTCGTCAGTTATTTTCATTTGACATTTCGTAGTCTTTAGATATTCAATTAGATATTTCTGCGCTGTGTTGAGTTCGGTTTAGTTAAAGCGTTTCAATGAAAGAGAGTAAATTACTTGTCCCATAGCTCGAAGATATGCTCTTTCTGATTTTTTCATTACAAATTAGTATAAAAGGCTTTGAATTCAGGTGAGAAAATTTTGATTATTCCAAACGATTTCTTGTGCTTTCGGCCTTATTTTATATCGATCACAATTTGCTCTGATTTTAGTATGATGTTAAGTTAGTATGAAAGATGTAGAACTTTCAAAAGATCCTCATTTTGCCAATATTTAGAGTTTCCTACTAAAATCGTCTTTTTCAATCTCCTAAGTATAATATTTAGAAACTTTCAGGTTAATCTTTATTTTTCTCTTGTGTTTGAATTCTTCTTAAGTAAATGAAATTTGGCAGTGCCATAAGTTTCTCGATATAAAAATCTTGACCACCGACGCGCTTAATGAGATTAACCGATTTTGTCATACTCCCAGAAGACGAGAACCTCATATCTATAATGTATAGAAATATATATACGTACTTCTTAAATAATAAATATAATATTACTGCGAAATCACTATTCAAATGCAATCTGTTTTACACTTCTTATGGAGTCATATGATAGGTTTATCCTTGACTTGTATACTTGATGCATACCGGCAATGTCAAACGTCTGCACGACGAGATTTTTTGTTGAAGATTTTCTGCCTGTACACTACACCATATCGTCACTTGAAATGTAAAACAACATATTATCAAAAAAAATTGAAATTGTGTAGCAACGACGATTCATTACATCATGTTACATACATATATGAGCAGAAAATGTTCAGCTTCCGCTCTCAGATATAAGCAAAATGTAACCATTTTATAACCAAAACTCAAATTTAGTTTCAAAATGAGTGGTTTCAATTACAATGATTTCCCTTCAATTTATGTAAATTGAAGTTACGTTATTTTGCATTTTAGGTGACGCTTTTACTAAGGAATATTCAAGCAATTAACTATTTCACAATACTCAAACATATTCGGTGATTTTCACCCTTATGTGAAAAAATTCGCAAATTCCAAATAAAAGTAGACATGACTGTCAATAACTGTTAAATATATGTATATATGCCTAACCGTAAACACCATATATCTGTATATTTGCATATACATACATATATACATATGTTCAGACATGATGTACCCAAAATTTTGATAATTTTTCCTACCACCATCTGCCACAACAACATCCACATCTGTGTAACTACATCGTATATAGATACGTTTATGTACCCAAATAAGCAGCTTCAACTACTTCCCATGCCGAAAGACAAATAGTAACTACCACTTTCGACTACAACGCTGGCATCCCTAAGATACACAATTTATCCCTTCATCTTCTCGGGCATTCGCCATCGAATGTACGCACACATACACACACATAGATAAGTTCCACCAACTGTACAAGCAAATACTACAAGTGTTTATACAAAATATGCAAATTTCCTCCCACACACTCACACGCATATGTCTACAGCTATCCACACTTGTGTATATTTATTTGTGATTACATGTGTGGCTACTAAGCCCCTCTTCCTTCGCAACGGCTCTGCTAGTTTTAGTACTTTGCGGTAAAGTTAAATAACATGGATTTTTTTTTAACAAAGAGCGAACCCAAAATTCAGCCGCCAGTCGCATATAAACAATTCCTGATTTCAGCGACAAATTTGCTTTTCCACTTTTGTCATTGTGTTTGTAGTCAGTTGGATTTGTTTGTTTGTGGGCTGTCTGTTATCTTAGCTTCTATTTATATTTTAGTTTTTGCTAGTTGAAACAGTTATTTTAGTTTTTAAGTGTATTTGTGTAGGAGTTTGGAGAGTTTTTCAAATAATTTTGTAGTTTTAAGTCAACTTAAAATATAATTTAAGTGGCGAGTGCGTGGGTTGAGGTATGATATGAGAACAGCATTAATCAGTGGTAATTCTATTATGAGTAAAAAGTGCAGTAGAATAGTAGCAGAAGCGGTGGGAGCTCAGTAAGATATTTTTTTGACCAATATTGAATTTTATTGTTAGTTGGCAAATAAAAAAAGTACAGAATATATGAAAAAGTATAATAGTTGATAAGCTACTTTTGAAAATAGTAGTAGTTAAAAAATATTCTTGAAGTTAATTGCAAGAAGGATTTATTTTATTATTTACCATATTGTAACGACACACTTGTTTTAAAAAAGTAGTAGATAATAAGTTTAAAAACGTAGTATTATAATATATTAAATTACATTTCAACTCGATAAATACAATTAAAAGTCAAGTAAAAGATTAAAAGAATAATAATATAATACTAATTTTGAAAATAGTAGTAGATATGTAAAATTTTATTATCCATGTGGAAAGTAATAATAGAGAAATATTTTTTTACACATATTACTTATTTTGATTTCGGAAAAAGTAAATATAAAAATGGAATAAAAACTTATCTAACTTTATTTTTGGCACGCGGAATTTGAAAAAAAGTAGTACATAAATATTTTTAAAATTGGAGTACATATAGCGAATAGTAGCATAAGACATAAAACTTTTAAAATGCGAATGTGTTCCGAAAGTAGTAGTCTAAATAGTAGTGTCAATGTCGGTTTAAAACAAAATAACAATGAATCTCATTTACAATCGTAGACAACTGCAGTAAAAGGAGTATACATACATACATATATGTACATATGTATGTACACATATACAATTTAAAAATCAATTGATTCCCTTATTTTATATACTATTTTAGCTGGTAAAAGAGAAAAAACTAAAGAAAGCTTCAATAGTAGTAAAAAAGTATTAGATTTTTTTAAGGTTTTTTTGATAATTGCAGTAAAAAAGAGCATTTGTAGAAGAGAACAAGCTAAAGAAATATTTTTGTGAATAGTAGTAGAAAAAGTATTAGAATTTTTTTACAAGTAGTTTTTTTGAGAATTGCACTAAAAATTAGTATGCATATGCAAAAGAGAAAATACCAAAACAGCTTTTTGAATAGTAGTAGAAAAAGTAGTATTTTTTTAGCAGAATTTTTTTTGAAGTTTGTTCAGTTGATGTCAAAAGAAAAGTTAAATAAAGCATTTATAAAAACAGTAGTAAAAAAGGTAGTAGAAATTTTTGTTCTTATATGAACTAAGTAGTCGCGTGAATAGTATAGAAGTGAATTATTTGATTAAAAGCAATTTACCTACATTGTTATTAATTTTTAAATTTTGGTATATACTACTTTATGTAGTCTGAACGTACAATGTGTGTTTAGTAACATTTTGGAATTAACATATAAAATTCGCATTTCTTCTGCTGAATGTTTTCTAATTTGATTTTTTGGCCAATGAACCTGCAAATGAAACTCAATTATTTGATGAAAGATCTTATGAAAATAGTAGTAGAATATGTAGTTTACTACTAATACTTATATGTGCAATGATTATTTTAATTCATATGTATATAACTTAATGTAAAAAGAAAAGTTAAGGATGTATTTTTTGAAAATAGTAGTGGAAAAGGTAGTAGAAATTTTTAAGTTTATTTTTGCAAAAATTAAGTATACGAGCGTACATTGTTGCATATTATGGAAATATTTGATTAAAAGACTTATTATGTACATTTTTTATTCATCTTTAAATACCAAACATTTATATACATATGTACATATGTACATACATACATAAATAATACATATATGTACATATACCTAAAGTGGACACGTATTTACTATATTATACAAAAATTTACATTTCTTCTGCTGAGTGCTTTCTGTTTCTATTTTTTTGACCAACGAACATGCAAATGAAACTAATTTTTTGTCTCTACACTCTACATATTTTCAGGTTCCACAAACTGGCGATGGTTTCCTGAACTTCACATCGATACGTCACGAACACTCCGGCTGGTATAAATGCACGTCACGACATTTGAACTTTCAATACTCATCGATTGGCTATTATTTGAGTGTGCGATGTAAGTAGAAGAAGAAATGTATTTTTTACAATGAAAAAATGTTGTTACACGTATGTGTGTGTGGGGCATTGAAGGGCATATTAGGCAGCGCTACTGAGTGTGTATGTATGAGTCTACTTTTATAACGAAAATTTACTTTTTTCTAAAGCGAATGGCAGTAAATACAAATAAGGGTAGTAAAGTAAATATTTACGCACATTTCCTTACATATTTTGATACACACATACATATGTACATATGTATGATAATATACACACAAAAGCATATACATCTGAAAAAATGCTGTTATGTTGGCAAAAGCTGGTAGACATATAAGAAAGTGCTGCTCTCACTCAACTTGTCCCCACACATTAGACGCTCCCGCTCCTCCTCCTACGCCTTAACGACATTATAAATATTCGATTTTTACTACAACAAAATGGTTTCAAATATTCATTTTCGAAAATGGCTTTTAACAAATATTCCCTTCTAAGCCGACTCAACGCACACCCTTCGAACGGAAAAGTATCCATATATATATATATGCATATATATACATATCTACATATATATATATGTATATATTATGCATGCTTAAGTCCTTCACTATGCAGAGTACTTCACACACACACACATGTAAATAATCGCACAGTTATAAACAAATTAGCGCAAATGCGTGAAATTGCCTATGCAAAATTCGCCAAATAGCGAAATGGCAAGAAATTGACAAAAATTGTGCTTAAGTAGTTAGGCAACAACAACAACAATGCATGACAAATGTATGTTGATGCATAAAAAAATCAACCCCACCAAGCCGAGCACTTAGATAACGTTGAAATTACGTAAACGATCAGAAGATATGTAAGGAAGTGCTCAGCGGGAGTGTGTGAGTGTGTGGGTGCAGGCGAACACAAGGACAGTGGGGTGGGAAAAGCACTGTGCGCTTAAACGTAGGTTTGATGACAGCAGCAGTTTTAAAGCACACAAACTGCCTCACGTGGCAAAATTGTTGACAATGAACCAAAAATGTAGCATACTTTACGGCTGCCAACAGTCGCATCGCTGGTGTTGGCATTTTTTTTATCAATTTAATTTTTTTTGCGTGCAATTTTACAACTTCGTTTTGCGAGCCATCTTGTAGGCAACATATTGCGCTTATTGCCATCGACAACACTTTTTATGGCGCCGTCAAATCAATGCTTGCGCTAATAGCGGTAAATGGCAAATCGACAGCGCGAATGTGTTGCCAAAATATGAGCATAAAAACAAAATGTAGGCGTCAAAACTTAAAGTGGGCGAATTTTTGAGGTCGCTTCCGTTTGCTGATGCTACATTCTCCTTGGGCCGTTAAGGCTGTGGTAGTAAGAGATCAAATTATTTTTGTTCACTCTTTTGAGGAAATATTTGCTCGAAATTTTGTGCAGAATTGATATTTAATGTCTGAGCGATTCGAAGCTGTTTCAAATATGAAATTAATACTTTAGTGATGCTTGTTTTTTTATAGAGTTGCCAAGTTTTATATATAATAGTCAAAAAATATTACTTCTTAACTAAACATTAAAGTTAAAAAAAAATGAAATATGGACTTTTATAATAAATATTTTTTATGTATTCTTTAAACTTCCTTTATGTATTATAACACATACGAATCTCTTTACACAAAAAAAACTTTGGTAAACACTTAGTATATTCTCAACATTACTGAATTCAAAACTCCGGCAATACCTTTAATAATAATTTTTTTGTAAAAATTCTTAACTAACTTCGTTTTGTACTCATATTACATTATTTCGTTTTGTTTTTAATAAGATTGAAAATTTTTAAACATGTGGCAACATTTCTCAAAAATATTTTTTAACTCAAACCCTCTTAAACAACAATTTTTTGACAGTAGATTGTAATAATTCATAAATTTTAAGGAAAAATTGCTAAAAAACATATTTAAGAGTTGCCATCTTTTCAAAATTTATTTCAACAATTTCTCAAAAATAACTTTGAACACAAACCCACGTAAACAATTAGTTTTTGACAGTAAATTGTAATAATTCATAAATTTTAATGAAAAGCTGTTAAAAATTGTTTAAAGTTGCCACTATTTTCAAAATTTATTTCAACTAAAAATAATTTTAAACATATTATTTTAACACTCATATTTTAGTAGCTCGTTTATATAATAATTAGTTTAAAAAACGTATGTCAAAGTGTTGCCACATCTATAAAAAATATTTCATGTTCATTTAAGTTCTATATTTTTTCGTTATTATTATCATTTTCACAAAATTCAAATCGTGAACAACCCTACTGAAAATATTTACATATTTCCTAGTGCCTTTAGCTTTCTTCTTTCTTTTTCTTATCAGAAATCATCAATTTATGCATAGTACAGTGATTATTTTTTACTTAATTCAAATACAACACTTTATATAAATAAGTATTTTATGAGACTTCAAAATTGTTGTTAATTACGTAAGCTATTAAAAAGTTTTATTTAATTATATAGAAAACTTTTCATAATTTGAGCTGCCCTTTTGAGTTGTAGTATTTCAACTAGAATGCAATTGTCATGAAGAAGAGCTTAACTCAAAATACATTTCAGAATTCACTTTTTGTTTGAAGTAAAGTTTTAAAATATATTATTTCAAAGTAAATTTACCTCATTGAAATATTATTTTTGAAAATAAATTTTAAAATTTTTATTTACACTTCTATTTTCTGCACATGAGATTAACAAAGTATTGACAATTTATCAAGATTTTTATCAAGTATTTTTTTGACATGACAATTCATTAAGAGGAGAGCTTGTTTCTTATGAAATAAAGTACACGATTCTTGATAAATTGCCAATTTTGACAAATCAGCACGATTCTTGATAAATTGTCAATTTTGACAAATCAGCACGATGTGGAATCTACACAACAAATCTGAAGGAAAAACTTGCAACTGATTTGCTAAGAGGTCTGTGGTATATTTAAGGGGTCCTGATTACGAATTTGAGTTCAAAACTTTCCATAACGTAGAGCTATTTTTGTAATTTTTTTAAATGGTAGAGGTCTTACCCCTACACCCCTTAACTACAATACAACGAATCATATATGTTTATATATAATATAAATAGGAAATTTTTACTATCATTTTCGGTTTGGCAACCCAACATTAGCGAGAATCAGCCGCAAATAGACAAAAAAGTACTCTAAAATTGTAATTACAATTCCCCAGCTTGTCTCAAATTTTGTATTTCTATCCAAATTTCGTGTGCGGAATAGTTGCGAGTATTGGCAAAGGCTTAAGGTGATACAGTTTTATCAAAACCACAAGCCTACGAGTGGTAGAAAGCCTTCAAAGATTCGACCTCTTCAACTGATGAATATATTAAAAAAGTGGAGGATATGGTGTTTGAAAACATCTATCGCGAGGCCGCTCAAATGATTTGGTGAATATTTTGTTTATGAAATGCGTTCTTACTCGACTCGTTCAGATATAACTGAATTTTCTTCGAAAAGAGTACCGAAGCAGGCCTCTTTGGACATGCTTGACCCGATTTCGATCCCAAATTCATGGAGAACATTATAACTGCCGATGAGAAATGGGTGTATGAGTCTAACATGCCAAACAAGTCAACAATCAGTGGAATGGAGGGTAAAAACGAGCCAACACCAAACAAAAAAAAAAAAAATACGCGAAAGCCGCTCCAAAAACAAGGGTGTGCTCATTAATTTTTACGATATTTTTAATCTGTTTAATTTGGTTCATCACGAACTTATTCTAGAGGGACATATGTTCAATAAGGATTTGGCCATAATGAGGCGTTTGAGGCCGAAATTGTGGGAGAACAATTAATGGATTTTACAAGATGATAATTCTCCATCGCATCGAGCCACGATTGTGACCGAATTTAAAACCAAAAACTCAATGAGTACCATCGATCAACCACCCTATGCTTTAGATTTGACTCCGTGAGATTTTTTTTTGTTCGCCAAACTGAAATTGCCGCTCCGTGAAACCCGTGTTTAGTCGATCGAAGAGATAGAACTTAATTCGCTGAAGATCATTCCAAAAAGTGCTTATGAAAAGTGTTTAGAGGACTGGAAAAATCGGTGACATAAGTGCATTACATCTAGTGGGAAGTAGTTTGAAAACAACAAAATAAATTTTGATGAATAAAATATTTTATGTATTTTGACAAATTACACTAGAAATACTTTTCTATAATAGACATGAGAACCCTATTATATCGACTAAAACATTAAATTTTTAATTTTAATTTAAATATAAAATAATTAAAAATAAATTTTTTTTAAATATCCGAAAAATTATTAAATTAGTTATTATACTTATTAGTTATGTAATTATTTAAATTAATTTATTAATTAGTTTGAATACATAATCGTTTTGATTTTTCAAAAGCTCGTTTTTCATAAATTCTTTATTATAATTAAAAGTATTTTCTTAGTAAATATTATGTAATGATTACTATTGCTAATAATTTTCCTTATGTTTTACCCGCAAGCATTTAAATTTATTCCGACTTTTGCTGTGCTATATGTTTCTGCGGCCAAAAGTACAGTTTAATGCCAAAATTAACATTCCCAGCTGCATACTCAGCATGCATTTCATTATCATTAAATACCGTTCAGCGAAAAGGCGAGCACAGAAATTATAATCAATTAAATTCCGCAACAAAATGAAATTCTCAGCAGCAATTTTGTTCGCTGGAGAATAGCAGAAATTCTAAAAATCCCCTGCCCACCCGCTGCGGTTCCAGCTCAGTGACCTAATCCAAAACGCAATTATCCATGGCTAAAATCACGATACGAAAACAAGCATTGTGCATAACAGCCGTTGGTTTGTGCAGGCCATCCACGCCGATTGCCATGCTTGATTTGCAAAGCAAAAACTTTTCCAACTTTCAAAATTTTCGGCGGCAATAACTTTTTCTTCTGCCCAATCATCCACTCAGTAGAAATCGACAAGCAATCAAAACGAAACAAACGCTTACATATGTATGTGTGCGTGTTGATGGTCACATGTGTGTGTATGTGTGCACCTTTCAATTTTTAATACTTATGTTCTATCAAGTTGTTTTCCATTCATGTAGCTATCAGGCAGCTATTTGTTAGACAAACGCTTGTAGCTTGTCAAAAATTTCAAATTAAAATCAAATCCCAATTTATCAGATTAGATTGGAGTACCGTTAACGGTCCGCTGCTGTTGTTTTTTTTATTGTTTTTGTTGAGTTTTTTCTTTTATTTGCTTTCTTAAACTTTTTGCTTCGCACCACAGTTAGCAAGTGCCCACAAACACATACACACCCTTACTCGCTAACATACACACTTATACAAGCGCTTTCCGCCTGCCCACTAATCGCTGTGAAGAGCACAATTGTTGATTTAACTTAACTTCTACTTGCTCGCTCATCAACAATTTGTTTTTCTGCTTATTGCTTTGAAAAGTTTCCGAAATTCCTTGACTGCGGGCAAGCGCCGGCTCCCCAGCCGCTCCCTGTCAGTTTGCTATCTTCCAGACATTGACGTGCCGTGGATGAAATTGTTTTAATTTTGAATTTCAAATTCGATAAAAATAGCACGTGGCATGTTAAAACAACAACAACAACAACAATATTAATATTAACACATAAACTTTTGAGTGGCTTTGTGCTTTTGAAGCGCGGCGCTTATCGCTTGATTTCTTATAGCCGCTCAATTGCTGTGCTTTTTCGTTGCTACTTCGATTTGCTCAAGGATTTGAGTGGCTTACTGAAGTTCACTTGTAGTAGTTTTGAAAAAATTTGCATTGATTGGCTTTGATCTTTTACTGTGGACCAAAATTTCAAGTGCTCGTGGAAGATTCGAAGTTTTTCCCTTTTTTATTTAAGTCTCTACGTATGTATTTATTAACGATATATTTTTTATTTTAACGATATATATTATATTTTATATCTTCCGAAATGATTACTTAATAATAAGACTTTCGTCCACAAAGTGTTTATCATTCTCCTTTCTTTCAAGAAATCTCATTTCTAATTATACGCATTTGTCCAACTTCTAAAATAACCTTACTGTCGATGTCAAGCCAACAGAACTGAATTTCTACTTACATTCCATCATCAGTTATTTATGTATCTCCAGTCATAATTGTTTTTTCCCAGCGGCCTTTCAATATGTTCTTTCCAATAATTGAAATCAGTCTCTATTTCGTCTCTCGGAAAACAAATTATCAAAGAAATTTTAATCCATATGAATTTCTGTGTTTCTAAAGTCAGTTAGCCAATCATCATCCATTATCCATTAGCTCAGATCTCGCACAAAATAAATTATTCTGTTATTTTAGTCGTTATAGCAGTATAAAACATTTCGAAAATAGTTTTTAGGAAAGCTGCTAATATTTCTAGTTACCAAGAACACACTCTCGTTCGAACTGCATAACCTGTGAACAAATCCACTATTATTTCAGTAGCGATCTTTTTATACGTTTTTCAATCCTGGACTCTGGAGCCATGAAAAACAACCCTTTTGAGTTATTTCTGCTTCTCAAGCGAATTAAACATGGGAAATAATTATAAAGGGAAATACCCAGCTAACATTTAATACCCCCCTTCCCCCTCCTTGATGAATGATTACTCTTCTACAAGAACGATAGAAATGAAAATACACCTTGGTGGCGCCATAAACTATAGAATAATCACCTATCTTGAGACCCAGAATTAATAATTGAATAATACACGAAGAGTCGATTCGGCGCCGTTCGCAGCAACTCAGGCTGACGTATGGACCGTCTTGACGCATTTTACGTATTAAATAGAAAAAATACAGCTTGTGAAAGAACTCGCTCGACTTTTCCAAACGACATAGCTTTGCTATATGGGCTTTTCAAAGTTCCAAGAACATCCGACGTTTTCGTACAAAATTTTGTTGAATGATAAGGCCCATTCCCGCCTCAATCATCATCCGTCCATATTTTTTCTAAAATTATGCCGATAAGATGAATGGCGACCGTTATCGCGTCATGATAATCGAATATTTAATACCTGAAATTGAAGCTGGAGATCTTGGCCACATTTAGTTTCATTAAGACGGCGATTGGCCACCACGATCGCGTGATATCACTCCGTTAGATTTTTTTCTGTGGGGATGCGTAAAGTCTAAAATCTATGCGGACGATCCCGCTTCTATTCAGACCTTAGGGCAAAACATCAGGCGTGTCCTTCGCCAGTTACCAGTCGAAATGCTCAAAGGAGTCAGCGAATATTGAACTCAACGGATGCACCATAGCAGTAAACAACATTTGAAGAAGATAATCTTCAAAACATAATTGTCAAAAGATAGTCTTTGGAATAATAATATCAGGTTTCTGCGTTCTTTCTTTAAGGTGTCGGTAGAGTAATCTGGCCTTTTTTTGACATTCTTTTTTTCATAGAAATTTTTATTTTACAATAGAAATTTTTTCACATATCGTGAGGTATATCGCCGAGTGTATTAACAAATTTTTTCGGAATGTTTTGATGACATCTGTCGGAGAAATGGCTGGTTGAATGAGATGCATTTTTGTACTGGCGGACACGATTTCTCATGCTTGGATCATCTAAAGCAGAAAAATAAAATAAAATTAAGCAAATCGGTTGAGTAGTTCGACCGGAATCATGTAACGTCATGTAACGGCATTGATGATTTAGCTCGTAAAATATTAACAGTTTTCTCCATTTGGATTACCTACGATACGGTTAGGAATTAGGTTTTCTGGCTGTATTACTAAGTTAACGATAGTAAAGTGCCTTGGTAGTACCCAGTCAATACGAGAGATAGCACAAGCTATTTGTGTTTCAAACATCCTATAAATTATTACACTTGTCAGCATTTCTTCACTCTCAAACAGTGAGCACTTAAATCTCCTCCTTCATTCTTTTTGAATAATTCAATACCAAATCCAATAAGACACAGCAAAATGCTTAAACAAATTGATTTATGTCTTCGGCATGTTATTCTTACTGCTGGCTTATCGCTCAGTTCGCTGCACCTTTTGTTCTACTTGTATGAGGCATTCTCTAATATTTTTTCGAAGGTTCTTTTCTTTTGTCTTTTTCGTTTGTCAAACCACATTAAAGCATTTAGTGTGATTTTATTTTTTGTTGTTTTTTTTTGTATATTTATTGAATCTTTTGTGCAGACAATTAGATTTGCTTGGCCAGAAATATAAGGGTGACTATAAAATATACTTAAGTATAAATTAATTTTAGTTAGAATTTTTAAAATATTTTTTTTTATAAAAAGGAATTTCAGAAATGAGCAGTGAATTTCTGTGAACTTGCTATTCAACTTATATTTACTTGAAATAATATTTTCAACATAAGTATATACATAAGTTTGTATATATATTTATGCAACTATGTTCATATAAAATATCTTTCGTCAGTCTGCTGCTCTTTTCTCCCCAACTTTTTTCATTTCCTTCCTTAATCTTCCTATTTCTTGTAATTTCAGTTATATTTGCTTTCTTCATATTCCTCCTTCTTGTCACTAACTACATTGAGTTTCATCTGTTGACGTCTATCAATCATGGATAATGACTCGTTTTAGATATCAAAACCTCTTTCCACAGGAAAAAACTATAATAAACGACATCTGATAGCCTCACCCCGCCATTCTCGTTGCAAAAATATTTCTTTGTACTCCGTGTCTCTGCAATCTTTTTTCACTCCATTTTTTATATTAATAAGGCATTTATTCGTTATGTGGGTCTGTAACTCGGCGCTCACCCTCCCTCTCTGTCGGTTGACGATAATGAGCCACATTAGCGACATTTGTATGACTGATTGGGTGACTATAGAACTCTAGTTGTTCTAGCTTCACTTGACGCAGCGCATAAGCGGTGTAGCAGGCAATGTCTCACATTCCGCGCGTTCCTCTCGCAACCCCCAAAACGCACTTTGCTCTAGCTTATCGGTTTGGATGGCTGTTTGTCACTTACATTTCTTGCTTTTATCACTCTGTTACTGCTTTCTGTCATTTTTTTGTTTGTTAGCATGGCTTCCTCGTCCTTCACTCATTTGCGACAGCGAGCACATACAATTGATATAAATCAATGGCACTTGTGGTGCAACATTTTGTCAAGTCGTTATGCCAAAAATGATACTTTTCTCTAATTCACTTCACGTGTTTGTTACTCCGCTTTGTCAGCGAAATTTTCCATCGAATATTAAGTAATTTTCTTAGTTTACGTTTATTGTGTCTCACATAATGTCGGCTCTTGCGATGGCGTTGTTAATGATGCTTCTTCTTTTAATGAGAGCAACATGTTGCAAATAAATGACTGATTATTTTAGTGATTTGTTGCAAACATTTGTTTTCTAAAACCTCTTTTTGTTTTGTTGGTATTTCTTAATATGTTAGATAAGTTCTCAGGTTTGCTGTATAACTGTCTGTATCTCCTTGATCACTTGAGAACTGCGTTAAGCAGCATTTACTTTTCCAAAAACTTTCAAATGTCCAGAACGAGATCCCTAAGAACCATAAATAAGTTTCAATTGAGCAAAAATCTGCTTTCCTTAAAAACAGCTGCTCCGAAAAGTTGTCAACTAAGTCGTTTTCACTTGGAACTAAAATCGACAAAACATAACTTTGTAAATAAAAGGAAATTCTTAGTTTGATATATTTAAAAGCTATAGTAGCTTGAAATCTTCGATAATTCACCACCACCAGGAGAAGAAAGCCTTATTTATATCTTTCTAAAACTTCTATTCATTCGCTTCACTTTTCCTAATCATTTTCGTATAATCTTGTACTGATACCGCATTTCTTATTTGGTAATGCACAATGGCAAAACGAAGGCAAGACAAAATATCTCCTGTCATTCAACGAACAGTCGACACGATTTGGCTCCCACGTTAATGTAAATAGTCATAACTTCGAAGTCGTAAATAATTTCGTCTGTCTTGGAAAAAGTATTAACACCATAGGTGCTCCTTCAGACTGAGTAAACAATTGAGAAGTAAACCAAGCTCTATAAGTCACTCATCATTCCCCAACATTTGATGATTCGCCATTACGAATTTTCGAGTGAAAGGTTCTGCGGAAGATTTATCGTCTTTTGCGCATTAGCAAAGGCGAGTATCGCATTCGATGGAACGATGAGCTATACGAGATATACGACAACATTGACATGATTCACCGAATTAAGAGACAGCGGCTACGTTGGGTAGGACATGTCGTCTTGAAGGATGAAAACGCTCCAGCTCTAAGATTATTCGGCGTAGCACCCGTCTGGAGAAGAAGAAGAATAGAAAGTCTTTCACTCCATTGGAAATACAAGGTGGAGAAGGATCTGGCTACACTTGGAATCTACAATTGCCACCAAGCAGCGAAAAGAAAGAACGACGGACGCACTTTTTAAACTCGGCTATATCAGCGTAAGCGGTGTCTACGCCAATAAAGAAGAAGAAGAAGAAGATACATTAATTTTCACTACCAGACGAATGGTTACTTCACCCACTTACAAATGTCAGAAATTTCATCACTTTGGTAAATTTTGCCGAACCACTACAAAACCACTTATTTTTAAAAAGCAATTCATTTAAAAAAAAAATTGTAAAAACCGTAAAAATCATTGCCTTCGGTTGCAAAAATACATAAGTTTATTAGAGACTGATATAGTATATATATATTCTGATACTTTATATAGTCCCTTGAACTGCGATATACAAGTTGAGTTTTTGATAAGGCTGCTCAGAAGCAGAGGAGGTCTTTCAGCGTCTCTTTCATGCCTACTTCCCTGCGCTATATTCTTGTATCATCGGTACTTATCCCCATACGGCTCTAATATAATACTAGTAAGTTGTGACTTGTCATTAGATATAAAACGTCAAGTATTTCTTTCGAGATCTTCCGTTGCGCATGACCTTGGCGATACTGCATGCCCCTAAAACGTTCCGTATTACCCTAATCCGTCTGTCTGCTCTTTTTTAAATTTCATTATTTATCGGTTAGCGGGTTTCATTTTTTATGGCAATTCTTGGCAATCTCATCAGCTATTTAGTTTCCCAGAAGCCAGCATATTTTCAGCCGCCTTCCGGTAGCCACTATATCTATTGCTTTCTTGCTTCTAAAAACATTCTCTGATGCAATCAAGTTATTGCTTTGGTTGACACTTGGCTATCGAGATAAATATTTATATTCTTTGTGACGTCTCCTGCGTTATTAGCTATCTCAGCAGCTCTCCTGACTTCGAGTAATTCAGTATGGGGGATGCTGGAGAGTTGCGGTAGTTTATAAGATCGCCTGAGAACTAGCTTCATGCAATAGATCCCTGCGCTCACTCCACCAGCCATGTTTGACCTATCCGTGAAGATATTAAAAGTTTCGCGTGTGGGTAGCGTGTCCTTATACCAACCAATATCCTTTATTGTAACTTGATATCTCTCTCTTGGATAAGGGTATGTGGTCTACTTTATCCACCCCTACTTACTGAGCTATACCCTTCTCCATGACAACAATAAAAATATCTATAAAACCACACACTAATAAACAGTTATCATAAAAAAACAATAAATACAAATATGTATTCAAGCACATTTTAACGGTATTTTGGCGCTGCAGCTGACAGTAATGGGTCCAGCGCACAAAACAAGGCTGACAAAAAACAACAAACCGACAAACCAACTGGGGTAAATGTAATGCTGGGCCATAAAGCGACAGCGCTTGACAGCAACGCCGATAAGCGCCGAAAAGAGCGTATAAAAACTAACAACATGAGACAGCAATATAAATTGGCAAGCGATGAGCGGCAATAAATGTTATCATAAGCGCGAGTGTGTAAGTGTAATACATGTAATTTTGTATGTGTGCATTTACCGTTACTGTAAATGTATGTTAGTGCGTCCAACTTTCGCTTGTTCGAGCTTAAAGCCCAACTACCACGCCGTTTGCTTGTAGCGCGGCATTAAATGATAAGGAAATACATTAAGTTTAAGCGCAAACCCTTTCACTCACACACACTCACACACACATGCATACATGTCACACATGAAGTGCGATTAAATTTGATTGCGAGTTAAAGCGATATTGTTTGCCTTAATAATAACGGAGCTTTTACAGCATTGTTATGCTGCCCGCGCCGAAGTTCGGGCTACACGGCGTATGAGTGATTTTTACAAGTTTTCGTTTGCCTGTGAAGTGGCTGAGCTTTAGCTGCGCTACATGTTTGCTGTGTAAACGTGAATTGCCAGCATTTATGGAAATCTATTAAATGCGCCACTGTCATCGTTATCTTTAATATGGAAACGGAATTTATGACCAATAATCGAAGTTTGGTTGGGATTTAGTTTTACGCGTGAAAACTTTGTTTATGCCCAAGCAAGCGTGGTTATGAGCAGTGATAATGTTGCTAATGGCAAAACATTGCTATTATGACAGCAGTAATGAAGGGGACAAATTGTGAATGAAAGGAGATTTGGAAGAAGTTGAGAAGGAGGAGGAAATTGTGTCAAAATTATTATTAGAAAGGAACGCAAAAAAATGTTGTTGCATTACTGTCATGAATTGATTTTGTTTACATTAAATCTAGTTTCGACGAACAATACAAAATATAGTTCATATATAGAATGAAATATGCCATATACATTTCTCTTGGCGCTAAGTGGCGTCACTGTAGCAGTTCTCTAAGGCTAAGTATTATAATTTTGCACAAAAGTGGAGAACTATAATTGAAAGTAGAAGCTATAGAGAACGGTTAAGGTGTTCGTGAAGTTTGAATTGCAAATAAATTATTATTAATTTCTTAGAACTTCCGTTATACTTAAAATTGATAACTGTAAAATTCAGGGAGAATTTTTGTCATCAATAAATTACGTTAAAGTAACAAGGCTGGTAATTCTGTTGGGAAATTTCTTAAGAATTCAAAATCCAAGCAATATTTCTGCTAAATTTTAGTTGTTAAAACGGTAAAACAGTATATACACCTTCATTGAAATTAATTTATTTTCAAGCGCTTTTTTATTGAAAAGAACTACGTTCGCATTACTTCAGGGCAAGGTTTTCAAGATGAAGGACTCTCTTACACAAAACCCATTAGGATAGGAACAAGTAAGTATTCCCCTAACGTCGTTCGTTCAGGGGCTGGTTTTATAGGCCTCGTGTGAGTTCAGCATTGATCAAGCTTCTAGCTCGAACCGGACGTCAAAAGGTTCATGGATCCACTTCGTCGCAATGGTAGGTGTCCTAACTAGACACTGTCCCGTTGGCACGCTGTGAGGCTAAAAACTTTGAAGAACGCAATTTACTCGTATCAACATTGCAATAAGGAATATGAGGTGGTGACATCTAGACTTTTTCTTCTTCACTGTCCTGCTTTCACCAGACTAAGGCTAGAACATCTTGTTTGCCATACTTTCTACGAACCCGATGAATTGGTTGGAGATCTACTCCAATAAGCAGCTCAATAAATTTGTAACTGGCTCTGTGCTCCTTGTAGATATACGAAAGTCTTTTCCATACTTAGAAGTTCTGGGCATCACAACAGACAGAATATCAGCTTTGTACCTAACCTAACCTATCCTTTTTTACTGGATTTTTGGTATACTTATGTTTGACCAATCTTGTTTTAATGTTATGCGTGATTCTTTCAATCGATATCACTCAAAAAATTTATGGTTTGCTTCGTCTAATGGTTCGTCTCCGTAAATACATGCAGGACTTTTCGTGTTTCGCATGTTGTAGTTCATTTTGCCATGTTTTTCACTGCGCCACATCTCTATATTTTTTATCAGTTCGGTTCCTTCTTCCTTTGGGTTCACTTGTCCACCGCAGCGCTCTGAATTTGAGCCCAGTGCGACAGTTTGTTTTGAATTCTTATAGCGAGGTACTTTAGGCTTCCCGTCTTTTGAATATTTTCTGAATGAATTTGCATGTTCATCTCCAGTTTTCTCGTGATTTTCGTAGTAAGCAGGACAGCTCAGCTTTACCGCGGCTAGGCAGCGACCTAGTAAGCCCAACTATGTCTATGTTCTCAGCATAATTTGTGTTAGTTTTCGTCATTTCGCAATAATAAATGCGTTTTCATATCAACTGTTGCGAAGAAGACTATTGGCCTCGAAAAATGTTCCTTCGACTAGCTTTTTCCACGCTACGTGTGACGGCTCCGCTGATGAAACTGCCTAGTCCGAAACCGTGTTGTCGTTTTGAAAGTCCTCGAGCATTGTTTATGGTTTCAATGTTCTTTCTAGCACCTTTCTTATTATACCTAGCATGCACATTTAAACTATTTAAATTTTATTTAATATTTTGAAATTATTATAATTTTGGCAAAAAAACCAAGTATACATTTTTAAATCCGAGAATTGAAATTAAAAAATAAAAATCCAATTTGTGATCCAAATTTTTTTATTAAAACAACAGTCTACTCGGTACATGAAAGCCTTTGCTTTCAATATTTTTATTGTTTGAAGCTGCTAAAAGCAAGCTTCCTTCATGTATGTAAATAAAAACTCTTTCAATATTTTTTTGTCATCCCCGGTTTACAATACTTTTTGTTAGACTTCAAGTTTCACCAAAGCTTTACGGGCAAGTTAGTGTTCTGAAAATTAAAATAATTATTTCGCATTTATTTCTATTAAACTAGTTTGAGTAGTTCCTATTTTAATCAAAACGTCAATAAAATATTATTTTCTCGCTGCATTGAAAATTTTCATTCATTGTCCAAAAAATTAT
Source organism: Bactrocera neohumeralis (assembly GCF_024586455.1). Lineage (NCBI taxonomy): Eukaryota > Metazoa > Arthropoda > Insecta > Diptera > Tephritidae > Bactrocera > Bactrocera neohumeralis. The sequence continues at coordinate 67,394,953 of NC_065921.1, read as the reverse complement.
TAATAAATATGATATTTAAGTTGTTTTTGTCCCAAAAATTTGCTGGAATACTCTTTTGTTATCTCTGCTGAAACATGGAATACTTTAAAATGTCACAGCCGTAGCGAAGTTATAAAAAAATATATGCAGCCCCTGTTGGTATGCTCCACTTTTGAGCTTTCTGTCATTAAACCAACACTAACTAACTGATATTCTTGGTGCAATGAATTCAAACATAGAGATATGCTTTTAAGTATTGAATTAAAAATAAGCTCAACACTTCTGCACCCTCATTTGACGCATTTTCATCACATTTCTATATTAATTGCCTTTAATAAATTTTAATTCTTCTGCACATATGCCTTTTCATATTACATCTGCGTATTGTAAAGTTACGTAATCGCTTTTGCTCCAATTTCCACTCACTGATTGCCTCATAATCAGCGCTCGCATTTAATTTTCTCATTTCAGTTGAGAAAAAATTATTAATCTATCCGTTAGGTCATCACGAAAACTAGGTTGCAAGTATTTTTTTGCATTTGCATGTAAAAACAGCTTGCAAAATATTGCTAGAGAGTTAAGAAAGAAATAAGCACAAATAGCGAGTATTAATAATTTCCTTTCGCATATTTCAGCTTTGCCTCGTCTTCTTCATTTCATTGTGCTGAGGACTGTAATCAATGCAAAATTGCATAAGATGCAGTTCAATTGCTGCACAAACACAGCCACACGCACGCTTGCACACACACTAGTATTCTATTTTCCACTATAGGTTCTAAGAATATCAGCGCCGTTAACATTTTACTACACCCACACACACACACACGCATACACTTGCAGCTAGTTGCGGCATTGAATATTGCAATTTCTCGTTTCTTTGCTTGAATTGCCGCTTTGCTTTTGTTGTTTATGCGCAATTATTGTTGTATTTTTGCCATGTCCCTGCCGCTGCCGACATCTTGGCCATATTGTAGATACCTTACCATGCGCTATTGATGAGCAAATAATAAGCAGTGTGCATGAAGCGATGATGAAGACGAGAAAGTATTGAATGAGAAAAGAAAAGAGGTGAGAAAAAATGCAGCAAAACGAAATGAAATGAAATTGTATGAATCAAAAATATTGCAATAATGAAAATTGCTTAGCCGTATTGCGCAACATTTGCGCGCTCACCTGCTATGACAGGTATATACAAGTGTATATATGTATATAAGGATATGCCTGTATGTAAGTGTATAGCTTCGATTACGTGCCTCGAAATCACAAGGTTTGATTGCGTAATGCAGCTCATTGCTATTATGCGAATATTCACTGCATTGCCAGTGTGGTAGTCAAGCACATTGTTCGAGGTTCGCTGCTTTGCCCTTGAAATTTTTATATGATATATTTTAGCTATTGACTACTAAGTCGTTCAATCCAATCTTTGGGATAGTGATTTGATTGTTGCTTTCGTTGTTGTTGTTCTTCTTATTATTGTAGTTGTCGGTGTTACTGCTTTTTAATTTATTAAAGTTTATAGAAGTGGAATATGTGCTCGCCAAATATATAATTCAATTTCAGAAGCAAGCGCAATTTTAACCGACCAAGAATCAGTGGTTCTGTGAACTTTTCGAAAAGTCATTCCAAAAATCAAATAATAAGTGAAAACCAAAAAAAAATTATTACCACTTTAAATAAAAATTTTGTATTTTAAGCTTTAATTCTTTATGCTTTTTCGGAAATTGAAAAATGCGCAGCATCCGTATATAAGTTCAAGATCTTGACAACTATAGAACTATCATAAGTATACCATGCACCATAATACCACTCCTAACGTGTTTAATTTTTATATTGAAGCCCATTTAGAAATTATATAATGATGGAACTCTGTTTAAAATTTAAAGTTAGTACAAGATTTAGGAATCATTTGTCCTGTAGCAACCTTATAATGCGGTTGAAAAACTTTCAACTTCCAATGTTTGAAAAAAAAATTGGGTGGCAACACCATATAATATTAAATTTATAATAACATGACTAACAACTTCTTGACACAAATTTTACTGAGCGGTATAATAATAAATTAATTAAAGAAATGTGGCAATGATTTTCAAAGCGTAGGAATTATATAAATATGGCAACACTATATAAAATTTTACATAAGTTCAAGGCTTTGTAGGCGACTATGGTACTTTTTTATAGCTATAAGGCTTCAACTTACTAATTATTTAAAACCAAATAAGGTGGCAACTCCATAAAATGGTAAACTTGTCATAATAAGACCTCAAGCATTTTTTTCCAGAATCGTGTTGTCCAATTTTACTGATAACGCAATATATCATTAAATACATATATTTCTACAACAAAAATATACTTAAAACCACTGAAAATTCGCAAGAAAATTTTGTTAAGAAAGATTAATAACACTACTTAATCTTGCCATAAATTCTGTTACAAAGTTTATAATATATATAGTAAAGAAAGTGAAACTTGTGAGCTTCTCCAAACACTTAACATTTCACGAACCTTCGTTCACCGAATTATAGACCGTTTTTTTTAAATGCTTACAGTTGATCATAGAAAGATCAGCGATTATCCTTGCGTGGATGGAACCAATTCGGCCGAAAGGACTGTTCGCGCACGCATTCACCTAAATTTCCTGCGAAAATAGAAAATTATCTCAAGGAAAATAGTCATACAGACCAGTAAAATGTCAAGCTTATTCAAGATGATCTCTACATGAAAACGTACTAATTATAGGTCACCTTCGGTCAATGTCCTTGAAGCAATTTAGGATCAAAAAATGCCAGCGGCCACCAAAGATATTATATCAATTAAAATTAATAAATTAATTAAGCAAAACTCTCTTGGATGAAGAGTATTGAATATTCTGATTCAGCACACCAGGCCAAAACTACGCAGCAACGTCTTCAAAGAAATTTTTCTGATTTCATAGATTTTTAATTTGCGGACAGAGTGGGCTCCCCTCGAATAACCCACAAAAATGTGGAGAGTTTATAAACATTTTGTACATCGCGCATCGAAGGTGCGAATAAATAAATTTTTTTAACTTACATAAAATATATATTATAGTTTCAAAATCATAAAAGCTTGAACTTGTAACAAAACTTATGGCAGGAGTAAGTATACAGAATTATATCTCTAAACCTTGTAAGCGATAAACTGGTTCCATTGGAGATTGAATTCTCCAGACTGATTAATAGCAAAAACTTCTACTTGAAAGATCGTCGGAAAACACTACATTGCTATGGATAGCTTGGTATGTGGCCCAGCAATGCCTGCTCCAATGCCATCTGGTGGTTTTGAATAGTCAGTGTACCACTGAATAGTGCTATCCCTCGAGAGTGGAATCAGTACACTCCGCCTTACTGCTGAGAGAAACTTTAAACTTCTTTGTAAAGTTTATCCTCTTCGTATCGCCGTCTCTTGGAAAAAGCCCAGTGGTGTGTCTCCCTCTATGATCTTCATTTGTGGACATGAAATTATTTTCCTACTGATAATAATAGAAAAGTGGTCCAAAAAGTTACTACCAGAGAACGGTTAGGCTCTTTTTTGGATAGGAAACTATAACTTTGGAGCCAGTTTTTGTTGAAGTGAAATCTCAAGGTCGTAACAGAGCCTAAAACGGTCACACAATATATTCACGGTTTCCAAATATATGAGAACAACACTTTTATAAAGAAAATTATTTATGTTATAGTATAAAGAAAACGAGTTCAAACTAAATAGTTCTAGAATTAGTTAGAAACAGGTTCAGATTCCAGTAAAGTAGCCAAAAATTTCACAATTCCTTAGCAGCCAAAACCTCTCAGTCTCAAAGCCGAAGAATATTGCTCTTTGAAATGAGTTTTATTAAAAAAAATCTGTTCTGTGGTAGCAAATCCTTTGAGAACCTTGTATCATTAACTTTGTGCCAAGAAATACATTTTACAAATGTTTTGATTATAAAGGACCAATCAAGCAGCTAAACAAGTGATCGATTCAAAAGCCTCCTCTAAGCACTTAAGTACATACCTACATGTCTAACCTTCTTTCAGTTTGTCGTTTCGCTGAAAAGTAATAGTAATTTAAATCGGGAATGATATTTGCTTTTTTGTATCTTAATTGAATGCTAATATTAGCGTACGACTGTTGAGTCACAGTTTCTCGCTTTATTTTTTGAAAAGAGTTTTTTAAAAGTTCAAGAAGGCCTAATATTGTTAAACGGAGAAGTCATCAAAATTGCTGGATTGCGCTATTGGTGACTAAGCGAAGAAGAGGGTATTAACTGCAATTCTTTCTCGTAAATCGAGTTTCCTTACCTTAGCCTTGAATAACCTCTAACTAGCTCAAGAGCTTATAACTAATTAGGAAATCCTACCTAGTATTTTGTGGGCTCTTACTTGATCATGAATCATATCTATATCACAATTTTTATTATATATAATTTTTTTTTTGTCAACTGATTTGATGTCTGCATCTTCCACTCTGAATTTTCTCTACTCAAACGAACACCTAAAAACATGTCTACAAACCGTAGTTTCGTTACAATACCGTTAGTTGAATAAGCATAACACCAAACTAGTATATACCTGCTATACAGGCACGCTTTCCATATCAGTCTAACTCTAATCTCTATTCATTTCACCAACACCACCACCTACGCACATTGTGCATGTTCTATTGACACTTCTATCAATTCATTTCCCACATTTGTCTGTTGGTTTTGTAACGAAACACTTTGATCTCAATTAACCGAAACAAAGTCAAATTTAAATTTTGTATTTATTATCTACTCACACACACATATCTACATACACAATACACACACAAACTCACCCATACAAGTCTGACAATGGTAAATAATCAAAGTAAAACAGTTTTTGTTGAATTGTCGAAATGAATGTTGAAAGGCTGTCTCATTTGGCAAATCTCATTTGAAATTTTAGCTTCATTAAGGCGTGTATGTCAAGCCAGCGCACACGCACACGCACACATGCATAGATGCACACCCACAGGGAAACGGACACACGCGGTACGCTGACATACGCAGCATCAAATCAAGGGGCGGAGCTCACCGCAAAAGCTCATTATGGCAAGAAACCCTGTAGGAATTTTGTATTTTTCTCTAGTTATTCAATGAACCATAAAGATTTTCAATTTGCAGGCGTCAATGAACTACCATGTTCTGTGACATGTGAAGAGAAATTTGAGATAAAATCAAATATTCCAATGGAAATCGTACAATGGCTGGCTAGATCCCCTAAAAGCAAAAATAAAAGATATTTGGGCAAGGACCTGTCAGACCTTTTGTCATACATTTCATGACAGGAGGACCCAGCGGAAACGCAAGTACTCCTCTCATATTTGTTTAGCGCTCGTTGAGCTCTCTTAATCGGGCTACAAACTGTACTCGTTCTCAGCCCCAGATAAAATAGTATTTTTTGGCAGCTCAGCAGTCTTAAAATTAGCAGAAATACACTTTTTTCTGTAGCTGACTAATAGCTAAGCATCTACTTGGAAATCGTTGCAGTGGCTTGGAAGCCAGAAAGCGCTGACCGTGAAGAATCTGCAGTAGACTTTTTTAAAACTCTATTTGATCTTCGTGAAACCATAGCCTTGCTAATCCAAAGGCTTTCTTCTTTCCTGGCGTAGACACCGCTTACGTGTTTATAGCCGAGTAAATAACAGCGCGCCGGTCTTTTCTTCTTTTCGTTGCTTGGAGCCAATTGGAGATTCCAAGAGGAGCCCAGAAAGCGAGGGATGGGTCGCCTTTTCATTTTAGCTCGCTTCAAGCGGATGTTTTTTTGGCTTTCCAAAGGATACTTGATCAAACATCGGTAGTCGTGAGCCATTTGTAATGGAAATCAGAGAACTTTCCTCACTTGCGTGAACTTCCACACATGACTCTTTCCTCAATAGGTCTTGGACAGAGAAAAATCAGAAGGTACTTAAAGAACTATCTTTGGATTCAAACTATTTTACATATACCTGAGGTTCTCACTAAGACATAACATGGTGAATGACACAACATTGAAAGAGTTTGAAGATTGTGCTAAGTATGGACAATGAGTAAGAAGCTTTGAGAGCTACTATACTATACTATATGACAGTATGATATATAATTATACTTTGGATGCCAATATATCTTTTATATTCTTTCTTCTTCTTCTTCTTAATTGGCGTAGATACCGCTTACGCGATTATAGCCGAGTTAACAACAGCGCGCCAGTCGTTTCTTCTTTTCGCTACGTGGCGCCAATTGGATATTCCAAGCATAGCCAGGTCCTTCTCCACCTGGTCCTTCCAACGGAGTGGAGGTCTTCCTCCTCCTCTGCTTCCCCCGGCGGGTACAGCGTCGAATACATTCAGAGCTGGAGTGTTATCCTCTCACTCTCATATATTAAGCACAGTAGCACACTCTCAAGGATCCCTTTCTAGAATCAGATGGTTTCAATAAAAAACAGTTTGCGGCTTCGAAATTTTTGTTTATAAATTTCCTACGGGGAACATTTCACCAAAATTCGCTGAAGCACTTTAAATCGTAGCAGCTTCAGTGCGGCGTGTCAATCACTCATTGCCTCCGCTCTCTAATGCCACAACAGCTCAGCTGCTCATAAAATGTCAATTGCTGCTTATCGCATTGCAATCGTTACTTAAATATATATATATATATATGAAGTACGTATGTGTGTGTGCATTTGCGCCGTGGCAGAGGGTTTGCAATTTGTTCGCTTGATTGTTTTGATGCGCCAAACGCTTGAGCCAAAAAAAAAATCAAATTAAAAGGCGATGACATAAGCGACAAAGTTGAAGGTAAGGCCAAAGGGGTTGTGAAGAAAGTTGAGGAGGGAAAATTATGAAGACTCGAATAACGCGCAGATGCTGTGTACGTGTGACTCAGCAGAGGTTTTGTTAGTGGTTGAATTGTCTGATGACTTTAGCTGGAATGTCTGATGCTGGGATCAGCAAAAATTTGTGACGCACACACACATACATACACACACATTTTTATATAAATTTGACAATCATTTTGTGGGCGCTGCCGAAATGTCATATCCCCACACTCGTATAGCCACTCAAAAAGAGACATGAAAAGCTCTAAATGATGAGAAAGAAATTTAAAATCAAAAAATCTTTATTACAGTGATGATAAAATCTGAAACAAATACTTCTAAAGCCGTTTGCTTTTGTTGCGCAGACTTTGTCTGCTGTCGTGTGGCATTATAAAGTTGTGAGGTTAGGGTCGCTGTGTTGTAAAATTGTCAAATTGGTTTGACAAATTTCTAATTCAAACGATTCTGCGGTGCTTTGTTTACGAGGCCGCAGAGCTGGTGGTGAGTGCTTAAGTTGAGTCAGTTTAATCGAGTTTTCAAAAAGTTTTCGGAATGTGGTACTTCAAAGTAATTGTGAGTCTTTATATCATTTTGATTGCTCATAATGAAATAATGATGAAAACAGAAAATATAAAATTGATTGTGTAAATATAATGTTTGTTAAGAAAATCCTCAATATTATTAATCAATCCTCTCCAGTGTTCATTGATTCGATGAACCAACCTACCGAAGGGCCATACTGTATCGTATAGACGACTGAAAGAGTCGGATTTGGTAATATCACCACTAACAACTGAAATTTCTTGATTTTTGCCGCTCATATATCTCTCCTAACGTGCGCAGGGAGAACCCGAGATACCATTACTTTGATAGCCTTCATGAATCGCCTCTGTTTTTTTTTTCAAAACAACGTGTTCAGTTGGGCTTACAATTGGTCAGTGTCGTTCGAAGAATGTTTCTCTTACACAAAAAACCTACTTGGTCTAATAACGCTTCGAAATTATGGCTGCCAACAGAATGTTCAACTAAAATATGTACAAGACTTTTCGGAATTTTTGTTTGTCGTTTTTTTTTTGGGAGGAGGAACCTTCCAAGATGACAATTTTGTGAACGATATGAATCATTCGAATTGTCCGCAAAAGCTACACCTCATTCTGGACTGCGCCCTTTCAGACATGCGGAACCATGCGCCTAAATACTGAAGCGTTGACTTCAATATTATTGCTTTTATATGGTTCATGAAACTGCCGTCTGGTAATACATCTTTAGGCCAAGCTTAGCTGTACCCTAAAATAACCGTGTTCGGTCAAAACCTGCACCAAATTCTACCATTTACGACTATTTATTCGCGCACGTTTTTGAAAGGCTCCCCATAGCTACTACATTTCATCGTTTTTGCTATTCGTAGAGGTTTGTTTGATTTTCATCCTTCCGCTCCACTGTGTTGCGGCTAGTGGAAAAGTAACTTTTCTCCGATTATTTTTTTCAGTGTTTTTAATGATGCAATTTTGTCACAGACATTCCAAGTAAACAAAAAACACATAAAGCTTATTTTTATGTTGGCCCGTTGATTTTTAATTGTTTTTAGAAGTCAAATATATAAAATTTTCACGAAAAGAGGGGATTTCAGGGCTGTATTCAAAATGATCTCATTTGATTTTGGTGACAGATATTTTGATTCGGAAAAAAAATCTGCCTTCGGATAAGTATCTTCTGTAAAACAAAGGAATGTTGTTTGAGACATTTTCATATGCACCTTTTTTAGAGCGAAAACCCGACTAAAGGTCCATTTTTCCTTTAAATTTGGGTTAGGTAAGCAATATCTAAAAAGTCCCAGAGAGTCCCAGTTCCAAACCACTACAGAAATGTTACATAATTTGTTTTCAACGAACTGTGAAAAAATCAGCTGCCCATACCTGCCCTCCTGGGAGTTATAGCGATTTTAGTATATCACTCTCAGTATTTATTCCATAGAAATAGAACGGAAATTCTTGGAATCACTTATTGAGTAATTTAATCATATTGGTTTTCGAAATAATTCGTTCATTTTTGGTCCCCATTGGGCAACGATCAGAAGAAGCATTGGAAGCAGGAAACAAGCACTTCAGAAACACAAGGCTTACCATGCGAGGAAAATATCAAGAAAAGACAATTGTGAAGACTATTACGTTATCTGCTCGCCAATTCTGATCCCGCAATCACAAGTAGGAGAATACTGAAGGAGAAGAAACACCTGAAATTATCAGAGGAAGCAATGAACTTATTGGTAGATGACTGATAATTTTTAATTTTTCTGTAGAATGCAATAAAATATGCCTGTGTTATAAAAAAGTATCTTCAAATTTTTTTTTTTTATTCTACATCTATTCTAGCACTCCACAAAAATGAGCATAACTCTCTTAAAACTGAAGCTATATGAACTGGTATCAAATTAAGGCTTTTATTGCCACCTTTCAAATAAGAAATGAAATAGATTTTAGTTTTATATAAAATTTCAGAGTTTTTCAACAAATATCGAAAAATCATGAAAATTTGACGTTTATAATTCTTGTTCGGACCACCCTATACTTTATTTAAAAAACTAATCGTAGGGTTTTTATCAGAAATAAAAGAAGAATTAAAATAATTTTTTTTTTGTAAATTTTTCGAACCACTTTTTTGTTTTTTTTTACTTTTGTTGAAAATTTGACCCAACAATTTTTTTCGGTGTAAATTTTTTTCACTCATTCTGTTTGGGATTTCATTCTGACCAATCTGTAGAACTTTCTCATCGATACAATTAAAATTACAGTTTAGGCAATATGATTTCCAAAAAATTCCGGTTTCGCAACACTGTGCGCTCCTATACTGTTGATATACTGCCCTTAATTTGACACCTATTGTAACCTGTTTGAGCTCCAAGGCCATTATATCCGGTGGGATGATACCCGCTTTGGTTATAATCGTCTCGTCTGATGCAGTGCAAATTGCGCACTTGACGCTAATGGCATGGTACCGAATTAGAAAATTAACTTTTTTGGCATACACCATACACTGTAGTACTGGTCTTCATTTGGGCGCCGTTTACTTCAATATAAATTGACTATTCTGGCTTGGTCCACCAATGTTGGTCATTGTTCTTGTTGGCGAGACCGTTAAACCTGCCGCTTTCTCACATACTTTGTCGATATGCGTCTTGTAGCGAAGTCGATCAGAACTCCTTGGTACTTCAGCGAATGCTGATTCTTGGGGGCCATCGATATTTCGTGTGGTATCTTCAAGTCGTTCCCTGCTTGAGATAAGCACCTCTTCGACTTTTTGCACACTATAGTTTTATTGGCGTGAGCCAGTCTTTAATTATTGATGCCGTATAATTGCATAGGTTCTCAATTTGGCTGAGCTCTTTGCTACTACTCTAATGGCATAAGCGTATCCAATGGTCTGAATCTTCCCTGGTATGGGAGACGCTCCAGGTTGTTCAATAAGTTTTGTCTTTAGAAAAGAGAGAGCTTTGCTACTAGCCCAAATTGGTTTGGTTGGTACACTCTTCATATGAACGTATGTGAAGTTTCATTTCAAGCTGTCAATGCATTTATTGCTTACAAGCCATTTAGTGTCGCCGTATCACAGTATATTTTTGGAAGGTGTAGCATCAAAAGAAATTCACGAACTAATATGAAAACAATTAGAACAGTGGAAAGATGGGTTACCGAATTTAAACTTGGTCGTACAAGCCGTTAAGACGATCCACGTGAAGGACGTTCAATAAGCGCATTAACACCAGAAATCATAGCCAAAATACAGGATAAGGTTTTGGTTGCTCAACGATTGACTGAAAGAGATTTAGTCGAGGCTCCACACATCTTATTCGGCAGTGTGAGCCATATTTTAAGTGAAATTTTGAGTTTTAGAAATTTGTGTGCAAAATGGGTGAAGCATTCGCTTAACATGAAACAAAAACACATTCGAATGCGACTTTCTCAGTAATATGTGGAGCATTTTAAAAAGGAAAAAGTGGATTTTGTGCATCGATTCATCACTATGGATGAGACTTGGGTCCATTGCCATGATCCTGAATCAAAACAAGAGGATAAAGAGTGGTGTGAACCTGGTTGTTCGGCTCCGAAACGAGTTCGTGCCCGGACATCGACCAAGAAGGTTATGACACCAGTTTTTTGGGATCCGAGAGGAATCTATTGGTTTTCGGAAAAGGCAAAAGAACAGCTAGTACGATGAAGAGCGTTGACGTGGAGAGAAAACAGACTGCCTTCTTCGAAACGTAACAATCGACCACAACACGTGCGGGATGGTATACATACCGAGAGTTTAAGAGGGAAACGAGACGCATTTGTAGACAAAAAAGAGAGGGACCGAAATGGGTAAGTACGAAGAGCTTGACAAGCTGGCCGACAGGGGTAGTGCTCGAAAATTCTACGAAAATCTGCAGTGATTAACAGAAGGTTTCAAGACCGGAGCATACTCTTGTAGAACCCAAGGAGGTGATCTAGTGACCGATGCCCAAAGCATACAAAAATTATAAAGGTAACACTTTTCCACCCTGCTGAGTGGCAGTGGAAGCATAACACCAGGAGATGGTGAAACCGATTCCATAATCGATGACCATTGCTCGACCATGAAGAAGTCCGAATAGCAATTATCCGCCTGAAGAACAACAAAGCAACGAGGTCGATGGATTGCCGGCCAAGCTATTCAAACACGATGACAAAGAACTGGTAAGGAGCATGCATCAACTTATTTGAAGAATATGGTCGGACGAAAGCATGCCCGTCGATTAGAATTTAAGTATGCTCTGCCTAATCCTCAAAAAGGGAGACCCCACAATCTGCGCCAACTACCGTGGGGTAAGCCTGCTCAATATTGCGTATAAGGTTCTATCGAGCGTTTTGTGTGAAAGTTTAAAGCCCACCGTCAACAAGCTGATTGGACCTTATCAGCGCGGCCTTAGACCTGGAAAAGCAACAACCCACCAGTATTCACCATGCGCCAAATCTTGGAAGAGACCCGTGAAAGGAGAATTGACACACACCACCTCTTCGTCGATTTCAAAGCTGCTTTTGACAACACGAAAATGTCTGAATTTCGTATCTCCGCAAAACTAATACGGCTGTGTAAACTGACGTTGAGCAATACCAAAACCCCCGTCCAGATCGGGAAGGACCACTCCGAGCCTTATATATCTGAAATATGAATCAATATTTTACTTTGCTGCAACTGTTTTCCACTCAGCTTAACTTTGCTCGCATACAATTTTTAGAATTTCTTTTACTTGTGTTTGCAGTAAAATAAATTTTTATGGAAGAACCCTTTTGGAAATGGCTTAAAATATATATATGTACAATTATATGTACATGTATATATGCATAAATATTTTTGTATATATGTACATTTATGTATGTACAGTCAACCAAAAATTTAATAAAAATATTTATTTTTTCCGCCATCAAATAAACACAGAATTTTCGTCAATATTTTCCACGAATTTCCATTTCACTTGAGCAAATAAATTTTTATGGCGAAATTCATGCTTTTACAACTGCACAGTTCCCAGCAGCCGCATACAAACATTTTTGCGTGCTTGTGTGTGTTTGTATGTGTACGTAACTGTACATCATAATTTTCGCATCAGTCATCGTCATTTTGAGTGCGTCATCACTACTACATTCCACAATGCCAAAGTGAACAAACATAAATACCAATAAATGTTGATACACAAAATACTCAATGTCAGCATGAATGGAAAACACACAAACACACACACGCAGGCACTCACACACACACGCTCAAGACCACTTATGTGTACAGCAGCGCAAATGCATAAAAAGGCATTAGGGCGAGTGCATAATGGCAATGAAATGCTTTTTTATGGCACAACAACAACAACAGTTGTATACTTACAACAACACAAGCACACTCTGGCGACTGTGCAAGGCACGTTAAAATCACATATCGTCACATAAAAGTACCCATAAGCACAAACATAAATAGCAATATCGGCATGTGGAGTGTATTGGCATTGCTCTGCCTGCCTGCCTGCTTGCTTGTTGTGCTGAGATATGGGTCTCACTAACGTCATTCACATCACTTGCAGTTATCACTCGATATATTCAATGCGTTGAACGATGTGTTGGAAGTGAGTGTGTATGTGTCAGCATGCACTTCGATTTGTTTGTTTGCATTTGTGCGACAGACATTAATCATCGGTTGTGGAACTTATTGAATGTTATGGAGTGCTGTTGCAACACACTTTCATCTGGCAACGAGGCCAGGATCGCTGGCGACACATTGTGTGTCATTAACTGTAAGATGCCAGCAAACACAAATGTAAGTATATGTTATATAAGTTCGTGTAAATGGCTATGAATGGTTAGTTGATGAATAGTAACAGCTTGAAATGTGTAGCCTTTTAAGCAAATATTTTACTCTACGTTACAGCATATTTGAGTTGCGGGTAGTATTTTGAGTATTGCTTAATTCCATATAAAATACTTTCTATTGAAACTATTTGTTAGTTCGGATGCTTTAAAATGTGTCCCACACTCGTTAAACAGTAAGATGGAAATTACGTTCCACAAAATTTACCTTTTTTTCAGGGAACTGCTTGAGTAAAAAAGCAACAATTTAAATTTTTTATTTGATTCCGCAAAATGGAGTCCACAAAATGTAATACACAAAATGTAATACACAAAATATGGAATACACAAAATGGAATCCACAAAATGAAATCTACAAAATATGTTCCAGAAAATAGCTGGCTTCAAACTCTCGCGATTGTACCGAATTCCCTTTAAGAATGTGCTTCTAAGTGTTCAAATAATCACTGAATGGGATCCACAAATATTCATACATTCATGACCATTTTAAACTCATTATAAAAATTACCTTTGTTTTTCCAGGCAACTACTTCATTAAAAAACAACAACTTTTAATTTGATTCCATAAAATGGAATCCACAAAACATGTTCCACAAAATAGTTGAAACAAACATTGGCGATTGTATTAAATTCCTTTTATGGATGTGCTGCTAGTTTTTCAAACATTCACAGAATAGAATCCACAAAACACAATCCACAAAATAGCTGGCTTCAAACATTCACGACAGTTTTAAACTCTGTTCCTGGGTAGGTTGCTAGTTTTCAAAACATCAATTACTAAAAAGATTATACTTTGTGGAATGTAACTGCAGTTTGGAAGTGGGAGAATTACCTTCTTTAAAATTTTTAAGTATTGAAATATTAATCCGCACTACTTATTTTTGATACTCTTATTATGAAAAAAAAGTATTTTATTAGTATTTTAGTTCAAAGAGATTAACATGTCATAATTTGAAATTTTGGTTAAAACGAACTAGTATTTTCCTAAAGGAAGAAAGTTAAAAATGTATGTAATGTAACAATAAATAACACTAGTCGCAGTCAATTTTTGGACTGTGTTGTTAGAGGCTGTTTTTTCTTGCTGGATTGGTATTTACGGTTATCTTGGAGAATAAATACTATACATATAAAACTTTAGAGAATAAGTTCCACAAATTATGCTCCACTGTCAAATTTTTTAACATAAAATATATAATGCAGCTAAGAAATATTTAGGTTTAAAAATACAATCCACATAAATCCACTCATAGAAGTACGGTGTTTAACATATCTGTTATAAACAGCACTATTTATGACAATCCTTAAGAATTTTGTAAATAAAAAAATTAGTTAGTTCCACTAAACATTTCGTTGACATAATTTATTAATATGCCTAAACGCATCTAAAAAACAGTTAAGTTCCACAAATACAATGCCCTTTAAAGGTTCTGAAAATATATAATAGTCATACAAATAAAACGCATGCCATGTTTATAACAATACTAGTATTTATAATAATCTGTAAGATTCTCTAAATAAAAAAACTATTTTGAAGAATAAGTTCCACAAGTTATGTTCCACATATTACACGTAAACTTATTATTACGACATACATTAACACGATATGATGTTACGTTGAATTTAGCTACACAATATGTAGGTTCCACAAATACAATACACATAAAAGTTTCCAAAAAATTTTAACAATCATACATCTAAGGGTAATATCATTTATAAACAATACTGCATATGGTAGTCTTGGGATATTCTGTAAATAAAAAAATATTTTGGAGAATACGTTCCACAAATTACGTTCCACACATTAGACGTACAATTTTTATTAACGTGATTTAAAGTAATCCCGTAGAAAAGCTCACAAATATTTATGTTCCACAAATCCACAATCCATGAAATCCACATAATAAGTTCTGATAAAATATTATATATTATATTCCTCATACATTTAAGGCGTATATCTTTTATAAATAAAGCAAAATCAGCCATTTCCAGATATTGACTTATTTTACAAAATGTACAGCTAAGCGAAGGGAAATAGCACACTTATTGCGGCATTTTTTTTTTTTTGATAAGTTGCATTTTGTAGTTCAGAGAAATCGCACACTTCAGTATTGTTCTCATTTGAAAATCGAAAGTTGTGCAAGAAGTTATGGATTTTAGTATGAAATTTTTATTTGCATAAATAATAAAAAAATATTAAAGGAATTCATTGCCTCCAGAAAAACGGTGCATTATATACGAAGTCTTTGGAAACGGGAATAATTCTTCGAAAATCGCAAAAATTTTGAAGTGTTCGAGAAAAATGGTATATCGAAACACTGGTTGTAGTCACTTTCCGGGATGGCCTTCAGTTCCGTCTTCGCTACGGCTTGAATCTCCTCTATCGTATAAAAACGGTGTCCCCGGAGCGGTCTTTTGAGCTTGGTGAACAGCCAGAAGTCGCACGGCGCCAGATCAGGTGAATACGGTGGTTGCGGAACGATGTGGGTTGAGTTTTTGGCGAAATGATCACGAATTACGAGGGCAGTATGGGATGGTGCATTATCGTGATGTAAAAACCAAGAGTTGTCTTGGTCCTTTTAGGCGGATAGCGTTACGCAAACGACGCATAACGTTCAAATAATATTCCTTGTTGACTGTTTGACCGGTTGGAAGGATTTCATAATGCACAACACCACGATAATCGAAGAAAACAGTCAACATGACCTTGATTTTTGAGCGACTTTGGCGCGGCTCTTTTTTGGTTCGATTGCTGTCGGCCTCTGGTTATAAGCGATATTCGCTCATCGTTTCACACACTTCAACGATTGATCGGTTGTTTCGGGGTCGCCAACTTAAGCATAGATCCAAGTTCATCGTCATGGTCGCCCTGGACGCTCTTCGTCTTCGATACGTTCACGGCCGGCTTGAGACTCACTATACCACTTGTAAACATTTTTTTTAGACATAGCCATATCACCAAATGCTTTCTGAACCATCCTCAACGTATCCACAGCAGAAAATTGATTCCGTAAACAAAATTTAATGCAAATTCTTTGCTCAACAAATTTCGACATCGCAAAAAACGAAAAACTCACTTTTAGCAGCTCACAAAACGACACGTATCTCAAACACTAATGAATATTTTGACATGAAATTTGACATAAATGTGACTGACAGTACTGCCAACCTAAAAAAAAAATAATTCTCCAAAATTCAAATGTCACCTTATTTTTTGGGCACAGTAGTACATATTGACTTCTGTCAGTTGTGATACAGAGATGAAAATAAAATCCGGAAGGCTCCTCCACATAAATAACTTTCGAAGTTGATCGATTAATTGTGAAACAGTGCAAGGTTAATCCATTTAAAAATTTAAAAGCGCGGATTACTTTCGCTTGGACTCAGGGTGAGAGTCACAAAAATTTTAGAAAAGACTGCTATGAAGCGATGAAACAAAAGTAAATCGAATTAGACCTGAACGTAAAACGTCCGAAAGGCCGATCTCAAAACCCAAGGTACACCAAAAAAAACGGTAAAACATGGTGGAGTTAATGTCTTGTGAGAGCTGCGTTTTCGTGATATGGAGTGAGAGCGTTGGTAAGAATTGATGGTAGAATGGATCAGTATTCCTTTTAAAACATCCTAAGGCAAAAAATGAAGCCATTTTCATTTGACTCAAAGCCTGTAAATTTGATATTCATGTAATGATCCGAAACGTGCCGCCAGGCTAGTAATGGATCGGTTATCTACCGGAAATATGAATGTATTAGAGTGGCCTTTGGAGTGATGTAAAAGTTAAGGACATAAAAAAATCAAAAATGTGGATGACCTTTGGGTTGGAATTAAGGAAAAGTGGTATTTCATTCCATGGAGCAAATAATTTACCTCGCAGGTGTTCTACATTCACATATTACAGCAATGATTAACCTTAAACAATTAGTGCAAAATTTCATAAGTTAAATGCAAGTCAGTTAGCTACTTAGCGCAGTGCTAGTGCGCCATAAACCCGCATAACTGCTTATTAGCTGAGACATACAGCTGCATACTTATAGGCGCATGCAAAGGCGCTTGCCTTTGATAATTTCGTTTACCTTTTCAACTCCTTCGCTTAGGCAACCCACATTTTGCGCATCGCAAGCACTCTTTACATATGCAACAAGCGCCTGAAGGTCTTGCGCCTAAAAGTAGACCACATTCGCTCGCCTTAGTGTCAGTTGTTGCTGCATAAAAGTACTTCCTGAAATTGAAATGCGGTCTTTTCCCCTCTCAAGCACACAAACACTCTCAAATTAAAAAAATTAAGTTCTTCACACATACTTACATATATGTATGTATGTGTGTAACTGTTCTCAAGCACACATACACATAAGTGCCGCCACAACATATACAAATGACTTACTTATGACTACTCATATCGCATCTTCTCCGCTTGTCTATGCACTTGTCTGTCATACAGTGCTCGCCAAATAGACACTGAATGCGTTGAGAAACTGAGTCATTTGTAAATAATTAAAGTGCACTTAAAACAACGAGTTGAGTTGCACTGCAAAAGTGAAATAAAAGTGCGAAGATATGCCTGTCTGTCTGTGCACAAACATGCCCAAGTACTCATTCGTGTATGTAAAATGAAGTGTATAAGCGCAGACAAGTAGTTCATCTGTATATATAAAAAAAATAACACACTTACACACACATACAAGTACTCATCATCGTGTAAAAAGTTGGAGTATTTAGAAATGAAAGCGAATACTTGCGTTTGAGTGCTCGCTGGCTGCAGTGTGTGTGTGTGTGTGGGTGTGTTTGATTATGTGTTTGTAAAAATGTATGTGTGTGAGTGTGCAATTCTTATGTAGCTGTGGCAGTCGGTTGAGTACACTAATTTCCAGTGAAAAACTTGACTCCTCTAAGGGTTCTGAAGTAGCAGTTGTTGTGCTATTAAATATTTGCCTCAGTTATAGTTGGCAAACTTCACTGCTGAGTGGGTAGCATAAATGCCGCAATTCATATTAAACAGTTTTTATTGCACTTCTCTGCAACTTCTACTTTTTTGTGCGCTTTTTTTATGGAGTACAAAATAATTAGTTATGGCAAAGCGAAATTGTGAACGAGGCGAACTTTAAAGGCTCCAGATATGCAAGTTTTCTTTATAATTATATAACTTTGCTCATTAGTTATTATATTTTATTGCTGTGGAGTATATAAATTATAGCGGGCATATAAGAAGATGGAATTAGAGAAAAAGTAAAATTAGAACAAGAACAAATGTTAAATTCGGTTGCACCGAAGCTATAAGGTTTTTCAATAGAGCGCTCCAAAAGTTTCAAATAAAACAAAAAACGGTTTGGGTCATCAATGAAGTTCTTTTTTCCGGTAAAAGTACAAGTCCATGCCATTTTGTATGGAAATCAATTCCTTTTGCATGCCCACCATGTGCACGCTTGCAGAAGTCCAGACGCTGAACCCAAATTTTCCATGGTTCTCAAGCATAAATCGACCGATAGTGCTGCAATTTCACGTTTGATATTCGTAAGATGTCCATCAATCGTCGCTGACTCGTTGACATAGGCTAAAGACTTGTATGTAATCCTACAGGAAACAGTCTACCGGCGTCATATCGCACAACCGAGGCACCCAATTGACTGGGTCACTTCGTGAGTTAACACATTCAAACTTGGTTTTCAATAAATCGATTGTGGTATTCATAGTGTGGCTTGTGGCGCCGTCTCTTTGTAACCACATATTGTCCAAACCCATATCATCCAATTCGGGCCAAAAATATTCGGTTATGATTGAGCGGTAGCGATTCTCATTCACAGTAACGTGCCGGTCTTGATCATCACGGAAGAAGTACGGACTAATGAAACCAAACGTAGTTTTTTCAGGACGCAATGGTGACTTATAACGCATATTTTGCTTATTGACGAAGCCATTCAACCAGAAATGAGCCTCATCGCTGAAGATGATTTTCGATGAAAATCCGGATCATTTGCTAGTTGTTGCTCAGTCCAATTCTCAAATATTCGGCGATTCTGGTGGTCAAGCGGCTTCAGTCGTTGCGTCAATTTTATCTTGCAAGTATGTAGACCGACATCTTTTCGCAAAATTTGTCACATAGTTGCCCTACGCTTGAGAACGACAAGTGAGAGACTGATTTCGATCTTCCCCAATTGATTGATGAACGGCAGCAATATTCTCGACACAACGAACACTTCTTTCCCTCACTGGCACGTGAACATTTCGTACTGAGCCCGTGGATTAAAATTTATCCACGGAGCGCTCAATTGTTAATCTGACAGGACTATTATGACGACCAAAAATTGGACGTAGAGCTCTTAAAGTTGAGGCCACTGAATCCGAATCGGTAGTAAATTTTAATAATTTCGACTCGTTGTTGGATCGTATATCTTTCCATGATGAAATGGCAAACTTTATTGAAGAAAAATGTCAAGAGAGCGGGAAAAGACATAGCGTCGGTTGCTGTGCCTATCGATCTACTTATGAAGTGCCCTATTGAAAAACCCTTTATAGTATATTTCACAAATAAAAATAATTTCAAATCAAGGACGCGATTTGGATCAATCAGTTCGTGAGGCAGCTGTATGCTGTAGTGAACCGATCTGAACTATTTCTTTGCATAATCCATGCAAGAATTCTTGAAAAAATCTCTTCAACTGAAAAAATGTTTGGCGGAAAGATCGATTTTAATATTGTGCCGATCTATAACCATAACCGTCTCATATAACTATATAATGGTTCGGATCGAAAACCAAAAGTAAAAAACTTAAATTTTATAAAAAAAAAAGATAAAATTTTATGTGGACCAATTGTAGTATCGGGCAAGGATAATGAATGGTTTGGTTTTAATTTCAAAGTTCATAAGACGTTTAACCGATGTCAGCCTGACCTGACACATTTTTTTATAGTAGGGGAAAGCTTCGAAAGCCATAGTGCGGAACTTTAATCCTCTAAACCTAACATACTCCCAACTCAAGACTCTCCCACGGAACAACCAGATAAGGTATAACTTCATGGGAGTGACAAGATGCCTACTCTGCTGTAATTGCCCTAATTTAGTCATAATGGAAGTTTCCACTTCGTGAACAGCTTTCCACCTATCAAAGGACTAACACATAAGTGTTGTCAAATTTTCCACCGTTAATCTATCACCTAGTGCAGTTTAAAACTTTTCTCTTATATTTAGAAACCGATGACAATGAAAAACACGTATACACCGAACAAGACGGGCTGACGTCATTTTCAAATTTGTATAGATAGTTTCGGAATCCCCCATGACCGCTCAATATTTGGGACAGATGGAAATCCAGGTCCCCATATTGTCTAGCTATCAACGTTTGGCTGTCAGGTTTAAGTCTGTGGGTCCATCGTCCTTTGGTTGAGGTTTGTCACCACTGCTGTCTTATAATTACGCTCTTCTTTCTTTCCGCTCTTTTCTTGATATCTGTAATGAGCTCAAATAGCTCATATAATCTCGTAAATTCATTTTCCTGGATGTCTATGGGCGGCATACCAGTTGGTACTTCAGCTGCTTTGCTGAATATAGTTTGGAAGCACTTGTTACGCTTATTACTGTGAGTCTGTGCACCATATTTATTGGTTTGGCATACGATTTTATGTCTGCTGCCTATATCTATACTTAAGCAGCATATAGTATTACTGAGCCCATCGCTTTTGCGATTAGAAGTCGCTGGCCCTAGCGCAAACAACCTCTATGGCATGGTAATATTATTTCCTTCCATTGATGTGTATGCCAAGTGCTCCTTGAGTTTCAATTTGAAGTTCAATATTACCCTTAAATACTTCAACTGTGGCTGTAAAGTAATCGCACACTCTACTATGGTAAGTCAATTTTCCTGGTTCTTATGAGCAACATTTCAGCTTTGTGCTCAGCCAGTTCCAAACTCATGGAAGAAAAGCATTGCCGCAGACCATTTATGCATTATATTTATTTTGGAGGTCATCAAGTTGTATAGCTACTGCCACCACTATAAGGTATGTGATTAGCTTAACGTTTTTGGTTGTTGTATCCTTAGTCCTCCATCATACACGGGATTCCATAAAAGAGGATCTAATATTGAACCTTGTGGTAATCCACTTGAAAGAGAGTAACTCTTGGTGCCTTCGTTATTGTCGTTGATCAGCTTTCTATTTTCGAAATAACTCCTCACAATATTTATGAGGTGCTGAGGACCCGTATTTCATATAAGGCTTCGAACACATTTATCCATTTAGCAGAGTTGAATGTATTCTTCACATCCAGGGTAATCAGCGTACAATATCTTTTTGCAACACCTTTCAATCTTTTGCAGCTCACTCCACATTTTGCAGTGTCGACAACTTCTTTTAGTGCCGTATTGCATTTCTGATAATCCACCGGCTTCCTGGCTCATATTATTAACCTTGTGTACTACTCCAAGGTCGAAATTAGGTGGTGTAGTTCTGAAATAACGCCTAGTTCCTATATAGTTATATTTTTAAAGGCCTTGCCGTATATACTATTAGAACAAATAACTAAATAAACAACGTAAATTTAGTACAAAAAGTAGTTCAAGCATGTCACAACTCACATCTCTAAATAGCCGAAATCGATCTACTTTAGTATACACATCTTCCAGTCTACCTGTACTATAAGCTGTCTTTATAACAAATACAATATCGAACAATTTGTAAAAAAATATGCGAAAATCGTTCGTTTGTTTGATCTTCTGCCATATTTGATGAAATGAAAGCACTACTCATTTAAAATTTTGCTTACTCTCCAATTTATGATCAAGTGCCATATTTTTATACGATTACCTAAAAGATACAAAATATTACAAAGATTTCGATTAGGTATCACCAAAAGCTCTTTTGTATGCCAATTAATTTTTGACAGATATTTTTACAAAAAAAATTAAAATTTCAATGAAAATTTCGTGACGTTTTTTTTTTCCAAATAGTTGTAAACGAAAAAAAAATCCTTAGTCCAAACCTTTAAGAATTGTATCTGAAAGACATGTGTAAAGTTTTGTGAAGATCGGTTGAATAGTTCCCAAGCAATCTTGCCAACCGACCTCAAAAACTTCGAGAAGAACTCATTTAAAGACGGCGCACTTAGCCTAGCTAGCCTCGAGCGCACAAATTCTCAAGGCTGTATCTCCAAAACTATTACTCGGATTTACTGGAAAGTTTAGGAGGAAATTCTAGAGGTGTTGTAAAATTTAATAAGACAATAAAAAAAGATAAATTTTTTGAAACTCGTAAACCCATGTAACCCGTTATCATTGGTTGCACTCATCAAACTTTCTTCAGCACAAAATTACACCTCCTTTGGTTTTTCGAAATTCATACGTATTTTCTAGCTGAAAAAAACACTTCCATATGCGTGTCTTCAGTGAAGTTTATTTTCATGGTGATACTCCAAGACTTCCGAGATATTGTGCAAAGTCATCGAATCATTTTATTCTGTTGTAGGTATTATAATAATATTCTGGTAATACTATATTTGCATTCACAATAAATTGTATTTCTTTTAACTTATTCTCTGAAAATTCATTCTGGTCACCGTAATGTTAACACATAAAGCATTTTTTTTAAATAAATCTCGTCTGTGGAGTAGGCTATCGACTTACACTTAGCTGTTGTGGGGCCTCTTAGCCTAATTACGGGAGCTCGATAACACTGCACTGTTGGTTGAGAAAGATGAATGTTGAGTTATTTAGCAATCTTCTATTTGGGTTAGGTCGATTCTAGACGAGCAGTAACTTCATCGTGTTCTCCGTGCTGAAAATTTTTTTCTTATATCTAACGTATGAATAAGATTTCTATATATATACAGCTGTGATCATGAAAGTAGTAGTGTCTGTGGGTCCTAACTTTCGAAGCATTAAACTCAAATAAAAGATACAAATTCATATAAAAAGTTGTAAGGAAAGTATTTATTATTAGTGCTAAGAATATTCACAGTCTCATTTTTTGTTTAATATTTCGTTTTTACGCACGAAAACATATTTAAAAAAAATACCTAAAAATTTGTGTGTTCATTAAAATAGTAGTGTTTACTTCAATTACGTAAAAAAATTTAAAAAGACCTTTTGAAGTTAATATTTCCTGTGCTACATATTGTCCGTACTCTAGTATTTAGTAGTAAATCCCTTATTATTTAATACCGCCGCACATCGACGTGGCATAGAATCAACAAGATCCTTACAACGCTTCACAGGGATTTGTGTCCATGTCTGTTTAACCACTTGCCAAAGGTGTACTCTACTTGTTGGATTTGCTGTTCCTACAACTCTTTTGTCCCCATAAGTTTTCAATCGGGTTCAGGTCCAGGGACTGAGCTGGCCAGCGCATTACGTCGATCTTTTCAGCTGCAAACCACTCCTTAGCTAGTTTGGAAGTATGTTTTGGGGCGTTGTCCTGTTGAAACGTCCATTTTATCGGCATTTCCCAGCTAGCAAATGGTAACATAACGTCTCTTAGTATATTTACGTATACTACTCGGTCCATGATGCCATCAATCAAATGGATAGGACCAACACCACTATACGAGAAGCACGCCCACACCATAATGCTAAGGCCACCATGCTTAACCGTTTTAGTGTGTATATATATGCCACCTAAGAGCTACTTCAAATAACCATTAATCTCGTAACAAAATGCAAATAAACGTATATACTATTTTTCGTACAAGATTTCAGTACATGTATAATTTTTTAAGAATTGTTTAAACCTTTTGCTAAGGTTGCCGTATTGTTAAATTAATTGTAAATTTCTTGAAATTATGCTTAACAATTATTACTTTTTAAATTAATTATTACTTTTTAATTAGTTCTTGTAAAGCACTATATAACGATTAATGTCTAAAAGAATGCTACTTATAACAGTCTAAAGAAAAGACTTTTCTATATTCTGAAATATTTTTATTATGGCTGAATTAAAACAATTACTCAGATTTGGCAACTACCAAAAAATTATAATTTCAAGCAGACACCAAAATCAATGTTTCACTCTCGCTTTTAATACTATATGCCAACGCTGATACTCCAATTCTACACATACCTGCCTTTAATGAATTAATCTCTGCCAACCTTCAGTACCTACCACCGCCCTTCTCCACTTGAAACCCCACTAAAGTATGCAATGAAAAATGCCGCAATATCATATCGCTTTTTCCCAAGAAATTTCATTTTTGAATTAATTGAATATATGTCGAGACCACCTGCAATCTGAGCCGCGTATGTCGCGCAAACGTTATCTGTGTAGATATTTCCATATCATTGAATCAGCAACTTGCGCACACATGTAGACTTAGAAATATTTGCACAAATTATATTGCCTATCTGCTGGCGCGACAGCCTCATCATTGTAAATCAAATTTGTCTGTGACATGACGCGAACATTTTGTAGCATTTGCCAGAAATTTGAATACATAAATATATGAGTGTGTAGATATGCTTATACATATAGCATTACAGTGCTTGTGGGGGTAGTTGTACATATGTATTTGCGTATATATATGAAAACACTTGCAAAATGGCAGTGAAAGTGTAACACCTGGCTGTCTCTGAAATATTGCATACCTGCGTGAATCTGGGGCGCATAAAAGTAGACAAGTGTGTGCTTGATTTTCGGAAATTACAACAACAACAGCAGCGCGTTGACGTATATGAGCGTCTGCGGCGCTGAATACTTTGCCGCAGCGCTTATCATGAACCTGAAGTGGCATGCCGAAATATGCCCACAGCTACACCCATACATATGTATACATATAGACAAACTCATACGAACGCATATTTATCAAAAACGCTGCGAATACAAATTTACTAATAATTCAGCATATATGCACACCTGCGCCTCCTCGTGGCGGCCTTGCGTAGCAAGTGATTGCTGCCGGAAATTGCTTTGCTCCGCCCGTGAAGCGTGCGAAAAGGCAGGAAAAGCTGCTGAGCGCGCGTTGATTGACGCGCCTTCCTGGCAAGCAGCCATCTTCATACAAATACCGCTTTAAAGTGTGCCTCATGTATGCAAATAATATTTATATGTCCCCACGACATATGCTCATGTATTTATTTATGATGGCAAGTGGCAATCAAATCACTCAGGCTGGAATTATTGTGACAAGAATGCAAAAGAAATTTCAAATTTTCGAAAAAAAATTTAAAGAATTGTAACAAATAATATTTGAGCAGCAATAAGTTGACTTTACAACTTGGGAAGCATTTAAGGATTTGCATTTCTCTTCAAGCGTGGCATTAAAATTCTCAGAAGATTTTCATGGCATCTTTTTGTGTGTAGAGCATATTAAGTGTGTGCATGTAGTTGTAGGCATTAAGTGTGTGTGTGTGTTATAATTTTATGCATATGACAATCTGCTTAAGGGAAATTAGGGCGCAGTGAAATTATTTATTAGAAGGTGAAAGTAATTTTGCGCGCTGAAAAGTATGCTACGCTTTTACATATATACCTTATATTGTCAGCCAAAGCAGCTTACGTTGATTAAAATCTTTGAAGTTATTAATATGACTTAGGAAATATTTAAAATTTGCATTTAAAAAGTTTGATTGAGCTTGCGTGAAGCTGTGATAAAATGTTTGCCGCTTCAAATGTTTATTTAATACAAGTAATTTATGCGCTATAGGCTGAGAGGTATATTATATGTATAAGTAAAGCAATTTAAAACCCCAACTCAAAGTAATTCTTCACTCTTTACTATTTTACAGATGATTCAGTTGACGTCACTTCCGAGCCGGACGATCAGGACATCTCAGTCGCAGCGGCCTCACATAATCCCAATAAGGGACAGCTGGAGGTGCAATTAGGTGGCGCAGTGACGTTACAGTGTCCGCAAGGTAATAATTCAATATCCGCTAACTGCTTTAAATTGCATCATTAACTATGTTGGTAACCTATTATACTTGAGACATAAGCTTTATTTTTCGCTGCTTTTATTAAAAAAGCTTTTCCAAATCTTTCTTTCTTATGCATCATTTGTTTTCACTTCTTTTTCACAGGTTCCTTAGGCTGCTGGTCGCATTTAGATCCGGTAACCGCACGCTTACGTGGCTTAGGTCATGGTCTAACCACACCCACCGGTCAATTTTCACTCAAAGATGTTGTCTACCACGATGCGGGCACCTACAAATGCATCGGCCAATCGCCAACGAATAAGAAGAAGCTGGAAGTGCTGCAGACGGTGGGCGTGACGGTGAAAGGTGAGTGAAAAAGTCTGGTTAGATTTATTAAAATGGTAAAATGCGGTTTGCGAGTTGAGAATCTAGTTTGGGAACAGGTTTTATTCTGGGACTTGAGTTGAATAAATCTAACGATTGTCAGGGCAATATACTTTCGAAAATATTATAATATTTTATTGCCTTTTCATATAATGCTTTAAACAACTATTGAAACAACATTTGTGTTAAGATTTTTTAGTTTTATAATTCACATCTTTTGCTGCCTTCTTAGCACTCCGTCATACATGAGGTTCCACTGTTATTGAACCTTGAATTGAATTGGCCTAATACTTAGCCTTAGGGTACTCCACTGGAGACAGAGTAGCTTTCGGTGCCTTCATTCGTATTAAAAATCAATCTTCAGTTTTTAAAATAAGCCCTTATAATATTAATGAGGTATTCTGGGGCGTGTATTTCATCCAGGGCTTTGATTATGTGTACCTAATGTCGAACGCATTCTCGACGTCCAGAGTACTTTTTTGTACCGTCTTTCCTCTCTGATCATCCGCCAGCGCCCTGAATTGTTAGCTCCAAGCGGTTTCGTATTATATTTTCATACGTTTTACCAATTGTGTCAGAGGTCAGTAGGATTAAAGTTCCTCAGGTGGTTTTTTTGGTTTTCGGAGGAGAAGTAAACTCTGTACTTTCGATGAGTCGCAGAGCACATCTTCCTTTATACAAGCATTGTACATTTTAGCAAACACTTGAGGTTTTGAGCTTATAGCTTCCTTCAGACCTCTGTTGGGTATGACATCGAATCCAGGCGTTTTGATATTTTTTATTTTCTTTACTATGGGCAAAAGCTCTTCTTCCGTGACTAAGGGGGTGACTCTGCAGCTTCGTTTCGTCGCTTGGCTCACTAGGAAATCCGATCGTGTTTCGGAAATAATGTTTCGACTACTTTTCCCATAAAAATGCATTTTTAGGTTACCGCTGCTTATTTTTTGAAATCTCCTCGGCCTACCGTAGAAAAACACATTTATTTGGCAATATTCGTCTTTTTCATCACGGTTCTTTCACTGATTACAGCAACCCTCCAATTTTTCGATACCATTTTTCTAGTACTTCAAGTTCAAGAAGCCCAATCTATGGGTTTTGCCATTGAATTCTAACACGGCGCACTGTCTTCGTGAAACAGTACTTTCTTTTGCTTCGAATGTGGTTGTTTTACGCCGTTTTCATGCTTCGAACGGTCCAATAAAGCTATAAAATAGTAGCCGTTAATGGTCCAAAATTGGGTTCATTACGCTTGAACATCTCCAAACACTGCTCCGAAGCATCAGCTCCTAGCTTCTTTTTGGTCAAAATAGAACTCGTATTACACCGACTTTACGCAGAGCTTTCTGATATTTGATATCTTTAGAGTGCTTGCTACCTCAAAAAACTTCACTTTACGGTCATCCACTACGTTCATCGTCATCGGTGCTCATTGCACCTCTTTTACAGTTACCGTACCAATCCTTGATGGAAGATTTTCCTGAGACAATATCCGAAAACTCGCGCCATCTCTGTGCCAGACCGACTTTTTTAAATTTCTTGTTATATATAATTGATTAGCGAGACGAGCTGAGTCCATTTAACCCTGTACGTTTATCCGTTCGTCCGTGCATCTTGTCCTTCAGAGTTTGAGATATAGGTCTGAAATTTCGCTGATTCTTTTAAGGCATCTTTTGAACTTGTGAGTGGGGTTATAGATTTCACATGATAGACAGTAACATTTGTTCTTAATTTTATTTATTTATTTTATATTAATTTTAGTTATTTCTTTATTTCATTTTAAGTTATTTTTTTGTGCTCGATAGTGCTCCAACTGCTTACCTGAAAACTTTATTCTTATCTCAAGTGCCTGGCTCGAAAAAGTGTTTGGAGTACAAATTTTTATGTTCAGTGGACTCAACCGCTCTTCAGCTACATTATACTAAATTAATTTGAGAAAAATTTACTAAATATTAAAGATTCCAACACATAAAACTTACACTCGTTTTCAACCGCCTATTGAAAGCGGTGAGCGCATGAAAATGCAAGCGCTCTCGACTTCACCTTTGAACCTGACACGCCGCGTATGTCTCCAATTCTATGGTATGCAATTACTCGCTGCCACCAGCATACACACACACAAATATAGCTGCTATGAAAGTGTGAGAGCGCCGCAACATTACAGCGAACAGTCATTAAGGTGCATGCATCGACAGGTATTACAGTATATAGTATAGACATACTGATGTACATAAAAAATATATATGGAAGTGTACTATATGCATGCCAACGCACATAGTAACACATACACACTGCTGCATGTCCTTGCATAAGTATGCGCTTGTGCTCCAGTTGCACCTAAATTACTTTTTCTGCCTGTGCGGAGCCGCCAGCACCAACCCACACACACACGCCCAACACATATCGATATATGGCTACATATATACAGTCGTATATTTTACAAGCATATCGCTTACACACTGCAACATCCTGCAAGTCAATATTTCCGGGTCAAGGTGCAAAGGTCAATCGTGTGTGTGCTGCAGCACTGAGGAGAAGAAGGCAAAAAGTGTGTAAAATAAAAAATAAAGTGTGTAAAAGTAAATTTTGCTCAATGTCCGCGCAGAGATCAAAGCATCATTAATTTTGTAGGTCACTACTACATATACATATACATATGTGCACATAATATGCATGTGTGTCTATCTTATCGAATGTATTAAAGCTGAAGACAGTTCATAGTTAAAATGAAACGAAATTTAATTAAAGTGACACAAGTGCGTGTCAAAGGTTGCACTGAAAATGTTGAAATTTATGCACTAACCTACATCGATAGTACTATATATGCGCGGATGGGCGCTTCTGTGCAATAAAATTAATTAAGGATTAATTACAACTTTACAGGTGAAAAAATACTAATTTAAATTTTTAAATTATATAAAGTATCGACTAACCTTCAAATAATTGCTATTAATATATATTTTTTCAGTAAGATATTGCTCACCAACTCTTCACTAACAACAATTTTCAAACCAAAGCGGAATATGTAGCATACATTTCAGCGCTGTAATAAGCTTGCAATGACTGCTTTCGATTCGCCAACTTCCAGAGAGTGGTTAAAAGACCCGGAAGCTCAATTCTTTCTTTAAATTGACAGCAATACATATAGGTTGAGGTTCAGAAAGCGAAAGCTTGACACTCGTATATTGCCACGTTGGGGTGTGTCTCGTTGTTGTTTGAAAACAAGAAGTTGATTGGTACCGTTTAATTGATCTAAATGACATTGTTGGTGCTTTCATAGACAATTTCACTATTAAAAGAACAGAACTCAAATATGAAAACTTAGTTACAATTATTATGGCAAGAATTTGGAAAATATGCTTCGACCAAGAGTTCAAAGTTATAAAACTTTCACAATTTTACTACTTTTTCATAGTATATCAGAATTTCGCGCCAAACTTAATATAGTTCTGATAGGTTCCACTCTACTTCATGAAATACCATCGTTTATGAAGCTCCCGATTATTTCAAGGTCAAATTTCAATCGAAGCTTAGAAACAAGCTAATTTAACTTAGATATATATAAATGGAGGGTATACAATTATTTACATATTGTTCAAGTCACTTCATAGTTCTTAAACTTATATAAATTTGGCATATAATCAATCTAATGGGCGATATATTTCGAAGTTACTTACTTTTTAAAGAAAAACACAGAAACTTAAAATATACATATTGAGGAAAGAACATTCTTTCGCTTTTATTTTTTGAAGATTGTCTCTTTCAAATGTCGGTCGCGGCTACGTCTCAGATGGTCCATCCCTTGATTTTCGATGACTCGTTCGATAATTTCGACTGGTAACTGGCGAATGACACGCGTAAGGCCTGAAACGACGCGGAATTGTTCGCAAAGACTTTACATATTATCACGGGAAAAATGTCCAACTGTGATATCATACGATATAAGTGGCCTATCGGCCGACCGAAAATGTGAAATTATCTGCTTATTGATGTGTTTTTTTAAGGGGGGGGTAAGGTTTGTTTCGTCGAAAAAAGACCTTTTTTCGTGAATTTTTTTAGAAAAAATCATTGCTGTAGGTTTATTTTACCTATTATTATATGAAAGTACAACATTTGAAGGATATTTAAAAAAGTTTTATCGAAAAATAGCGAGGAATAACGGATTTATAGTCGATCTCTGCAGACACCTCGAAAAAAAATTTTTGTGCGGTGACCAGCCTACAGCATCACTGGATCATCCGAAACCAAAAAATCAAAATGCTTTCTTTAGTTTAATAGTATAATAATAAATAATTTTTGGTACCATTTTCAAGCCAAAATGACGATTTTAGACGAAAAACTCGACTTATTTGTTATGGTAAAATTCTTAGAAATTAAAATTTCTGGAAAAACTCGACGTCATTCGAGAGCTATGTAAGTATATGTAGAATATTTGTAAAAAATTTCAAAACGATCGATGCAGTAGTTTTTTCTGTAGGCTGGTCACCGACTTTAAAAATGACATATTTGGGAAAATCGATTTAAAGTTTTGTACACTCAGCGCAGGTAGCTGGAGGTACCGTTGTTCAACCTGATGTAACTTCGTTAGTTCTTCTCCGAATGACCTAAAACTTTCACACAATATTCTTGAGATGTTGATGGTTCAGAAAAAAAATGGAAAAAAAAAGTTGTCAAACCTTAAATTAATAAATCCCTTGATTGATGCGATGTGTGGGAAGTGGCGCGGTCTTGTTGAAACCAAATGTCGCCGAGATCATGAGCTTCAATTTCAGGTATCAAATAGTCAGCTATCATGGCGCGATAACGGTCGCTATTAACGGTTAAGTTCTCATCGGCACTAATTTTGAAGAAATATGATTCCACCGGCTCACTAAACCACACCAAACCGTTGTTTTTTCCGGATGAAATGGCAGCTCTTGATTATTTTCAGGTTGCTCTTCGTCCCAAATGCGGCAGTTTTGCTTGTTTACATGCTCATTGAGCCAGAAATGTACCTCATAGCACAATAAACATATGATCAATTAATAGTTTTTAAAATCAGATACATGTATGCTGGATTTAACTCGCTATTTCATATTTTGTTTAACTTTTATTGGTTTTAATCGATTTTAGTTGTTATTATATTGAACACTACATCGATGAACATTTAACTTTGGGCCTAATTTTACATTATCCATTCTTCTCCACCACTTTGTATTAAAAATATGAAGCAAATTTCTTAAAACTATTATATGTGTAGTCTACCTTTAGGCGTATAGCTGCTTTGGGGGTTCACTTTATGTTTTTTCTGTTATATATTTTATCGCTGAGATTGTCTTCAACGTTAATAACAGTTTTTCCACATTTTTTCCAAATTGTTACTAAAGCGTCCAATATTTTTTTAATTTTAACATAAAGAGAAATATTTAAAAATTAATGTGTATACTTTTTATTATTATTATAATATTTCCCTTTTGAATATAGTATGATTTTCTTATCAATTGGTAGCCAAATTTTATTCGAAAGTCACTTTATAACCAGAATTATAACATACCAGCAGGCGCAGGTAGCGGCTATTGCTGTTATTAAGCTATTCCACTTGTTCCTAAAACATTTTTGAACAATTTTTCGTTACTAATACAGCACCAACAACACAAAATGATTTTTATATAAAAGCTCAACACTATTTGTACGCCAATTCGTTAATTTTTTATTAACAAAATTTAGTTGATTTAATAAATTTGCTCAATTTGTCTGCTATCAACCCTATAAACTGCACAAATTTCATAAAAGAACTCCGTCACTGTCAATTAAGTGCAAATTGAAAAATAACTAATTTCCCTGCCGCACTTCACCACACAATGAAGTATCCACTTCTGACGATTGCCTACAAAAGCAGCACTCGATTTGCTTCATTTGCTCTTTAGACATAATTTAACTGAAGCACAGTGTGCTTCACATATGTATGCAGTCAGTAGTGCAAATTAAGTGAGTAGTAGAAAAATATGTATATGCCACTTCTGCCACAAAACGCTTGACTTCATGTGGCGTAAGTGCACTACCGCCGCGATCTAATCGAGCATGGCGAGCAGGGTTGCTAGGAAAACGTGCAAATTATGACAAGTAATTACGCAAACAGTTATTTTCACAATTCCATTTGAAGCAGTTGTGTATATATGTGTGTGCGGCATGTTGAAGTATTTAAAATTTGCCACCACCAATTGCCGCCGGAGGCTGCCACACTCGTTGGTCAGCTTGTGTAAGCTTTTTACACTAAATTGTACGCTTAATAATTACATATACACATACACATATACTTTAGCATTTATAATTGACTACGTCGATTTGCTGATTGCATGTGTAAATGACAAATTGAAAGCACGCAGTGTCAAGAGTTTGTGCAACACTGTGGGTGGTGAAGGGCTGGGCTGTAATGAGAATGGTAAAAAAAAATTAAAGCAATTTTCTACATTAATATATAAAATAATCATAATTGAGAAGCACAAAATAAGATTTTGAAACGAAATATTTTTCATTAAAAAAGTGTCACAAGTTTTCAAAATTTTTTGCTATCAAAATTATTTTAAAGACTTAAAAATTTATTTTCAATATTCCTCATTTTTAAACTCAACTAATATTTTTTTCTCCATATATAATATTATGCCCCCTCAACTTTCGCTTTCACGCAACAAACGCAATGCGTTAATTCCCGGCACGCCCAAAAGTATGCAACAACAATGCCACACATGCTTATTTTGGTCAACCACAACTGCAATTATTTTGTTAGAAAAGCAAATGTTTGTTCACTGTTTGCACATCGTTTTACACTCACTTTTCCGAATGTTTTTCGAAAATCCATTCTTGTGGCTTTGCTCAACTTTCGCATTTTAAACACACGCTCCCCCTAAATAAATACCACAAACTTCCAAAAAATATTCCACATAATTGTAGAAATATTAAAAATACGCAAAACTATGAAAAACACGGTTTGAATATATGCTAGCCAAAGTTATACTCGCTTATGTGAAAATCGGAATTGTTGCTGAATGCCTGCGGTTGGGACATTCGGCATATAAAAAAGTGGAAATACGTGAAATACAAATCGCTTTCACGTGGGGTTTCAATGTCGAGCAATGAACTTTCAAGCGGTAATATTATACATTGTGATAAAAAAGCAAAAAAATATAATTTGCTAAGTTGGTAGAACTGTTCTTAATTAATATGCCAAGTACGAGCACGAGCTGTCAATCAGTTTGTTTACAGCAGCTGCCTCAGTAGTGAGTTGTGATTTTTCCAATGGATAAAAGTATCGAACAAATCGAACATAAAATTTGTCTCAAATTTTTTTACTTTTACCAAATTTCGTGCACGAAATCATTGCAAATGTTGAAAAAGGCTTACTGTCATTCAGCTTTATCTAAAACGCAAGCCTACAAGTGGTCGAGACATCGTTGAAGACATGCCTAGTTCTGGACGACCTTCGACCTTTTCAACTGATAAAAATATTAAAATAGTGAAAACAGTGGTACCTGAAAATCGTCAGGCAAGCTTTATAGAGATGGCATAAGGGTTTACATTTCTCGCGAGTTCGTTCGAATGAATTTGGTAGGTGTTTTCGGTATGAAATACAACTCGTTCCGACAAAGCTGATTTTTTTTCGAAAAGAGTATGTTTGGAACCTAATTTAAGCGGTTAGTAGGGAATATTGCCTGTTTTTGAAATTTTTTTTTCATATAAATTTTCATTTTACAATAGAACTTTTTTCACATATCATAAGGTATATCGTGGAGTGTATAAACAAATTTTTTCGGAATTTTTTGATGACATCTGTCGGAGAAATGGCTGGGTGAATGAGATGCGTTTTTTCACTGGCGGACACGATTTCTCATGTTTGGATCATCTGAAACACAAAAACCAATTTATTCTTAAAAAGTACGTGAATGGTTATCGTCCCTATTAGAATCATTAAAAAATTTCGATAAATAGTAAAGTAGTTAACGTTTTTTTTTCAATTTTTCCCATGCTTGTTTACATAAATTTTGTCATAACATTGTCAATAAATTATAAAAAACGTAGGGACGATAGCCAGGCGTTTTGTGAACATTTAAAAAAATGGTTGAGTAGTTCGACCGGAATCATGTCCGCCAGTTTAAAAAAGTGTGTTTTGAGAAAAACGCGTTTAAAGTTTGAGGTGTGCACTCCGAGCGCTCCGAACGTCGAGCGGTATTATTATTTTTGGGCCTTTTTCGAAACCTTCCAATGGTAAAGTAAGCTTCTACATTAATCCTAAGGGTATAAGGGAGCAGAAAATGCCAAAAAAAAAATTAATTTTAAAAAGGTTACCCTACCGACTCCTTAAAGCCAAAAATGCAATAAATACCATCGGTCAACCAACGTGTTCTACAGATTTGTCTCCATGTGATAGTACGTTATTGTTCCCCAAAGTCGTTGGAGTAAGTGTATTACATATTTTTATATTATTTTTATATTTTGATTTACTATTTCCGTGTACTTTTTTGTCACAATATACACATTAAACTTATTTGGGAGGGGGGACACTTTTTGAAGATTCTCAAGCCACAGGTTCCCCTCTTTCGTATGAGCCGTTGTGTTAAATATCAGGCTTATATTTTAATTCGAGAAATACGAAGGCAGTAAAAACGATGCACAAAGACATTTCCGAAAGAGCTGGCACACGGATCGGTGTGGCATGGATTGTCTTAATGACATTCAGAATCAAAAGAAAAATTCCATGCTGTTTACTCTAACGGACTCGCGAGGAATGAAGGACGGTTTTTGGCCTCATGACAGGTCACATCTACCTGCGAGGTGGATGGCTATAAGTAACGACTATACTTGCAGAAAATGCGGAGAGGAGACATAAAGAAGGCGATGAAACACCACTCATGCTTCTGTCCAGCCTTATCTGGAACTCGTTTTAATGTCAAGGAGCTTCGCGGTTCAATGAACTAGATAAAGTATAAAGATTAAATATAAAGACACTTGGAGTTCGCTGCATTGACGTCCTGCATAACGAATACTTCAGCTGAAACTGAACCCCATCTGGCGTTACCAAGGACTATTAGTCTATGTATAGCGTTATAGCTGGTCTATATAACCTAGGTTGGGATGGGTAAAAACGTTGTGTGGATAACTTTTTTATTTGACATTGTATTCTCACGAAATTTGATATTGATTATTGGCTAAGGCAACGCTGCAATAACCAAAAATATTGTTCAGATTGGATCATTATAGCATGTCATATCAACTAACCGATCAAAGTCAAGATAAACATCTTTTCAGTAAACATTATTGTGTTTTCTTTCTTATATAAAAAAAAAATTTTGATCCAAAAGGTTTACGAATTCATGTGTAGGCAAAATATCAAAACTACAACAATAAAAGACAAAAACAAGTTTTTTTTTTTGAAAGCGACATATATATTATTGTATTGATGGTCAAGAGGTTTCAAACTCGAGTCTTGACTTTTTTTAAAATTATAAATTATAAGCATAATACTGACAACTTTTTCCTTCAAAGGCACAATTGTTGACACCGATTTCTTCGCAATTTTAGTGTGGTTAATATTCCACAATCCTTAATAAAAATTTTTAAAATAGCCTATTTTCTGGAAATTTATTTTATGAAAACTTTAAAAATTAATTAAAAATGTTTAGAATTTAAAGAAGATAAGTAAAATTTTAGAAATTAAATAAAACTTCAATACATCAAACGAACAAATTGGAAATGTACTACTCCCAACTTTTCTCTTCTGACTTCGTCGAAATATAATGAAATTATAAAACCCCTCACTTTGCTTGGAATTAACAGCGCACCAAAACAAACCGGCGCCGCACCAATCGTAAACAGATTTTACTGCACACATCCGGCAAAGCAAAGAATTGGCAAAATGACATGGCGACTGCAGACAGTCGAACTCATTTCCGTTTGCTGCATGTACTCATCACAATGATTTGAAGTATTCCAAGTATTAAGTACGCAGCTATAATTTTATGTGCTATATTATTTCTCGAGTCCAAAAATGCAGTTTCGTAGTTTAAAATAGCTGTCCGACGCTCTTCCACCAGCTATCGGTTTTTCTCCCGCTTACATGCCCCACTATCTCTTTATCCTTCACCCTTTATATATCTTTTTCTCTCCTTCTTTCTCCTTCTGTCATTATCACTCATCCCATGTCAGTAAATCACACTTCGCTGCCCTGCTCAAAACTTTTCAGGCTCACAACTACCATTTTTGCAATTCACTCTCCAATATCACCATATACTTTCCACTACACGGCCTCCTCCTCACATGACACCACACTAATTTCCCTTTCGATCTGCCCTTTTCTAGTTGGCTTTGAACTGTCGGCAAACAAATCACTGTCTTCCGTTCCATATTTGTCCGAGCTGCGGCGAGATGTCTGCAAAGTTTGTGTCATGGCGACAAGACAAATGCAAATACTCCATAAACCAATACTTGCGCCATCGCATGAAGTCCCAGAGCAATTCAAAAAATTTCACTCACACTCTGCAAAAAAAAACAGCCAAAAGCAATTCAAACTGTCGCTTTCGCATTGGTGGCAGCCATTAATTTGATGAGTTTCAGTAAGCAGCCATAGAAAGTGGGGGTCACATGCACACATATTATATGTATATACATTAATATATATATATATATATATAAATGTATATATTCATTTTAGAATGTTCAAAAAAGTTGTAAAACCAATATGGCCACCGCGTGTGTAATGGCGCGCTGAGGCAAGAAATTAAAATTAAAACACTTGTTCGTGCGCCTCTGGCTATGCAACGCAGCGAAAATTAAATTGCTAAGACAACGCGTGTTCATGAAAATTATAAAATTATTTAATAAATCGTTATTAAATCTAAAATAAATATTTTTCAAACTGGTAGACGTTGTACGCCTAAGGATATGCAATGATAATAAAAAAATGTATGTGTGTGTTTAAGTTGGCGCGATTTCGTTGTAATTAAAATAGCACGTTTAAGTGCAGCAGGTGTACTTTAAGTATTTAACTTTTTTACAGCACGATTACTAATTCGCTTAGACCTTTAAAATTTTGCCAATTTTTTATAACTATGTAGACCACTTGTGTTATAAGAAAATGCCTGTTGTCTAAAACGTTTATCCCTTAAACCTATAATTTATATATTTTCACAGTTAAATTAAACAGAAAAATTAGATTTTGTGCAAATTGGAATATTAGCAGTGTCGCATTGGAGTCAGGTATACTTAGCGCCTTAATGTAGGCAAAAACATTTTACCGTTTCTTTTTTAAAAGGCGTTTTTCTAAATTGTCTCAAAGAATGTTATTAAATATATTTTAACAATTTTAATATAGCAACTTCCAATTGCAATGATCTCAAAAAGAAGATGAGTCTAAGTACGAATCAAACTATTAGCACGCTTTTAATAAATAATAATATAGTAATATTTATAAGGAAGACCGGGCAAAACCCCGCACCTTGGTGCCAAGGAGTGCAGACACATTAGCCTATCATCGTTTCTGTTGAAAACTCTGGAGGATCTCATGAAATTGTACATTAAGATCACTATACCGAAAGGTAAACCGTTAAGGGCAAGGGAAATTGTTTAGATCAAAGGTAAGTCGACTGAAACTGCTTTGAACGAGGTAGCCACTTGGATGGACGGAGCCTTTATGCAAAGAAAATTTCTGGAACTCTTTAAAGTTTGAGTTGGAATCGAACACACGCAGTGCTAAGAGATCCAAAAAAAAGTTAGGAATTGCAACCAGCAGGGTGGGATGCTTTCTCCACGCCTTAGATCTTGGTTATTAACAATCTATTTAGAGAAGTCGGGAACCGAGGTAAGCAAAGTGTCGGGTAACAGTCTCCCCTGAAGGATCTTAACAAACGGAAGAAATTTAAACCGAAGGGTACCTTCAAGTGGTATCCAACTGTGCGAATAGGAACGGCTTGGTCGTCAATCCAAGAAAAAAACTGAAATGGTATTATTTTCCAATATGTAAATAATTACGGACGTTTTTTTTTTTATTTTTATTCGGAGGCTCATTCCTTTCATTAGCACTGAAATAACCCAGGTATTTATTATATAATCCTTAATATAAAGCTTTCATTGAGCCCAAATATTGAGGAAAGGGTAAAGAAGACATGGGTTGCCTTATACTGCTATAACTGATTCTACAGCTATATATAGGTGTAGATTCTCAACAAATGTGGTGTTTTGGCCCTACGCAGCCGTAGTCAAGCCAATAAAATGCTATAATGTATTCGTTTCGTGAACGGTCCTTGAAATGAGGAACGTGCCCATAAAGTTAATACGATTCCACGATTGTTGGCAGTTGGATTGTGACGAAGGTCGTTCTAAGGCTCAGAGAAACTGAGTATAACAGAGTCTCTCCGAAATTATTTTTTAATTGCATCCCTTTAAATTTGGATCACTGCGTCTCCGAAGCTATTCCTGGTAGCTATTTCTCCACTTACATACCACGAGGGAAATTTGGACGTGAAGCAGTCTCTGGAGAAGAGGCGCAGAGAGATTTTTCATAGATGGGTCAAAATTCGGAGGGAACATTGAAGGTAGTATTCTATAAGGAGCTATCCATCAAGCCTAGCTTTAGGCTACCGGACCACTGTACTGTCTTTCAGACAAAAGTGACAGGTATAGCAGTAGACTTACGCATGAGAGTGACAATGCTAGCGTTGAACCAGCAAACTGTGGCCCAGCTACTTAATTATAAGATACGTTTGGGTGCCAGGTCATAGCAGAATCGCTGGAACCTGCATAGCCGATGAGCGTGGAAGAGGGAGCACTCTTATCTCGTTGCCACGAGAAAGAAAACCAGCCATCATATTGCATTCTAGTATTGCAACTATTGGAAATTTGGCAGAA
This sequence comes from Bactrocera neohumeralis, assembly GCF_024586455.1. Lineage (NCBI taxonomy): Eukaryota > Metazoa > Arthropoda > Insecta > Diptera > Tephritidae > Bactrocera > Bactrocera neohumeralis. The sequence continues at coordinate 67,355,707 of NC_065921.1, read as the reverse complement.
AATTCACAAAGAATCAATGTAGTATGCGGTACATTATCGTGGTGCAAAAACCAAGAGTTGGCGGCCCATAATTCCCACCTTTTCTTACGCATAACTTCAAGCAAACGACGCATAACACTCAAATAATATTCCTGTTGACAGTTTGGTCGGTCGGAAGGGATTTGAAGGGCACCACAGCTCGATAATGGAAGAAAACTGTCAACATAACGTTGAATTTAAGCTTTGGTTTTTTGGCTTCGGTTCACTTTTGCAACGATATTCGGTCGATTATTCATCTTTTTTCGGGTTGTGGCACTGATGTCACTGATCTATATACTTATATACAAGTATAATATACATATTAAAACATTTGTTTCCGTGATATTCTTTAACTATATAAAATTTTATAAATTATTGTAAAATTATTGCGAAAATTACTTTTGAGAATAACTGCGAAGCTAACTTAAAAATCGAATATGTAAAAGAATAAATCTACCATTAACCATTTACACACGCGTACTTAGGTTTTAACCCGAAATTTATGTGCCTTCAGCGCCACTAACACAATCATTCAGCGCCTCCATTTGGGCGCCATCCACTCCTAACAACAGCACCGCTAAGCTACTGCGGTGCAACACTACGCGGCGCGGCTTTATTTGTTATTGTGCGGAGCAAACAAAGGCGAATTTATGTGTGTCGACATCCGTTGCAGTAACATGGTCGTTATTGTTGTTGCAACACTCGCCACAAACGCATTTAATGCGAACAAGCATCAGCAACAGCATCAGCCGCGTTGTCATGGCGCCTAAAAGCCTGCTTAAGCGCACACCACATTGTAGCGCCATTGTGTTGCGTGCAGTGAAAACCGTTAATATCTGCTTGCAACGCGCACACATGCGTGTATATGTGTGGCGGTATGTGCGGCAGCGTTATCAGCCGACAATTTTATGCTTAAATAGCGACAATGCTGCGCCGCTGATAAAGTGTTGCCACCACAAGTTGCACCAGCGCACACACACGCAAATGCGCAAACACAAATACCGACACTCGAGCACAGCACGCCATAGATCTGCAAACGTCATCAGCCGCTTTTAAGCGGCGGCAGTAAATTTACGTTGCATACTTACAGGCTGAAGTTATAAAATGATGCGTTGCAAAAGAGTTGGTTGTCGACGCCGGCAGTTTGGCGCAGAATATGCAACATTTTATGAGCACCAACGCCCATGCAGCTGCTGCCAACAACGACAACGACAACGCATTTGTACAGCAACAAAAACAAAGAGCAGTCGACAACAATTCAACTGCAAACTGTAAAACCGCAACCAGTCGCAACCACAATGTCCGGCTTTGGCAACGCTTTTGTTACATTGTCATAATTTTTGTTGCCCCACTCACATGCCGCACACTCCTACCTGCCTGTCTCTTCAAGCGCAACCCCCTGTGATGCTCGTGCCACAGCCAATGCGTAGCTTACTAATGCGACTAAAAGTGTAAGTGGTCTTGTTGTTGTTGCCTACACCACATTAAGCACTATGTAGTCCTAGTGGCACTATCACCACACTCGTTGTTGTTGTAGCTGTTGTTGCACGCCTTCCAACATTTTGCCTCAGCTCGGTTTTGCAACATTTTTTATGACTTGTAAGCGTGTTGTAAGCACTTATCAGCCTCTGTATGCAGCGCTCGTCGCCTGTGAGTTATGTGGCATACTTTAAGGCGCATCATTACGTGACAAATTGAAATTTCTAACAAGATTTACTTACCGCAATGGCTGTTTCGAAGTGCCATGCAATTAAATGTTGTGCTGCGGCAAACTTTTAATTTCGCTGAAGTTTCATTCTGAAGTCATAATTTTAAGTAAGTGCGCTCTTAGCAAATACATGGCATACATTTGTGCGCCGATTTGTGGGTGGCACCGTAAAACGCTTATGGTGACTCGTTGTGCGTGGTCCGATCAATTTGTTGAGTGTGTTGCAGTTTTAAACTAGCGCACAGTTTATGTGGCAGACATTGCAATGTACGCCTAAATGTATGTAAGCTACTAAAAAGCTTTAATTCGTAAGGCTTTACTTTATTATACAGTTAATCTAACATTCGGATTGGTGATAAAAGAGTGTAACCTATTTACGATTTTCGCAAAGATATACTATTTACAATTAAAATCTTCAGCCTAAAGGCATGCTACACATTTTACTGCAAAACAAATTTTATTAAGAAATTATCCGCTGAGTAGCTGTTTGCTGTTAACAAATAAAACAAAAATTTTTCAAAATTTACTAAAAAACAATTGAGCAAAATTTTAGGCGTTTTTTTTCTTTTAAATACGATTTCATTGAACTGAACTCTTCAAATGATATGATAAGGCCTCGCTGGCCTCAAAGTATGCTAATAAAAAGTTTAGAACATAAATTTCCTCAAATTTGTTTAAAAATTCAGCATAATTTTAGGCGTTTGTTCAAATTTGGATTTTAATACTTTTTCATTGGTTATTATTGAACTAAACTCTTCAAACGAAATCATAACGACTGTCAAATACTTTCTGATTGGCCTACAAGTATGCTATAAAAATTTAAAATTCATATTCGTCCAAATTTGTTTAAAAAAAAATGGTCAAATCTGAATTTTAATACTTTCTCTTTGGCAATTTTTGAACCAACCTCTTCAAGTGTTATAGTAAGCCCGGACAAATACTTTCTGACTGGCATAAAGGTATGCTATGAATTTTTTTTTTATTAAAATTTGAAGTTCATTGAAAAAAAAATTGTTTTATTCCAAACACGTTGAGTTATTCGACTAAAAGTGTGCTAGGAAAGCTGTCAAAAAGCTTTCGCATAATGAAAATTATGTTTTTCATTCAAATATTTACAGAATAATATTATATGAAGTCTACTTTTCGACTTTTGGGTGCAAGGTTTTAAGATAAATGTGAATATTATTATTATTTTTAAGGTTTTGTTAATGAATTCAAAAATTAAAACAAAATATTTGCAAATTCTGCCTACTTTTAGGCTAATCATATCATACGAAATGCCTTGAAGTACAAAAATAGCGTTATTAAAATGAAAATTTTACAATAAACGATAATTTTTGATATTTTTCTGAGTTATTAGGAAGCAATGCTTACATAACCTACTTTTAGGCTCCAAATTTCTTTCACTTTAGCTTCACCTAAACCCTTCCGCTCCTCAGTTCCAATTGCTTTACTATAGTCTTCTTCATAAATTTCTTCTACTTTGTTTGTGCGTCGTCTTCCATTTTGATTTTCGCCTTGCCTTTTCATTACTTAATTTTTCTTTTGAGAACATTCGCCGTGCTTTACTTTTCTTCTATGCGGCGCTAAGCCCCTCTTTGCATATGCAATCTTCGGCATTGCCGCACACACGCATATTTATGAAAATGCCCTCACTCTCACTGAAGTTTCGTCAACCTATTTGAAATTCACTTTTTACCTACTTCAATCGCCATTTTCACATAACTGCGCATACTTACGCACAAGCCAGTGCATATGTGTGTGTACGTGCGTGTAGCTTGCCTCATTTTGTGCCTTTTTTGCGAGCCCCCCTGCATTGAAATTCATTCAACCATTTGCTCATCTTTATGCTGTTGCGTGGCAGTTGCTTGGCAACAGCTGCTTCAACATGCTGCTGCTATGCGTAAATTTATGCAAGTGTGTTTGTGTGTGTGTTATTTTATGCGCAGAGCGCTTCTTTGTATCGCATATGCATGAGCTTGCTGCGGTTGCCTGCGTGGCGTTGCTGCCACATATGTTGCATCTGTTGCTATGCGCAAACATCACAGGCAAACAAACTGCGCCTGTTGGGTATGCAACAGTTGTGGTGTATGCTTTTTCTTTGATTTTGGTGGCGCTTCCTTCGCTACGTAGGCGATTGTGGTTGAGTGAAAGTAGTGTGTGCGTGTGTATACCCAAGTGGTTAGTGGGTGAAACCTTAAGTAGCTGAAAGCAGAAAGAAAGTTGCAAGAGAATCGCGATTAATAGTTAAAATATGCAGAAAATATTAATTTTATTTCTTAAGGCTTTGTGGGAAGTGTTGAAAAATATAAAGCATACCTGCAGGAGTTCATCTTAACTATTTTAAATAATGATAACCGAGAAACATTTAAGTTGAGTGTTCTTGTACTGAAGTGTTTTGTGTCGAGTCCTGCGAACTCCCTTCATTCCCTAGATCTAGACGTGAAACTTAAAATTTTCGACAGTTGGAGCAAATGCCTTTATCTCGTCTAACCACATTATAATTAGAGTTGCGATGAGACGTCAATTCAATGGAAGAAACGATATCGTTCGGAACCATCCACACAATAGAGGGCTCTGAACTTACCCACAGTCACTTTTTATACACAGCCTACAGCTACCTACTCAGCGATACTCCTCAAATTCAGCCAGTTTAACGCCTTCTGGTTATTCTTAGTCGTAAGACCTAGATTTCTGTATATTTAAACGCCTTCTACGCTTAACTTGAGAAGCAGAAATGACAAGTAAAATTCTCGGCATTACCTTAATTCATTCCTAGTTTAGGCAAAGAAAAAGAAGCTCCCGCTTGAGACTTTGCGATTTTAGGAGATAAAATTCAGTATATGATTTCAAGCCACGAGATCTTGTTTAACCCGTATCAAAATAGCGAGCAATTTGCTGAAAGACACACTCGCGAACGTTCCACCTATACTACACGAACTTCAGCATGGAGGCCATAAATACCATGTAATATAATTATATTCTTTGATGTCCTCTCTTTTTTCAAAATATTATATTGAGCTTGAATAACGTAACCCTAGCAGCTGACGAGAATGTGACATCAAGGGGATTGTCTTCAACTTGTAACGAAGCTTTTTACTATCCGCGTGCTGTAGGTCAGAGAATCGACTCACTACCCACTTCATTCGTGACTACCAGCCCACGTACGGTAAAGACTGAAATGCCTCCCAGAGGATCATCTCTCCTCGAAAAATTCACTCCTTGCTGCCGTAGCGTCACCGTTGCTCCAAACCTCCGTTGAATAATTTTTTTTCCTACTCTGCCGCGCTGGGGTGCTAACGGACGTTCTGCTTCGGGAAACTATGTTGGCGACCGCAATGTTAAGGTTTGGGTCGGTCAGAGGATCAACTCACTAACCTTAACAGATGGCATTCACAAGTCAGGATACCAAGACAGGCCAGAGGATCGACTCACTGCTGAGTCTGGTGCGAAACGTGTGTATACTAGCATAGTTCTGTGCTGACTGACCATCGTAAGAATGAAAAACAATATCTTGTGAACTACAGCAACCTTAGCTAGTAGCAGAGTAACATTGTCGACGCTTAATATTACTCCAGCTGTGTATCAATTCAACTACTTTGTTATATTATCTCAGTTTTTCGGACACCGACATGCAATCAGATCGCTCTTTCACCTCTGGATTGAATATTCGTGTCACTCTTCAGCTCGAATAGATTTTCGAAACTTTAAAGCTTCGACTACCTAAATTTCTTTTCACCTACCAGCAGCTTTATCAACTCGAAATTCTATGATAGTTCGGCACGTCCGATGAGTTCAACAGTCCATTTTCACTCCGTTATATATTTTTTTCCTTTACACTCGTCCATTTCTACTTGCTGCTTGTTCTAACTTGTTCCATTTCGAAGTCCAAAAGTTAATTCTAACTGTTTCACAGAGTGCCATGGCTGCGCTCGCTGCATTTAGTTAGTGGCAAGTTTGCCAGTTTCGTACTCGTACTATGTAAGCGGAAGTATGAAGGTCTGCATGTGCTCGTATTAGGCGAACACACTGCTGCAAGTTTGGCTAAAAGGTTGTAAAAGCGTTCAAGCTCATGAAAGTAATCAACAGCAGAAATAGTTAAGCGCTGCTGCAGCAACTAGCCAGAGACGACAGGAGATCCGAGGGACACACCATTCAACCCATTGATACATGATAGGTCAGCAACAAAAAGTGTGTGTGAATTCGTGTGGGTGTTCGACTTTTTCCTCTACTTTTTTCGTTCGGTTATTAGGTTAGGTCAGTTGAGCGCGGCTCTTAGTGGGTTACCAGTTGACTGTCGCCGCTCGCTGGTTCGTTTGCTCTGGTGGCAACTACTTGAAAAGTGAATTAGTGCAGTGTGCCAATGTTGCAACATGACTGCACATTGAACGACCTTAAAAGCGGGAAACATTTTGCCAAAGTGTCACCAAAGTCAACTATGCAGCGGGTTGTGAAAGAGTAATGGAGAACACCAATTTTCACGACAACAAAACTACATTTACAATTAGTAAACTTAGTTGGTGGCACAGTTAGAAAAAAGTTCGCTTAACGGTATTCCGGTTGAATATACAAAGCCATTGGTGAATATAAAAGCGAGTTAGAAGCTTGAAGCTTTCGTTTCCTCAACAGACATAGTGCTGCCACGTTTTGTTAGAAAGAATGTTGTTCTCTGTGGTCTTTCGACATATTGACGCCGTCTGTCTTTTTTCTTTTTCAATAATAACAGTTGTCAAAAGAGACAAAAAACCGTTCTCTTTGTTAATCCTTCTATTCTGAGTTGTGCTCAAAACAAATTAAGTGCGAAATAAGCTTTTTCAATAAACACGAATTCTGTTAAATTTTTGGAAAAATCTGTAAATAGTTCCTTCAGGGCAATTCTTACATGCAGCAGAACAGTCTTCGAGTAAAGCCGTTTCGTTGCCGTCTTAGCCGTCTTAGGAAAAATATAGTTCGATGGTGATCAATCTGTGCGGTACACACTATTAGACAAATGAAGATCAGACTTCACACGAATATAAAAAAAACATTTTTTTATCGGTAAATTTTGTGCATATTGTTTACATAACTGACAAAACGAAAAGCCTACCATATAGAAGAAATTTTTCGCCGATTTCGTCCTTCAAAGTCTCCAATATTATATTGCATTACAATAGTCACTGTTGTTGGTCTTTCCTTTTTCGAGGTTGTCACTAAAAATTATTCCATGCGCATGCCGAAATACAGACGCCATAATCTTGCTAGTCGACTGTAGCGTTTTTCCACGCTTTGGAGCGTGTTCATCATATGTAGTCGGATGCCTGTCAATTGGACTTCGGTGTGAAATAGCGGAATCATGTGTCATCCATTATCACATATCGATGCAAAAACTCGGGCTTTTTACCTTTGAACATCTCCAAACACTAATCCATATGAGCAACTCGTCGCTGTTTTTGAACGAAACTTAACATGCTATGCACTAACTTTCTCATAGCAAAATATTCGTGAATGAATTGATGTACACGTTAAGCTGATATTTCTAGAGTGCCTGCTATCTCAATCAAACTCACTTCACGGTCATCAAAAATTATTTTGTGAACTTTTTTGCTACTTTCGTCAATTACAACCTTTTTTGGGCCTCCGCCGCGATCAACGTCTACGATGGTCATTTCCAAGTCTACACTTAGGATACGAATCCTTGATGATTGATTTTCCTTTATTAGTAATCGATAACGCGTCATCAAGCAAAATGTTTGCTTCAACAGTATGTTTTGCCCTCAAAAATCAATATTTTATCAACACGTGAAATTCTTTTTATAAATTGTTTTTCACAATAACAAAAGTTGCTTCACTCAAAATGATGGAATTCACAAACTAACGATCCGATCTCAAATTTATACACGCGTTTTCTAAAGGTTAGGGCTAAATAAAAATCATATGGATTTATTTCTCAGGCCGAGGATTTTATTAAACCAGTCTGAGTCTAATTCGATCAGTATTTTAAACACTCAGGGTTGCCACATGTTAAAAATAAAAAGTGTCTAAAATAAAAATTTTAAAACGCAACAAAATTTTGGGCATTTACTACAGAGTTTTTAAAATTGATTTAATTAAATTATAGTTTGGCATGGGATTACCACATTTTTCGAATAACTTATATTTATTAACCAATATTTTTTCGCACTAATTAGCTAATTCACACACACTAACCTAATTCAAATACTTTAATACACTGTAGCTTTAAGTTTTATATATTTTATTTCAAAATTAACAAAAGCTGAATCAAAGGCGCTTCTTTGATACATGTATGTATTTGATAAATAACAAACAACATTTATGAAAATTTTAAGTGAATCTGAAAAATTATTATTTAAAAAGTTTTTATGGGAAAAACTATGAGAACTGTTAACTATTTAAACATTTCATATACATTGTTGTTATGAAAGAATTTTCGAAAGCATGAGCTTTGTAATACACTCGGTAGATACGTTCCTCAGAAAACCGTGTAAAACGAAACCGCGTAAAAAGAAAAGAGGCGTTTCCTATAATAAAATGGGGGATACATTTCATGTCATCTGAAAACCGTGTAAGATGAAATAAAAAACTATATTTATTTCAAATACAAAAACCATGGATAAGCGAAGTTCAAAAAATTTCACAATCTCATTCTCGCTTATAGAGGTTTTTCGCTAAAACCCGAGTGCGATAAAATAACAGTGTTATTTAGGTCCACACAATAGGCACAATATTGACAAGAAAACAATACAAAAACAATTGTAGGAAGTTCCACGAAAGTTAAGAATGAGCCATAAAATAGCAGATGTTAAATTGTGTAGTTTGTTTTGTCATTTGCTACTGCATGTGTGTATCTTTTATGTATGTATGTATTCTTATTGTAACTATAGTACTCCTAAATAATACACATAAATAAATAAAGCTTTACTGTCGCTTATAGTGGTATAGATAAGTAGCATTCTCACGATTGGAATTTACGGAGGTCCATGAGGGAAAAAAACTATCTCTTACAGAACTGTTTCTCGCTAATAGAGGTTTTGGGAGCTTAAAATGACGGGTCCTGGCTATAACTCTTACTTATAGAGTTTTCTTACTAATCCAGTTCTCACTTACCCTGGTTTGACTGTATAGTACATACAAATTATATGTTCGTATGGCATTTCATTGAGCATTAAAACTAAAAATACATACTTCATACAGGTAAAAAATTGGTAGAGCAAGCAAAAGACAAAAGAAATCTGTTAATCCGGAATTAAGAACAAAAAAATTAAAATAGAAATAATGAAAAAATATTTACATAGCTACATAATTATTCGGCACAACTTGATAACCAGCGCAATTGTTAGCGAAGAACTGGACCAAAGTCGGTATCATCACTGGAGATATGCATCAAATTATCCAATAGTGACTTTCGTCCGGTAATCGAGTTTTGTACTGTCGAACTACTTTCCGAAAGGTCTTGCGCCGTTGACTTTTTATTAAAAAATCTTTTATAGAAAGTTGAACTTTTGTTTTTTTAAGTTCTTTATAGAACTCTTTATACCCAGCAATACAATTATTAATATCTCGTTCGAATTTCAGGGCACGTTCCATATTAAGATCATTTTTTAAGAAATGATTCACCATACTTTTACCAAATGTTAGGCCGTCATCAACTAAACCACCAGTTAGTTGACATATTTCGGTCTTCTCGTCGTTATCGCTGTTATGGTTCTCAGTTTTGCCCTCATCTGTTATTAATTCAATCAGACAATCACCATCTAGTGATTTAGAAAGATGATAGATCATTAATTCGTCGACATCTTCAATTATTTTGTCTAGTTCTGCTGAAAAGTTTTTAGCTGCCTTTTCATCAGCTGATGCGATTTCTCTTTTAATTTTTAAATTATGAAATGCGTTTCTTTTAAGAAATCCTGTTAGCCATCCATCGCTAGCATAAAATTCCTTTCTCTAATCTTGGCGACTTGTTTATGGCTCCGATATCTGCAGTTGCTTCTAAATTCGTAGTGACTTCTGCTTTGTAATATTTCCATCTACAGATATTCTCTTTTGCAATAAATCCTCAATCCAAAATACTACACATTTTTCCATTTTTACTAACACTTCATCTCTAAGGTATAACGATGTTTTGAAAGCATGTCTTGTTGAACTGATGACACATTTCCGTATTTCATTCTCATTTTTTTTAATTTCTTCGTTTAAGCCAAAATCCTTGCCTACAGATGCTGAATCTACACCTCTTGCTAGACAGTCCAAAATTTTTAATAGATTGAGAATTTTTAACAAAAAAAATTTTTTCCAGCCGTGTAGTGGGCAAAGGCTGCCTAGCCGCATTTACAGCTAGCAATTTCAGCGCCTTATACTTTAGACTGATTATTGTGATATACATATACATATTTATGTACTATATATATTAATACATATGTATACAAAATCTATGTACATGAGCTATATTTCAAAAATTTTCATTCTAAGCCATTAAACAATCATCTTCATATTCAGTTTTCTCTTCCCCACCATCTCCTACTTATATCATTATTATTATTATTGCTCTGTGCTGTCGTTTTTGTTGCTTTTTTTTTTTGTCAATTCTACTCATAGAACATTTTCGAAAATTGCCACTGAAGTCTCTAATTTAATTTGGCCACAACAAATTGCCACTTTGGAAACAACGAAACTTTTGCATGAACGAACGCCAGCGACACACTTACATACATCCACACACACTTACAGCCGAATAGACAAACTATACACACACACAGCTAAGCAAAGCAAATGGCAGAAGGCATTAGTATTTTGCATGCACTAACAATTTACTGCGCAATAATATTGCCGTAAAAGTAGAGGAATCGCAAAACTAGCACACATACATACACACACACGCGTACACACATACACAGCCAATGTTGGACAGCCTGCAGCAAGGGTGCGGGTGCGGTGTCACAAAAAAGACTAAAGCAAGCAATAAAATATTTACAAATACAACGAGCATAACACAAATTCTAACAACAACAACAATATCCACAAAAATAACAATAACAGTTCCTCGAAACAATTGCACAAGCAGTCGAACTTCAGCTAACGGCAAAAACAACAACAACAACTATGCGCAAAACTTTTCATTTGACTTGACTATTTTCGGCCACGACTTCCCTTCACTCATTCATCTTTGGCGGCCTGCCGCGCCACTGCCACTCACTTGCTTTGCATATCTGGCTGCCAACAGTTTGTTTGTTGTTGTGCTTATTTTTGTTGTAGTTATTATTATTATTCGTATTCTTTGGCACTACGTGTTGGCGTTGTTGTTGTTGCTATTATTATTTTTCCTGCATTTAGCGTACGGCTGCTTGGTTTAGTTGCTGTTGTTGTTGTTGCCGTATTTGCTCTCCTTCGCCAGTCACATACTTGCACTTATTCCCACTGCCATTCATCTTCATGCTATTACTCGCTTTGTTTTTGCTATTGTTGCGCCCGGGCGTTTTTTGTCGAGCTCCACTTCCACTCATTTTCCATTCCATTCACTCGCTCATTCGCATTTCGAATAAAGTTAACATAGCAAATTACTCAATTCTCGTTTAACAAAGTTTTCAACACGCTGCCCCGCCCAGCCTGCTCTGCCAAATTTAATTTTCATACAACTACAAAAATAACAACAACAACAACTGCTACGTGTGTGTATAGTACAATGGCTTTTGTGTGTTTGTCTGCTCGAATGGAATGGCAGTGTTGTGAATAACGGTGAATTGTTTTATTCTTGTAAAAATTTCTTCGCTGTCAAGTTGTGGTTGCTTTATTATTATTGTTGTTATGTTACGGTTGTTTCAAACTGAATATTTAACACATATTTAAGTGAATTTGCTGACATTTACATGATTTGCCAAAGTTAGACAGATTTGTGAAAGAATTAGGTCATTTGTTATGGACACTGCCGAAATTTGGCTTTTGTTCTAAACGGAAGCTTAGAACACAGGAAAGCTTAAATGCTTTAAGCATGTAGACATTTATTATTAATAATCTTTGGTAAATCAAAATTATTACTCAAATTATTATTTCAAATCACAAGCAGCTTTTAAGTTTGTCATTAAGCTAAGCTTTCATAAATAAATTGAGCTTTCATGTGTGATATGTGTAATAAAAATATAAGTAATTATGAGGATCTTATAATATACGATACGTATTCTGGCATATTATTAAGCGCATTCAGCTTTTGTTTTAAATATTTGGCAGAAGATAGCTTTCCCCAAGCTTTCACGAAGCTTTCACAAAATATTACAAAAGTTTTGGTAAATAGATGTATATTGTACACATTGTATTTATTTATTATATTTAAATATTTGGCAGAAGATAGCTTTTAGGAAGCTGTCTTCAAGCTTTCTGGAAGCTTTCACAAAATATTTCGCTGTTGAAATAAAATATTATGTATGTTTTGGTTACTAGATTAATATACAAAACTGTTGACATATAATAACATAAAAAATAAAACTTCGAGCTTTTGCTTAAGCTTTTGTGAATCTTCCACCTAGCACTAAATTATGTGTAACATAAAGAAAAGTAATTATAATGTACCATACCTTGCATATTATCAAGCCCATTCTGCTCTTTCTTTAAATATTTGGCAGAATAAAGCTTTCGCGAAGCTTTCTCGAACTTTTCACAAAATATTTCCTTGTAGATTTAATTTATTTGTTAACTAGATTTATATTCGAATTTTTCGGCATATAGTAACATTAACAAACAAAACATTGAGCTTTTACTTTAAAGATTTGGCAAAATAAAAGTAAGCTTTTGCAAATCTTCCACATACACTAAATTATACAAATATATGTTTCGTTGCTTTGTGGACAGTTTACTCCCGAAATTATTAGAATTTACCTTTTCGTCCCCTAATTTCATACTTTTGAAAAAAAAGCTTTCTAGGAAATTTCACTCCTCCTTGTATTGCAAAAATTTAATGTTAAATACATTTTGAGCTTAAATTAAATAACGGACTTAAATAAAGAAATGTTTTTGCTACTATTCACATTTTTATTTTAGTAAAGAAAATTGTATGAGCAAGCTTCCACGCAACTTTCATACAAACAATAGATTATCACATGTTTGGTAATACGATTTTCATCAGGCTTAATTTTTAAAACGTTCGTTAAGTAATTTTTTGTTGTACGTAAATTTTTGAGTAACTTTAGTGCACCAGAATCAGGGCCACGCCTACAATCATTTTTCTGGAAGTAAGCTTCACGCAATTTTCATACAAAGAAAAGGTTATCTAATTTTAGCTCATTCGATTTACGTTATAATCTTTTAAGTTCAGCTTTTAAAGCTTTCATTAACATTTATTGGCATAAGTAAGCTTTTAGGAAATTTTCAAACACTTACAAAACACTTAAGTCGAATAGTACTTAACTCTTAAGTCATTAAACTTATATACACAATCATAGAGCTTACCATTTATAGCAGTTTTATTCGCAATTTTTTTTGTGAAGTGAGCTTTCTCGGAATAATATAAAAAAAAAATTTAAAAAATTCAGCAATTTTATTGCAACTGACTCAAAAATTTACTTGAAAAAGACTCCCCTCTGGTATTCTGTAAACACTTTATTAAGTTTTTGTATAATTATTTTTCATTAATTAAAATGAGGCCAGATATACCACAAAAATTTCCAGAATTATGTAGCAATAAACCAAGTTGAGCCCAACTTTTGTATTGTATTTTGTATTGTAATTATTAAATTTGTAAAGCTTATTTTTAATACATGTATTATGATTAGTATACTGATTTAATCTATATCAGAATATCAAAAAGGTTTTTTGGGTAAACAAATTAATAAAAGAGTTACCATAAATCATAAGCTTTCACGAAAGCTCATTATCCGACTCAATATTCTACAGTATACTGAATGGATCTAACAGATTAGTAAAGCTTTTTTATATAAAAAATTATTGAAAAAATCAATATGTACAGTATAATATTATAAGCTTTCACAAAAGCTCAATTTCTGGAAACTTTTTTCTTCACTTCTTCTATATGTGTTTTGCTACTTATCTCAGTTATAGAGATCAAAATTGAGCTTTAGCAGTACTTTCATAATCTAAAGTTTTCCTTTTCCTGTCACGTGCACTGTCGAGGATCTTGACTCTGTTTAGTTGCTAAACATTTGCAAACAAAATCTTGTTGCTGTTAGGAGATTTTTTACGAAATTATTATATTGAATAAAGCTTTTACTTTTCGGCTGTAATTTCAATTTTTTTTAAATAATACCATATTTGCTTTTTGGGAAAGCTTTCATGCTTCGAAAGCACAAATAATACAATAGATGTAGAATTTCCACTGAAAAGTTATTTTACTGGCACAAACAACATTTTCATTACTTTCATTCCCAAATCCAATAGATAGGATTTTTCGCACAAGCAAAACTATAATTAATTGATATGAAAAAGAGCTGAGAGTAATAGGCAAATCCCCAGCAATGGCTGAATAGAGTCAACAAAAGCTGGCAACCATCAGTTGCCCACAAAAACTCATTAAAGTTTGCACAAATACAAGCGCACAAATTTGTAGAAAAAGAAAGAAGCGGATGGGTGGCAGAAGAAGAAGAAGCAGCATGAATATTGCAAGATTATTTGAATGCTGGCAATAAACAAGTGATTTCGTGTGTCAGTGTGAGTCTACGAGGGTATATGTGTATGTATGTGTGAACGCATATGTGTGCATGTTAATAACAAGAGTGCGCAATAAATTGCAGCATACTTTTGGGGGAGGTCACAAGTGCCGAACAAGGCAAATGAAGCAGAAGCGCTTGGTGAAAGGAGAAGGTAGAAGAGGTGGAGCATAGAAGGGATAAGAAGAAGTTGAATCAAAACAAAAAACAACTTTAGTGACTAGATAATCAAAAAATTTGCAATTTTCTACATGATTGCGCACAAGCTTGAGTACATTGAGTATTCAAAATAAATGCAAAGTTATAAATGGAGCGAGGGAACGCAAGAGCAGAACAGGAGAGATGCAGCGGAGAATAAAGGGAGTAAAGAAGCGGCAAAAAGCTTCAGTAGAGACAGGCAAATAAATTGTTCATTTGCTGCTTGCGGACATAATAATGGGTTGTAAAAATTATTGCAAAAAGCAAGAAGAAGAAGCAGTAAGTACAAAACAACAACAATTACAATTAGTTGGGAGATATGTATGTATATAAATTCATTATTACTCTTGTTGCAAGAGCGCTCAGATGTACACAGAAGCACACTCGTACACATATACATGCATATATCCACACACACCCACTCACATATGCACTGAAATATTTGAAATAACAAAATGGTTGCAAGTGTTAAGCTCAAATGAGCATTGCTGCCACATAGAAAACAACTTGCAACAAACTAAGCCATCACTCAAGTGTCTGCCAGTGTGTACTCAAGTTGCAATTGTTCTTTATTACTATTTTTGTTATTATTATTATTGTTGTAGTTGTTGTTGTCTATCACTTAGTGGCTGGTTTGTGCACATATCAGCTACTCGCAAGGGAGAGAGTACAGATGTATATAAGAAGGCGGTTAAATACTCTCCATACCAGTTTGAATACTTTTTTTGCTGTCTAGCAATAAAAAACAACAACACATTTTAATGCAACCCAAAATTCAAATTGCGAACTGTTTGAAAAAAAAGCTGTAGCAAGGGTATTAGCGATGTATTAAATGCTTATGGGACCCCTGTTTTAACACTTTGAACTCACTCACTCTCTTCTACCGCCTGACTGTCCGTTTTTTCGGCTCTTTCGCCGAAGTTTTTTGTGGTGTAAAGTCCATTTATGATTGATGTGTGTGTACTCATTTCACAAAAACATGTAAATGGATATGCAAAAGTCTGATATTCCCAAATTAAGCTCTACTACGTAGCGTCTGGTTCATTCTTTGAAGCTTTTAGAGCTTTTTAAGAGCTTTAAGATGTTACAGGTATATTATTGTAGAGTTGTTAGGAACTTTCGATTACTCTTACTAAATATTAATGAAAGTTGGCTGACAAATATCAATATGGAATCAATATGGAATTAAACGCTTTTTATATATTTTTTTAATTAGTCACTACCTTTAAGGCATTCTTATTAACAATAATTTATTTTCCTTAGTACATTAATCCCTTTTTAATATTAATTTCAGTTTAGCTTTAACCGAAACTAAAGTAAAAACAAAAGCTTAAAGAAGAGAAAGCTTAAAAAGTAAAAGCTTTCATTTTTATAACAACGGAAACTTAAACTAAAATGTATCGTTTTAAATTTTCGGTATTTGAGACTTCTTACAAAAGCTTGCATAGCCGTTTTCACTAATATTACAATATCAAGTTGAAATATTATTTGCTATTAATTTGAAAAAAATACACTATTATATGGCTTAGTTCTAATATTTTGCCTTGTTTTCATAAATAAAAAAAGCATAAACTAAGGATAATTGAAAGCTTCCATTAAAATGAAAGCTTATTCGAATTTTTTTGAAAAATAAGTATTTTTATTCGAACTAAATCAAACACTTTTCTTACTAAAACACAAAATCTTTCTAATAAAAAGTCAAAAATTGTCAAAAAATGCCAAAGCTTTAATCAAAATGAAAGCTCATTCAAATTTTTTTAAAAATAAGTACTTCAATTTGAATGAAATCAATTGCTCTCATTACATTTATAGTATGAAATATTGGTGAAAAACACGAAAGCTCCGATCAAAATGAAAGCTCTTTCGGCAATTTGGAAAAAAAAGTCGTTTCCTTATTTTTCAAGATGAATCACTACAAAAACCATACCATTTTTTTTATTGAAAAATGTTTTTTTTTCGCAAACAGCAAAAATAAAAAAAAGAACTAAACGAATAAGAAATGAAAAGCTTTCGAAAGAATTAAAGTTGAAAAATCGACCTATTTTATTAAATACATAAATTTTATGAAAACTAAAAAAATCTCGAAACACAAATCGAGGGGACCTCTGTTGCTCAGATATTGACACATCATGTACTTGAAGTTTTCATCGCAAATGTATGAGCTTTCACTTTGTGAAATTGCTTAAATAAAGCATTCACATTTATGATCTTTCAACTACATTTTGCCTAAATTCGAATTAATAAATACTATATCACCTTCCCGAAGAGCTCTCCATTTTCACAACCGTTGCGTTGCACTATCTGAAAAATTATTTATCTTTTTCATAGCACTCACACCATGTACGTGCAACCAAACATAGTCAGTGAGCAATTTGTCCACGACACACGGGCGACCATAAAAGACTATAGGCTAGCAGATCAAGCATGAACCAATGAATCCAACCAACGATGGAAAGCCACCATCGGCCGAAAGCAATCAGTGGCCAGAAGTTACAGCATGAAGAATTCCATCGAACAAAATGGTGAAATCGAAAAGCAAATGGTGCGAGAGTCAAACGAAACAACTAAATGAAAATGAAAATTGTACGATAGCGACGAGAAAGCGCGACGCTCGAGAGGCCAAAGCAAATGCGTCGGAGTGGGCTTAATAATATTTTGTAGGGAAGAGTTGGGGAAAATGACCGAGGTCAGCCGTGTGTGTCTGTGCCGTCGTAAACCGTTGCCATATATGTATTTGGGGTGTTGTACGCGCGCGCAAATTGCCGAAAATCAAATTAAAAATCTCACCAATGGACAAAAGTGAACGAGCAGTGCTGCTGCAAGGCCACAGGGCATTGCTGGCGTGTGTTTGGGTGCACTAAAGGTGGCTTAGCAGCTGCGCCGTCAACCAACCTTGGCACAACCACCATCAATTTGGAAATGCTGCCACATGCTTCGTTGGGCAGCAGCAAAGCGTTGTAGCGCCCTAACATATGCAAAGGTTTCCAATATGATTTTATAGAATTGTAAGGCCTTTCCGGCAGGCACCAATACCAGTATGTACATGTATGTAAACGCAAAATAATGGCGGCCTGGAGTTTAGGCAAATAAATTAAATTTTTACACTCGAAAATTCGCACACGACACTGCAATTAGTAACGGTACATGTTGTGTTACGGGGTTGTATGTGCATATTTATTGTTGTTGTTGTTCAAATGAATGTTTGACGTCAATTAAGGCGTAGACATTTTGATGGTACTTAAGCGCTTATTGCCAACACCTGCGCCACGCTGATGAAGTGACAGCGATTGCAAAAAAAAAAATTGTAATTTAGCGAAATTGAAAAAATATTAAAAAAAAAAGTGCGATTAAAATGTATTTCCGATAAATTGATTGAATTTTTGACCATTTATTATTTTTTGGAACTGTTATGAAAGCTTGGTAAAGCAGCTTTCACATATGGCTGAAATAACTGTAGAAAAATTTGGATTTCAACTTTTAGAGCTTTAATGAGCTTAAACAAATACTTTATAAGCAGCTTTCACATATAAGCCCCACGGCTTTCGATGTGCTTTCGCGTTTAAAAGTACGAACAAAAAGTACAGATGAAAACGCTCAATAAATATGATGACGCTATGAATAGCTGCATCTGCTGAATCGATAGAATACTAGATTACCCTAAGCAGGTACCACCCAAGTTTGCTTCTAATCCTCAGTTTTACTCATGACACTATTCATGCTTTTATGTTTCACAGTTTATTAATAGCAATGTAAGCTTTGTACGGTGAAAGTTCTATATGCCGTTTATAATTTATGTCCTTCAAAATAAGTTTCTAAACTTAATCTTCGAAAGCTTTTACGTATATTCAATGTATATTCATAGAAGCTTTCTAAGAAAACAACATCTGCTCTTTCACCAATTAAATTGAAAAATAAGATTTTTGCTTGAACTCAAATATATATATTTCTCTAAGGGAAAGCTTTTTGCAAAACTAATTATTTCCATGAAATAGTGTAGCAATAGTTTACTTCAGTTATTGGATGAACATATAATGATGCCTTTTTAATAGACTGCTCTTAAAACTTAATGAACAGTGGTTTTGTAAATTAATCATTGTACAATGAAAGCTTTGTTTATAAATGAATATGCATATGAGCTTTTTAAGCAAATAAAATAGTTAAGTCCAGGACTCTCTTCCCATAATTTAGTTCGTAAAAAATATTTCTGCTCAACGTACATATGAGCTTTCGCAAAGTGAAAGCTTTTTAAGGAAATAATATAGTTGAGACCAATTCGCTCTTTCCAAAATTAAGTTCAAAAATAAATATTTTTGCTTAACTTACATATAAGCTTCCGCAAAGTGAAAGCTTTTTAAGCAAATAATATAGTACAGACCAGTGTGCTCGTCCCAAAATTAAGTTCGTGAAAAAATATTTCTGCTCAACTTGTATATAAACTTTCGCAAAATGAAAGCTTTTCACAAAACATTTTATTTCAAAAGCTTCATTTATTAAATATACAAATACTTCTTTAATAGACAGCTCCTACGAACTTTTGTTGTACAGATAATACTTTCTCAACAGATAGCTCCTACGAACTTTCGCACTTCACGCCAATTAAAAGTATTTAGTAGACACTCTTAAAAGCACTTCTTGTGTTCGAGAAAAGCACAAAGCGAGTAAGATTGTCGAGCGCAAATCAGAAATGTGAGTAAAAATACAATGTTGGTCGTGGTTTTTCACTTAAACTTTTCAACTCACTTTCAAGTTTGAAATCTTTCAACATTTCACAGGGAATATATGAAACGTGTAAATGTAAGTGTATATGTTAGTTTGTATGTGTGTGTACGTATAGTTATTGTGTCAAAGTTAAGAAAATTACGAAACTCCATTACGAAGTGTATTCTTGTCACGAGAAATTGTGGAATTACACAAGTATATAATATACATATTTACATATATACTTATATGAAGTTGTATATAAGCAAGATTTAAACCTATACAACTGCTAACGAACACATGTATGTATATGTGCGTATATATATATACAGCTCTATTTGTGGTATGAGTCAGTTGCTTGCCACCGCCAGCGAGTTGGATTTATTAAGAGTCTCTTGCGCGTGGTAAGCCAAGTTAAGACGGATGAAATGAAATTATTTTAAAAGCTTTGCAAAAGCAGAAGACGTCAAGAAATTGTGCGAATATGTTCGGAGTTATGCTTCTTCAGTTAAGCGAATTGAAGTGAAACTTTCTTTGAAACACTTGTGGCGTGAGTCGACTTCGTTTTCTCAAAAAGAAGCGGTTATTAAAAGTATTATTTTATATAAGGGGTCATCAATTTCGAGGGCTTCAACTTTTTTAAAGAAAAAACACAGAAACTTCAAATTTAATGGAGAATGTTTATTATCATTCGAAAGAACATTTTCTTTAGAATTTAATCTTTGAAGATTATCTCTCTCAAATATTGGCCGCGGCAACGCTTTGATGGTCCCTCCGTTGATTTTCGATGACTCGTTCGATAATTTCGACTGGTAACTGGCGAATGACACGCGTGGTGTTCTCGCGGATTGTCCGCATAGACTTTAGACTTTACATATCCCCACCGAAAAAAGTCTAATGATGTGATATCACACGATTTTGGTGCCCAATCGACCGGTCCAAAACGCGGTATTATCTGCTCAGCGAAGTGTAATAAATCCCTTGGTTGTTGCGATGTGCGGAAAGGGCGTTGTCTGTTTGAAACGAAATGTCGCCGAGAACAAGCTTCAATTTCAGCCATCAAATAGTCGGTTATCATGGCGCGATAACGATCGCCATTGACGGTTACGTTCTCACCGGCTTCATTTTTGAATAAACATGGAAAAATTCTTGCACCGCGAAGCCTACTCCAAGAGGGATCTTCTCCGCGCACATACTTCCGAGAGACATGTGGGTGAGGCGGAGACGCTTGATGGGTCAAAGTTCAAGGAATAAGTTAGAAGGGGAGTCTTCTTTGGGGAGAGTTGGTTTGATAGTCTGAAACAAGAGTTGGTTATCTCAGATTACCAGATCAAGCAGAAGTGGCAGCTATAAAGGTGGCAGGAGATGTATGGGGTTCCCCAAGAAAAGTGATATGATTTCTTTAAAAAAACACACTAATTGAAGTTCTAATGTTTTTTATTTAATGTGAAGTACAATCGATACAATTAAGTTCAGAATATAACATCATTCAAGTGGCCTCCACGATTTCTTTTACAGTAACGAATTCTATGAACACAAGTTTCGAGTACTTTTCCACCAAATCAAGTCGTATGTCATGAATAGGACTGTCGATATTGCCCTCTTACGCTTACCATTGACTTCAAATAACTCTACAAGAATTAGTTTAATGGTGTTAAATCACAACTTCTTGGAGACCATTCAATGTCACAATTTCTTTAAATAATCGCATCTCCAAAACTTTCACGCAATAATATGGTTGTTGCCCGTTTTGTGTGGCGCGTAGCCCCGTCTTGGTGGAACCAGATGATGTCGAGATCAACAAAAACGACCAACCAAAAAGTTGGTTATCACCGATCTCTACCGCTCTCTATTGACAGTATCGGTGTCACTAGTTTCATTTCGAAAGAAATACGAACCGACGATTCCACCAAACCAAAAACCACAACAAACTGTCAAGTTAGGTGGATATAATGGTTGGTCATGTATAATTTGTTGATTTTCTTCGTCGAAGAATTGTCAGTTCTGTTTATTTACCACACCATTTAGATGAAAGTGAGCCTTATCGGTGAAGTTGATTTTCTTAAAAGTCCAATGGCTTCAGTTCTTGGGTGGAAACAATTTTATACAAACGCAAGCCCAAATGCTGTCTTAAAATCCGCCAGATTGTGGATTGAGACAGACTCAATTAATGAGAATGCCTTAGAATCGACATATTGTGGTCTTCAGCAACACTTGCCTGATCGGCAGCAATATTTTCATTACTTTGAGCGTTTCTTTGTCTTATTGACACTTTAATATTATAAAAAGAAAATGCAAGATCGAAATTTCCAACCATCCGACAAATAGTGAGCACAGATGGACGCTGTCTTCTGGCTTACAGTGGAACATAAACATGCATGACCTACTATCTCTTAGCAAGATTCATGTGAACACAATGATCGGTATTCTAACACGATACCGTCCCACTGTCAGTCAGAAGGCAAGGCTAATGATTATGGAGAATGCATTTGAGTAAGATGAGGTGGCAAGCGGTAGTTTGATCCATACCTAAAAGTTCTGCTAAAAGTTCTGTGTATCACAACGGACAGGCATGTCTAGTTGTCCAAGAGAGGAGAGATTATTCGTGGTCTCACCAAAAGTCAGCATATTTACAGAGCCGAACTTAAGCTAAACGTGTAAAATTGAAAATATATATACATACATTAGTTTGCTTCAAAAAAAAATTTTGAATTTTTTTTTCAACTTTTATCCACTCAAATGTTAGTGCTTGACAAACAAAGAATCCTCCCTCAAGCCAGGCGCTATAGCTTAACTCACACTTTGTCGCGGGAATTTTTAAAGTTTGAAAAGTGAACTTTCTGAATATGTGATGGTTATTTTTGAGAAACGAAAATTAGTTGGTGAAATTTTAGTTTGAATGAAAAAACGAAAATTCCTATGTTAAATGTATGAGAACCTGAAAAAAAAATAGCAACTCATAGAGTTAAGCTACAGCGCCTGGCTTGAGGAACGATTTTATGTTTGTCAATCACTAACATTTGAGGGGATAAAAGTTGAAAAAAAAAATTCAAAAACTTTTTTTTGAAGCACCCTAATATACATAATTATATACATTTCGATATGGTTGTCACCAAAACAAAATTTTATAGTTATTATTATTTATAATTAACCGATTTTTAAACTTTCCGAAAAAGAGTACTGGAAAAGTCTAAACGTAGACTAGTCTAATCAAAACTAGAAAATATAGTGTGTGTCTTAAAAGCTCTAGAGGAGAAACGAAAGCTTTATTAAATTGGCTAAAAGCTCAACTTACTGACTTCTCAATAAAGTTTTCTCCAACTAAATTTGATTGTAAATATATATCTACTTATATATATATATATATATATATATAATAAATATTTGCATAAAAACATATCTTCATATTAGTAACTAAAATAATTAATTAATTAAGTAATATGAATTAAGCTTGTTCAATAATAAAATTTCTCTGTTCAATTATCCAGGCTCTCCCACCGTTGTGGCGCGCAATTCGACACCAGTCGCCTACCCCGGCTCGCCGTTGCATTTAGCCGTAGAATTCTGTGCCAATCCGCCCGCGCATGCCGCGCGCTGGCTGCACGGCGATCGTGTCTACACGCCCGGCAATCAATATGGCAGCACTGTGCTGGCTTACGGCGTAACGGTAAATTTGATATACATATACGCTTTAGAGTGCAATAAAAGCTAACAAAAATATTTTTCTGCTTAACTTACAGGACCTGCCCACACCGTACTGCAAGGAGGCGCGCCTCACCTACGTCAGCATGCACGAGCGCGTGCCGCGCACTTTCTACTTCATCGTTTCGTCGCCCGGCGGCGTGGCCGAGGCGACATTCAAAGTCAACTTTACCATGCGTTATCGCGCCGTCTCCAACACGGTGGACGATGAGGAGGAAGAGCTGAGCGAGCCCGAGGAGATACACTTCCCGGTGTTCGGTGCGGGTGCGGCGGCGCGTAGTGCGCGTCGGCAGCTTGACTGCGCCGGCGCGTTAACGTGCATACTCACAACATTTGTGCTGCTGCTGTGCAATGAGCGCGCGCATAGTAGGCGTGGCTGGAGTTAGGTGGTGTGTGTTAATTTCGTTTGGGTTTTTTTGTAATATTTTCGTTTTTATTTTTTATTCATTTCTAACTAACGCAACTTCAAAACTAGCTTGTAATGCCAACTGTATGTCAAGAGAGAGAGAGAGAGAGTATTAGCGAATACTATAAAATCAAATTACTACTAACGTCTAACTATATACACATACACATATATATTTATATATATATATGACTATGCTAGAATATCCTAAACCTTACTATATAAGCGTATATTTGAGCAAAAACGAAAAAAAAACTTGCAATTTTCCAAAATGAATATGTGTGCTATCCTATCCTTAACTAAACTAAACTAAACTATATTGTATACATACTGCATACCCCCACTATCACATACATGCATGCTTAGTTGACTAAGTATATACTTAAGTACATTATATACTAGCATTGAACTATGTAGCTCAAAACAAAAAAACAAAAAATACATTACTTAATCCCCTTCCGCTAGCCAAGTGTAACTACTTTAGTAACTACTTACAACCTAAGCACTTGCTAACTACATTATATGGTACATACATACATTACCTAGTTAAGTAACGACTTCGGTAATTAGTTTTCTAAGGTTGCGGCAAATCATTTTTAGGTTTTTAGGCTACCATACTAACTATCAACCTACAAATGTATTTACTACTAGTTGCGTAAACAAATAAATGTTCTTTTGTTAGTCTAACGCAGCGATGTTGAGCAAATAGCCTGCTGCGCGCCAAAAAGTGTGCTAATCATTAAGTTGATATCAAACTGTGTACGTACATCTTTTGCATACAGTTATAAGCCGTTATAAAATAACGCTTCGCCTATTAGTTATTAATTGCTTGTTTAAAAGTTTCAATGTACAGCTTATGCACTTTCAAAGCATAGTTTTAGGCTGCCGAGTTTTTTGTGTGGTTCGTTAGTACATTGTAGCGCCTATGCTCTGGAAGGAAACTTTAGCATAACGAAGTTGCTGCCAAATTAAATTAAGTAGTGTAAAAATTAGTTCTTAAAGTGTTTTAGTTGTAACTTAGAAAAAAATATTAAAAATGCTCAACCGCAACAAGCTGTATTGATTTTAAAAATATTTTTCGATATAAAAGTTCAAAATTTTGAAATTTCCATAAAAAATATTCATAATTCGTTATGAAATTTTAAAATATTTTTCGAATTAAAATTTCAAAATTTTTCGAGTAAAAATTTCAGTCTGAATTTTAAAAATGTTTTTCGAGTAAAACGTTTCGAGTTTGCAAGAAATTTTTTTTTTGTTCTATACAAATTTCAAAATATTTTTTTAATTAAAATTTCCAAATTTTCCGCAAAATTAATACGTTATTTTCTGTGAATTTTAAAAGTGCTTTGTAAGTTTCCAAAAAAAAACTTATTTTTTATACTGCATAAATTTAAAAATATGAATTTGTATGATTTTTAAAAACGTTTTTCGAGTAAAAAATTTTGAGTTTCCAAAAAAACCAATTTATTCTGCTTAAATTTAAAATTATTTTGGACACAAAAATTTTCATTTTCGAGATTTGCAACAAAAAAAAAGCATATTTATTATTCTGTATGAATTTTCAAAATATGTTTCGAACAAAAAATTTTGAGACTTCCAAAAAACATTAATTCATTATTCTGTATGGATTTTAAAATTTTTTTACGAATAAAATAATTCTGTATGGATTTTAAAAATATTTTTGAGTAAAAAAATTTGAGTTTCGAAAGAAAACTATTTTATTATTCTGTATAAATTTTAAAAATATTTTTCGAATTAAAAATTTTAAATTTCGAAATTTTCAAAAAAATGTAATCAAAATTTTCTTTGAATTTAAAAACTCGTTTTCAAATAAAATATTGCAGTTTCCGAAAAAAACCTTATTTTCATTCTGCATAAATTTAAAAATAATTTTCGAATTAAAGATTTTCAATAATTAGGTATAAATTTTTAATCTATTTTTGGAGTAAAATAATGCGGAATTAAATATAAAAATGTTTTTCAAAAAAAATTTATGATTTTTTAAACTATTTTTCAAATTAATAATTTTGACTTTCGAAATTTCAGAAAAAAAAATATTTGTGTATGTATGAATCTTAAAAATATTTTTGGAATAAAAAATTTCAAATTTCGAGATTTCCAAAAACACTTTATTCATTACCGTACATGATTTTTAAAACTATTTTTCAAATCAATAATTTTACATTTTTTCCGAATTTTTTGAAGTTTTTACAAAATTTAAATTTTTATATACATATATGTATTTATAATGATATTAACTTTCAAATATTTTTGAAAAGGTTTTAAAATACTTTTCATACACCCAATGACAGATGTTTTATTATGATTGCCCTGTTTTATATACATAATTCTTATCGAAAAATAATTCTTCGTTATTTTCCAATATTATCCAATTTTTCCTTAAAAATCTTTTAATCACATCTTCATTAAGGAAAACCTTTAATTTTTAAATAAAGTCAAAAAACAAATTAAAATATTTTTTTCTTAAAAATCTTCGAGAAAATATTTTAAATCACCTATTTTTACTCAATTTTTCTCTTAATTAAACAAAATGTGAAGAAATAATAATATATTTTTTTAATCCAAATTATTTTTTTAAGACAAAACAACCTAAAAATTTTTGGTGAAATTTTCAACTCAAGTTTCTTAGAGAATTCGTAAGTTAAATATGGAATACTATTATATATCATTGGAATAATTTTAGTAATAATATCATAAAAATACTGTCGCCTTAATTTTTCAAACCTTTCCAATTTTTCAAAACCAACTTCTTCTTCAATATCGTTCCCACTTTTTTCAAACGATTTTGCAAAAAACCCCTTAAAATACTAATACTCCAAATACTTTAGTTTACTTTGTAAATATATTTGCCTCGAAAGCGAAATGAAAAAGTTTTAAAGTTAACCGCGTGTAATGTGTAAAAAATTAGATTAAAAAAAAGATAATTGCAAATTAAAAAATTAGTAAACGTTGAGTTCCTTTTTGGAATGGTTATTTTTTAATAATTTTTATATATAATAACATTAAAGTAAAAATTGAGGAAAATAAAATATCAAAGACAAAAAATAATTAAAAAAGATTTAGCAACCGACTGATTTTTGTTAAAGCATTTTTTAGAATTGTGCGTTTGTAAATTACAACAAAAGTAAGTTTAATTTGGGAAAATATATAAAAAACATAACATATTTTTAAGGGCATTTAAGAAGATTGCATACTTCTAGGCGTACAACAAATTATAATTATAGAAGTACTATTAGTGTATTTTGTATATAATAAGAAAATGTTATTTGTAATGTTATTGGTAAAAAGAAAAATAATAAATTCAAACGCAAAATGTGGTAAGAAATTCCTTCCAAAAAATTGAATTTGATTTAATTGTTTAGGCTTAAAAAAGTAAGAGAAAATATGGAGAAATAAAGAAAGGAGTATGAAATATTGAACACATTTTTAAATAAAACAGGTGATGATAATTTTGGTTTTGCTTAATAATATTATTTTATTTTCCAAAAAATTCAAATTTTCTCTGCTGAAAGTATAAAATTTCGTTAAAGCTTTGGCAAATATTTTTATATATACATATATATAACTAAATAAAGTATATAGGTCATAGTAACTGACAATTTTAAATTTCAGAGAAACTTTATTCTATTTTTATCAGCTTGGATTATTAGATAAATTTGTTTGAATTTAAGTTTTCTCAGTTTGGTAAAATGGAGTAAATTTATTTAAAATTTTTTTATTTCGTTTTCATCAGTTTGGTATTATGGTTTAAATTTATTTAAAAATTATTTTTCTCGTTTTGTTGAAGAAAGCTTTCATTTTTTTAAATAAATAAAAAGTAAGCGAAAGCTGTACGCTGTTAATGTGAAAGAGCATTTACTTCATTTTCATCAGTTTGGTAAAATGGCTTAAATTTATTTAATAAAAGCTTTCATTTTTTGAAATAAGTAAAAAGTTAGTGAAAGCTCTACGCTTTTAATTTAAATAAGCCTTTACTTCGTTTTCATCAGTTTGGTAAAATGGCTTAAATTTATTTAAATTTTATTTCTCTCGTTTTGCTAATGAAAGCTTTCATTTGTATTGAAATAAGTAAAAAGTTAGTGAAAGCTGTACGCTGTTAATTTAAAAGAGCTTTCACTTTATTTTCATCACTTTGGTAATACGGGTTAAATTTATTCAAATTTTATTTTTCTCGTACATAAAACATAAAAATAACTGAAAGCTGTACGCTATCATTTTAAAAACGCTTTCACATCATTTTCATTAGTCTATAAAATGGGTTAAATTTCTTTAAATTTAATTTTTCCTCTGTTTGCTGATGAAAGCTTTCATTTGTTTTAAAATAAGTAAAATGTAAAATGAAATCTATACGCTGTCATTTTAGAAATAGCTTTCACATCATTTTCATTAGTTATATTTTATTTAAAAATTCGTTTCTTCGCTTTGGTTTCATTTGTTCGAGCATAATTTAACAAATAATGAAAGCTCTGTACAAAAGATTTCTATAATTTTCCGTGCTCACCAACTTAGAGTAAACATTTGAATTCTTATTCCCATAACTATTACAAAATTAAAGCTTAAAATTCTACATGTTTTTATGTCTCAAAAGTACCTCAGTTTTGTATCGAAGCTCTTGGTTGAGTTACTTGAATACCATTTGGCCTACAATTCTCTGAAAAAGTTTCGCAAAATAGAGCCTCTTAAACAAAAACTGAGCTTAAGTTTTTTTGAGTACTAAAAATGTGTGCAAAAACATTTTGAGTTCTGGTTTTGTAATAAAACAAAGATCGAAATTAAGCCCTCCAATTTATTTATATTTTTTTATAATTTGAAAATAGTTCTAAAAGTTCCAAAATTGTAAATAGAGGAAAAGAGTACATTGCAGGATTGTGTTAAATGTTGTTTATGTCTAGCAAATAAGAAAATAAAAAATATTTATTTTTATGATCAATGTGAATATAAACAGCAAAAGAAATAAAACTCCAAGCAAATGTTAAGTGTGGCAAAAATAATCTAGGGAAACCGCAAAAGTCATGTTTGTAGCAACAAGAAATTACTTTATGGAAATTGTAAAAATTATTTAAGTAAGCAAAATAAGAACAAAACTTAACTGTAGTTAAAAGTTAGGGGTAAGTAACACAAACATTAAAAGCAAAACATAAAATTGACTATTTGCCGTGTAAGAAATAAACTTAAACCTATAGGTACACTGAAAAAAATATCTAGAGTTCTAAGGAAAAAACAGCTGCTATTGTAAAATATTTCATAGGGAAAATATTGCAAATCTGATTTTATAAAATCAAACGATCAAAAGCTATTTAAAGCAATTGAAATATACTAACATATATATTTTTTTTTGTATAATATGCGGTGCGCAACTATTTAAGAGGCATGTAAAATGGTTGGTTAAAAGTAGTTTTAAATTATTGCATAAATGTGTTAACAAATGATGTTGCAACAATATGATAAAAATTAAAAAAAATATATGAAACGCTTTTGTAATTAATTTCACACTTGAAAATATTATGGAAGAATAAGGTGAATGGTGGTATTTAAGCCATAAACAAAATAAAGGAAGCAGAAAGTCATAAGAGGATAAAAACGGTAGTATTAGAAACATGACGAAGGCAACAGGCTAGCTTAGCTTTTACTGAATACCGAAAAAATCTCAAAAAACGCTTTAAATAAGCTGCAGGGTTCCATCGAATGGCGAAAGCTTTTTTTTTTTAATTTTATGAGAATAAATTAAGCAAGTCTGGGATAAATGAAAGCTCTTTAAATGAAGCTAGACAAAATCTGAGAAAAATGAAAGCTCTTTTAATGAAAGTATGCTAGGTTATATAATTGAACTTGAACTTAGTAAGGTGGTAAAAATCCTACGGCTTTGAACATTAAATTAGTGATATCTTCAGTAAACGTCAACGTCACAATTAAGCTCAATTTAAAATATTGGATTCTTAAACTTAGAAAAAAGCTTTCCAAAACTGTATATCTATTCTCTTGGTTGATAATATATACATTTTTGTTTGTTTTAATTAAAAAAATACTTTGATGTTTAAAAGAAACATTTGTAGTAACCACTTTACTCTATTTTGTTATCAAAAGCTCCAATGGCACTTCAATTTCTAGTCTAGTCTGTGACTTTAGCTAAACACTTTAAACTACGACAAACTATTTTATTTTATAGCTGGGACTTTTAAGTGAATGCAAAAGCTCATTGGAATACAAAGATTTTATTTTTTTCCCACAACGTCTTAAAGCTTCGCCTGCAAGTCAAAGCTCTTTCAATTTAATAGTAAACTTTTTTAATTCGGAAGTTTACAGATGTGTATGTAAAGCCCTCAACATAAAGAAAGCTCTCAATTATCAAAAAAAAAAACTAATTGGAATACAATAATTTAATTTTTTATTTGATATTTAAAAGCTTTGTAAAAAGTGAAATTTGAAGTATTTCGGCAGTGATTAAAAAGCTCATTGGAATACAAAAATTTGATTTTCTCAAACAGCATCTAAGAGGTTCGGCTTCGGATTTTTAAATCTAAGTTTGACTTAAAGCTCTTAATATATGAGAAGCTCTCAATTAGGTAAGAAGATTTCTGTTAGAGAGTGAAAAAGCTCATAAAAATGCAAAAATTTGATTTTCTCAAACAGCATCTAAGAGCTTCGTCTTCGGATTTTTAAATCTAAGTTTGACTTAAAGCTGTTAATATATGAGAAGCTCTCAATTAGGTAAGAAGATTTCTGTTAGAGAGTGAAAAAGCTCATAAAAATACAAAAATTTTATTTTCTCAAACAACATCTAAGAGCTTCGTCTTCGGATTTTTAATTCTAAGTTTTACTTAAAGCTCTTAATATTGGAGAAGCTCTCATTTATGTGAGAACATTTCTGTCAGAGAGTGAAAAAGCTCATAGGAATACAAAAACCTTCGCAATTAAATTTAAAGTTTTTTTGCAGTGATTTTAAAAGCTCATTGGAATACAATAATTATATTTTTTATAGGATATTTTAAAACTTTGTTTAAAGTGAAAGCTCCCATGATTTAATAATGGGCAATTTTTAGTGCCCAAGCTTCCAGTTGAAAATCTGAAATTCTCAACATTATGAAAGCGCTTGATTAAATTTGAAGATGTTTTGTGGCAGTGATTGAAAAAGCTCTTTGGAGTACAATAATTTAATGTTTTGTATGATATTTTAAAGCTTTGTATAAAGGGAAAACTTTCATATTTTAATAATGGACAATTTTTAGTTTCGAAGCTTGCAGTTCCAAAGCTTGCAGTTGGAAATCTGAAGCTCTCAACAATATGAAAGCTCTCGTTTACATGTGTTTCGTAAAAGCTAAGGGAGTTTGTGCGCAAACGTTAAACGGAATACAAACAAACGCCAATTTGAAGACATACAAAACAAGATGTTGATTATAGGTATTATGTAGATGTTAATGAAAAGCAAATGAATTCAAAATTCAAAATATTAAATAAAATTAAATGTGAACATAAGTAGCTATTAATAACGTATAAGAAATAATAGACTTTAAGTACACAAATTCAATGATGAAGACAACAAAAAGCTAGTCGTAATGTTAACTGATGGAAAAAAGAACAACAAAAGAATTAATAAAAGCTGAAAATAACAAAAAAAACTATAATAATAAATAATTGAGTTGAATAAAAGTAACTTATTTACAATGCTTAATATTTAAGAATTATATTTAATAAAGAATTGTGCATATAAATAAAATAACAACAGAAACAAAATACTAAGAGCGCAAAAAAAAAATAAAAAATTTTGGAAATAACATGTTTTGGTAAGCAAAAAAAAGCTAGAAAAAAATAAAATTACAGCAAACAGTAAGGCAGTAATAACAACAATAACACTTAAAACCGCGCCGTTATAAAAGAAATAGATCGAATGCATTCAAATGGGGAAAAATAGCCAATTTAGATAAAAGAAAAGCCGAAAACACATTGAAGCATAACAGTGCTTAACAGCCAACAGATGAATGAATAACAAAGCAAAGACGAATGTTTCAAACAACTACAGAACATGAATTAAATGAACCAACAAAATGAAACACAAATTTAAATAAAAGAAATGAAAAACAAATTCCAAAGTGTTTTATTATTTAAGGGCGAGAGGGATAAAGGCTCATTTTATTTGGTTGCCAGAAACGCATTTAAAGGACGCATAATGACCAGCAAACAAGCAAATCTATTCTCAATCGGTTTCTTTCACTTTGCTTAAATGTTTTCGTCAAACCACGCGGTCTTGCTTTAATAATGGTCTGTCTGCATCTTGTAAGCTCTTATTGCCTATTCTTGTTATATCTGTTCAATATGTTTCCAGTTCTCTTTGTGTCACTTATTTCAATGGCGCAGCACAGCATTATGCTGATTATTATGGATGATAGTGTATCTCTTTGCCTTACTACAGGCTTAATGCTGAAGGCTACGACTTACTGTCTTACTTTCAATACAATTTTGCGCATAGTCATCATTACAATTCTAATATATTTTTCTGATATTTTGCACATCCGAAAAGTTGTGGTGATAGTAATCCCTTTAATGCTTTCGAATGTTTGTTTAAAATCAAGAAATATCACACTTACATAAAAACAAGAAAAAACGTTAACTTCGGCTGCACCGAAGCTAATATACCCTTCACAGGTGCATTTCTTTTAGTAACTATGTGTTCAGTTTATATGGAAGATATATGCTATAGTAATCCGATCCAAGCAATTTTTTCGGATATTATATTATTACCTTAAGCAGCAATCCATGTCAAATTTCGTAAAGATACCACGTCAAATGCGAAAGTTTTTCATACAAGCTCTTGATTCCGATCGTTCGGTTTGTATGGCAGCTATATGCTATAGTAAGCCGATCTGAACAATTTCTTCGAAGATTACATTGTTGCCTTAGAAAATAATCAATACCAAATTTCGTGAAGATACATTGTCAAATGCAAAAGTTTTCCATACAAGAACTTGATTCCAATCGTTCAGTTTGTATGGCAGCTATATGTTATAGTGGTCCAATATCGGCAGTTCCGACAAATGAGCAGTTTCTTGAAGAGAAAATGACGTTTGCAAAATTTCAAAACGATATCTTAAAAACTGAGAAACTAGTTCGTATATACAGACAGACGGACAGCCAGACGGACATGGCTAAATCGACTCAGCTCAATATACTGATCATTTATATATATATGTATGTACTTTACAGGGTCTCGGACGCTTTCTTTTGGGTGTTGCAAACTTCGTGACAAACTTAATATACCCTGTTCAGTGTATAAAAATACTATACTCATAACATTTCTCCATGGAATGTTTGAGCGAAAAATTAGGTCTACCGTTGACCTCCCAGTACTAAATCCGGAAATATTCAGGAAGGACTTGGTTTGATTGGTTTTAAGTCTTTTGTTTGAAATCATAGCAAATATTTTGTAAATCGTTTTGAGAGAAATATACCGTGGTACTTTTTTCAATTTGTTGTATCACTTGTTAGAGAGTGGGGATTATAATCGCTGTATTCCCATCTTTTGGAAGCGATCACCTGTTCCAGATCAATGTTGTCAAGTGCTTCCTGAATGAATGCAATCAATGAACAAGATGTCTGAGTTTTCTATGAGTTCAGCTATTGTATTATCCTCCCCAGACGACTTGAAGATTGCTAAGTGTTGTGCGGTCATAATATGCTCTAATCCGTGTGAAAATCAAACACATCAGTATTAAACAGCTCTTTGAAGTGTTCAAGCCAATCTCTCCATTATTTTCTGCTTATTTGTAAGTACTTTTCATTTTTATATATATTTACCCTCGGTTGAAACCCGCGTTTTTCTACCTTAATTTTTCTATAGAATTTGTAACATTGTTTGCCTTTAAAATCTAACCTGTTTCTAGAACTTTCTTCATGGTTTAGATTTTGTTTTTCTGACACGCTTTTATCGTTATTTGCATTGTTTCAATACAACACTGGTCTACAGTGGTCTTGTTGCCCTAGATATAAGATCGGATTTAGATACATTTATGCTCATAATTCAAGACACTATCAATGATTTCGTAAAATTTGTTTTCGTTTATTTTTCAATCTTCATCTGCGTTACAAAAATCAGCAAACATGAAACAAAATAGCATACTTATTTTTAATATTTGTTTAGTTTTGAAATATTAGGATGCATCGAAGTAAACAGAGAGACAAAGTATAAGAGACCTGTATTTATTATTCCTTCGTCCTCTATTATTTTCTAGTTAACAATATTTTTTAAGGATCAGCAATCAATGAACACTAATACCTTTTTCTATCACTTTTGGAACAAATATCTCTCTGTTTTTCACCAAAATTATCTGAATAATCCCTAAATGTCTTCTAATTTTTGCGATTATAATCTAACATGATATTCTTAGAATAATACAGTTTGTGAGCATATATTGAATAATTTCTTCATAATTTGGTGGTTTACGGTTACCTAAAAAAGTTTCGGCTATCAACACTACATTTTTTACTTTTCGGAACAGTACGGAATTTTGCGGAACTCTATCTTTCATAAATTGCCGTATTTGATGACTAACACAGACTCCCCGTCTCAGCTTTTCCATACTAAGTTCGGAAATTTTTTGCAAGTACATGCGAATTATTCCTGAAACGAAACCTAAATTTCCATTGAGTAAAACAGGATATTTTGTAAGAACTGTAATTCGAGATATCTTCACGTTTGACTTTGATCCAAGTGATCCGGTATAAAGTAAAAGGGTGTGAGGATTTCCGAGTGTTCAGAAACGTGCGCTTTTAGGAACCAAGATCCTTTGAATCTGATAGCAACTTCTGAGAAGCACACACCTTCCGACCATGTCTACAGGCACCATGTGCAAGATGGCGTTAAGTTCTACGTATGAAGTGGACCTTAGTGTACCACACATGCTCATGGCGCCGCTCGTTGAACGCTCTCGAGTTTCTTAGCAAGTGCGTAATTGGCTTTACTATGGTGTCGTAGATCCAAAGTTACGACTGTTTCCGGAAAGACGTTATTCAAAGCTCTCTCAATATCAAGGAAGGTGCCAACAGTGAATTCTGTAACCCTAATGCCATTCTCAAGCCATGACACGATAGTAGGCAGGGCAGTATCAATGTCTTTACAATTAACATGGTGCGCTCCTGATAAATGCTAACCAGTTCATCAGTCTCTCCAAAGGAGCGCAGTACACATAATGAATTTTTCGATGATACTATATCTTAAAAAACAGTAATACATTTATAGTGTCAGAAATATGCTTGGAGTTGGATTTCGAAGAGAATATTCCCGGGCAAACATGTTTAACCCAGTGCGATATATAAATTTAGTCCACTTTTTTAGACGATATGACTTTGTTGTAATACTATACAAATGTGAAAAATTAATATTGAAAGTCATACGATTTATTAATTATACCCTGAACAGTGTTTAATAAGTTTAACCAAAAGTTTGTTACCACTAAATGGAAACATCGGAGACTCAAAGAAGTATAGTAACTTTACATTCGACATTTTTTTTCGTAGACAACTTTCTTTGTGTCCTTTGAGAAAAAATAAAAAAAAATATTAGACTCATATTTTTTTAATTTTGAAGTTATGAATTTTCAGCGCTTAAAAAAGTACTTTTAAACATTTGCGTATACGATGAAAAGTATCTAATTACCAGCCGCCTTATTATTTACGCTTTTTTTCTCAGCTTTCCAATGAGCTATACGTTCTGCAATTTTGTTTAAACAAAAGGTACATTTTATAAATAAATAAATTTTTTCAATTTTGAACTATTTTTATGCTATTCAAGGTGCGCATATTTTACTGCTCTCAAATTTAATATATAGTGTAAGCCAGTCCATGAATTCCAAATCAATATTTGTGCAGATTAGCGAAGCTGTCCTGGAAAAAAGGTAATATTGTTGTCATATCTTCTACTTTACTGGCGTAGACACCGCTTACGCGATTATAGCCGAGCTAACAACAGCGCGGCAGTCGTTTCTTCTTTTCGCAACGTGGCGACAATTTCACCTGCCCGGGTATTGCGTCGAATACTTTCAGAGCTGGAGTGTTTTCGTCCATAAGTACGACATGACCTAGCCAGCGCCGAATTGAACTACGTCAATGTCGTCATATCTGTATATCCTATAAAGATCATCGTTCCATCCAATGCGATATTCGCCGTGGCCAACGTGCAAGGGACCAAAAATCTTTTGCAGAACCTTTCTCTCGAAAACTCTCAACATCGACACATCAGTTGATGTCATCGTCCAAGCCTCTGTACCATATAGCAGGACGGGAATTATGAGCGACTTATAGAGTTTGGTTTTTGTTCGTCGAGAGAGGACTTTACTTTTCAATTGCCTACTCAGTCCAAAGTAGCACCTATTGGCAAGAGTTATTCTGCATTGATTTCGAGGCTGTCATTGTTGTTGCAGTTAATGCTGGTTCCAAAATGGATGAAATTATCTACAACTTCGAAGTTATGACTGTCAACAGGGTAATTGCTATTCGAACATCGTCATCGATTGGGAAATCGGGTTCGCCTTCTCCTGGCGTTATGCTTTCCCTGCCATTCAGCAGGCTGGAGAAGTGTTGGTCCATAATTGGGGGTTCTACACAAGCTCCGGTCTTGAAACCTTTTGTTAGTCGCCGCATTTTTTCGTAGAATTTTCGAACATTACTAATGTCGGCCAGCTTGTCAAGCTCTTCATACTCACGCATTTCGGTCTCTCTCTATTTCTGTCTGCAAAATCGTCTCGCTTCCCTCTTCAACTCTCGGTATCTATCCTAACATTGCGAGGTAGGTAGTCTGTTTTCTCTCCACTGAGACACGGCACTCCTCGTCGTATCAGCTGTGCTTTCGCATTTTGCGAAAACCAATGGCTCGATTGTCAGGCACACCTTTGACAAATCTCAAGTCCTTTAGCCATATTAATAAAGCCAATCGATCCTTTTCCATATTAACTTTCGTGATAAATAGCAGTAAAAATTAACCGATAAAAAATCAAACAAAGTAGCGAACGCTTGCAACGCGCTGACTCAACCGAGTCCCAGTAAAGGAAAGTGGAATGAACTTCGTGATGTCCACAAGCAAGGCTTGCTCTCAAAGACTAACTGCTTGTAAACACATAAACAGATTAAAAAAACCTCATAAGCGAAAAATTAAATAAATATCAACTATGATAGACAACAACAACTGAAAATTTACAAATATGATTAACAACAACAACTATGTACGTGCAAATGTTAAGTGAATGGCAAAATGAAATGAACTAAACCAGATCTGGCAGCTAACAAAGTCCGATTACCAAAATAAGCGAGAGGAGTGGGAAGTTAATACTACGAAGTGGGAGAAACAGGTGTTGCGTGGAGATCACGGTGAAATGGCAAGTTGTCAAGTCATGTTGTTAAACAACTGTAAATGGTGCGCATGTAGCAAGTGCCGTTGATAATAATGATGATGTTGCCGATCGAGCTGATGATCCATAATGCGTGCGTGACTGACCGGTTGCTGGCGGCACGCGTCGCTTGTAGGCGAAAGGCGACAAATTATGAAAAGAAAATCAAAATATTTAAAGAGTGCCTCAAAAACGAATGCCAAATTACTTGTTATTGAAAGGGCAATCTCTCGAAGAGGGAAAAGAATGGAACCCAGAACCATTACCACCAACAAGAATACAAATTTGTAAATCCCCTGAAAAAGAGACAGAATGATACCAAGAATTTGGCTAGGCTGATATGTGACTTGTACTGAATTTATTTGTCCAATATTAGAACTCAGAAGTATTGACAAGACAAAAATAAATATATAGTATAGGGTCTCCGAATATTCGAGGAGATTCGAAAAAGAGGTTTTTAAAAATTTATATAATTCAGTCTAAGAGGCATTTAAAGCATAAAATGCCATTCTAATGTTCCCAAATTGTCCAAAACCCTCCAGAGTGCTCTTTAAAGAAACCTCCCAAATCTAAAAATCTAAACTCCAGCTACTATACAACAAAAATACAACAAACGCATTGACAGCAAGACAACGAAAGCCTAACAACAACGCGCGTAAGCAAATTCAAAGAAATAAGTTCAAGAAATATTGAAAAAACAACAACATGAAACTGAAGACGGCTTACGCAAAGCGCCGATAAACAAACGCCTTCGTCGTTGCCAACAGCGATCAATTGGTAATTGGCTTTTCCACTCGATCACCAGCGCAATTCATGGTCAAGCAAATGTGGCAAGTGTTGCACGCAAAGCGTAGCGAACATGCAACCAAACAGTGCAAGCGAACGCTAAAATTGTTGTTGTATAAACATTTCGAACGCGTTTTTAATTGTCAACAAACTAAGGAAAGTACTAGAAATCCAAAAAGTATAACAGCAAAATTTTATTTTTACCTGATACAAAAGTTTATTGTCCTATCCAAGTTGCCACATAACGCAAAATCGCTCGTGCGCTGCATACGAAATGATGCTGGCCTTGTTGTGTTGATCAAAGATGGTTTCGTTGCAGCAAATTGTGGGTAATTTCAGGTGAAGTGGATTCGTGCAAGACTCGTAATTCGAAAACTCTGTAAAGAGAAGATGTTTGGTTAGATTTGGATTATGCTCAGCTGAGATTTATAGTTCAATGCTGCCTTAAAATATTGCTAGAAGAGGGTCCTCATGAAGCTTAGTAGCATTGCTGCTACTCTTCCGAAAAATCTGAGATCGAAAGGTTAGCAAATTCTTTGAAGCAATATTATGCAACTGACAGAGTTCTTCTAACGCTATAGACGAGTTTCAGAACCTTTTGCCAGAAGATTTGAAAACCGCATCGCGAAAGAAATAAATGATGATCCATTTCAAGTTTCCCTGCATTTTTAAAGAAAAAACACAGAAACTTATTATCATTCGAAAGAACATTGGATTTATTCTTTGAAGATAATATCTTTCGTATGTTGGCCGAAACTACGTCTAAGATGGTCCATTCGTTGAGTCCAATTCTCGATGGCTCGTTCAAGCATTTGGACTGGTGACTGGCGAATGACATGCGTGATGTTTTGCTCCAAGGCCTGAATCGAAGCGGGTTGCCCGCATTGACTTTAGATTTTATATATCCCTACAGGAAAAAGTCTAACGGTGTGATAACACACGATCTTGGTGCCCAATCGACCGGCCTAGAACGGAAACTATCTGCTTACTGAAGTGTTCTCTTAATAAATCCATTGATTGATGCAATGTGTGGGAAGTGGCGCCGACCTATTGAAATCAAATATCGCCGAGATCAGGAGCTTCAATTTCAGGTCTCAAATTGTCGGTTATCATGGCGCAATAACGGTCGTTATTGACGGTTAAGTTCTCAGCGGTATAATTTTTGAAGAAATATGGACCGATGATTCCACCGGTTCTCAAACCACACCAAACCGTATTTTATTCTGGACGAAATGACATCCCTTGAATCGCGTGAGGTTGTTCTTTGTCCCAAATGTGCCAATTTTGCTTGGTGCACATCCATTGAGGCAGAAATGGGCGTCATCGCTGAACAAAATTTAGCTCGAAAATGTCGGATCTTCTTTAGTTGCGGTTCCGATAGATATTAAAATTTAGTATCTTCTGAAAAGAAGCAACAGACATAAGTAGAAGGAGTTCATACATATTACTGGTATTACGTACTCACCAAAAAGCTGAAAAGTGTAATCTTGTGCTATTGCTTTTGACATTTAAAAATTTCAGTCCGTAGTTTTAGCCTGAAATCAACCGCACAGCTCTGCCTGTCGATAAGTAAATCCAAATATTACAAATAACATCGAGAGACGAGTGAAGCAATGCAACCAATAAAAATTAATACACTTTTTCAACCAATATTTTCACCTGCAATTCATCTTACAACACCATGCGGTTTCATTTTGTTTTTGTCACTGCATTGCTTTGTGGCATGCCACAAATGCAGAAAAAGCCATGAAAAATGCGGCAATGAAATTTGTCATTATACCCAATTACGGTAAAGTGGATGAAGACCGAATGCCAGTGGTCAATCAAAGCGACAACAACAATGAAAGCGTTAAAGCATGCGACAGACACAGCCTTCTTTGGTTAATGGCAACAAACCGTTAGCCGATGTTTACACTGAAATCACAAGCTTCGCTTCATGGCATACATGGCCGCGCTGGGTGTAAGGAAATGATGAAATACTCCTGGCAGTGTTGAATGAGTTTTATGGAATGAATGAAGCTGTCGAATTATCTAAGATTTGATGTGGACTTCCATGCGGAGATAATTTGTTGCACGCCAATTGGTTTGTGATTATATGTGAAAATATTTAAAACGAATATGTAATTGCGTACGGTGACAGTTTACGAATATGGAGAGAGGAAGTGTCTACGCATTAAATATTTTAACTTAAGTATTTCAGAGGCTTATTGGACACATGATTGGCTTTATGAAAAACTATAGACCGCATACAAAGAACAGAACTGACAAGCTGTTCTCAAATTGACTATTTCATTTCAAAGTTCAAAGGTAGATATCTTTATAGCTCAAAGGTCGAAAGAAAAACAAAATGGTGAAGGAGCCCATACTTCTACTGCCCGGACTGAATGGACCAAACGATCTAAGAAACAGTATCAATACTGATGTCATGCGTAAAAGGACTGCATACACCAAATCCGGACTTAATATGTATTTAACAATAAACAATACTTTTTTAAAAGTTGGCCATTTTGAAATCTGCTATTTCATTTATTCTCAATTTTAATAGTCATTTTATAATGAAAATATTTACTCTGGAACAACATTTGCGAATCGTATAAATTTATTACCAAAGTTATTGCTCTGTTTGGGCGTCGCACAGTCCGCTGCTTCCAATATTCGTCCGTCATAATCGCTTAGCAGAGTCGGTACTTTGAGCAACCATGGATCGGTTTCGCAACACGTTTATTCTGTGCATCTTCAGAGATGCCATCGAATATGTCCATCCACCATCGCGCAATAATGGGCTATACCCATCTAATTTATCCATCTCGCGCAAGAGTTGAAGTCGAACGCTTATAAAATGCGCCGATTGTTCGATGAATAGCCCAAAACGAGAAGTGCATCGGTCCCGAGCTCTGTTTTCACAAAAAATTCATGTTCAATGTTCAGTGATAAAGCTCACTTTTGGTTGAGTTGGTTTGTTAATTAACAAACGTATCGGGAGTGATGATAATCCACAAGCCATTATTGAAACGCCGTTACATCCCCATTCATTGTTTGGTGTGATGGTGCTGTGGCATTATAGCCTAGTTTACAACAGCACGTTAGTCGTTCTTCCTTTTTGCAATTTGGCACCAATTGGAGATTCCAAGGGTAGCCAGGTCCTTTTCCCCCTGGTCTTTCCAACGAAGTGGAGGCCTTCCTCTTCCTCTGCTTCTATTGCGTCGAAAACTTTCAGAGCTGGAGTTTTTTAGTCCACTTGGACGTTATGACCCAGCCAGCATAGCCGCTGTCTCTTAATTCGCTGAACTATGCCAATGTCATCGAATATTTCGTACAGTTCATCGTTCCATCGAATGCCATACTCGCCGTTGCCAATGCGCAAAGGACCATAAATCTTTAGCAGAACTATTCTAGCGAAAGCTCGTAACGTCGACTCAACAGATGTTGTCATCGCCCATGCCTCTAAACCATAGTAAGACGGGGATGATGTACATATGAGTTGTAGAGTTTACTCTTTGTTTGTCGAGAGAAGACTTTACTTCTCAATTTCCTACTCAGTCCGAAGTAGCACCTGTTGGCAAGAGTTATTCTGCGTTGGATTTCGAAGCTGACATTGCTGTTGGTGTAAATACTGGTTCCAAGATAGACGAAATTTTCTACTACTTCGAAGTTATGACTGTCAACAGTGACGTGGGAGCCTAGTCGCGACTATGACGAATGCTTGTTAGATGACAGGAGATATTTCGTCTTTCCCTCGTTTACCACCAGACACATTTGCTTCGCTTTCTTCCAGTCTGAAAAAAGCAGAACTAACGAGGAGGATGTTCAGGCCCATGACGTCAATATCATCAGCATACGCCATCGTCTGTACATTCTTGTAGAAGATTGTACCTGCTTGATTAAGTTCTGCAGTTCGAATTATTTTCTCCAACAGCAGATTGAAGAAGTCGCATGATAGGGAGGAGTGTCTGAAACCTCGTTTGTCATGAAACCTCGATTGACGGAGCTTTTGGGCTATGTCAGTTTACACAGCCGTATTAGGTTTGTGGTCCTTCCTTGTGATCTGATGGAAGAGCTTCTGGTTATATTTTCTCCAGCAGCAGATTGAAGAAGTCGCATGATAGGGACGTCACCTCGTTTCATATTCCTATTAGCTTTTGGTGCTTTGCGGTTTCAAATTGAGACATTCAGAACGGCATAAAGGCAGCTCCTTTTCGTGCTGTCGAAAGCATCTTCTGTAATCGACGAAGAGGTGGTGTGTGTCGATCCTCTATTCACAGGGCTTTTCCAAGATCTGGCGCATGGTGAATATCTGGGCAGTTGCTGATTTGCCAGGCCTAAAGCCACACTTATAAGGTCCAATCAGTATGTTGACGGCGAGCTGCAATATTGCACAGAATACGCTCGATAGAACTTTATATGCGATGTTGAGCAGACTTTTCCCACGGTAGTTGGCGCAGAATGTGGATTGGACAGATCATACTTAAATTTTGGTCTTTATTTATTCAAAGGCAAGAAAAACGTTAACTCATGGTTAACTCAAGGTTAACGTTTTCAGGGTATAAATATAATATGTTGAACTAATTTCAGCCAAAGCTTGGTTTAGCAAAAATCCACCCGTCTTTTCATGATTTGTTCAATAAACAACAAAAAAATATAAAATCAAATTTTTAAACCTCTTTCCGCACTGCTTTCAAAAATCTCAAAACTATTAATTTCATAAAAACAACGAACGCTAGTTGGTGCATGCCACATTTGTTATCAGCTTTACAGAATCTGCTTGTGCGATTAACAGTGACTGTAATAAATATGTTGTAAACATACCAGAGCAATGGCAAAATAAGCAAATCAAAGGCAACCGCTCTAACCTTGTCCATGGAACTAGCGGCCCCAAGTGGCAAGTGCCATAAAGTAAACACTACACTTGCAACGTGAAAGAAAACGCACTAACAACAAAAAGAAACCAGCCATTATGCTTGTAACGGCAACAACAACAAACACTTGAGCACTCTTCAGGCCAAAAAAACAAAATAAAACAGTCCTGCAAATGTCGTTGTACTCCGTTGCGAAAAAGTCCACCACAACAACAACAATAATAACAACACCAATAACTGGCATATTTGTGGGATCGACGAAAAAACTGAATAAAAATGAATGCCAATAAAATTGGCTCTGCTGGCAAAATACCAACACAAAACATGCCAGCAAAGGCAAGTACAACAACGCCAACAACAAAACGCGCAGCTTAAAAATAGTTAACCAGTTGCACGCCTAATCATCACTGACGGCCTAAAAGTGAGCAAATAAAATCACGCCGCAGCAGGTCGTCTGACGGCTGTCGCAGCAACGTTGGGCCAACGAACGCCAGCCAACAACAGCAGTAACAGCTGAGACAATGACAACAACAATAAGGCAACCACTGGAGAAGCAGCAAAAAAGACAAAGAAAATGTCTCATTAAAAATAGCAAGAAAAGTCAACAGTTGAATGAAGTGGAAAAGTGAAAAAGGTGAAAAAGCAATGAGAAACGGTAAATTGCCAAGGTAAAGTCAAAGCTCGCTATTGTTGTTATTGTAGTTGACTGTGGTCGTTGTTGGATTTGTAATTTTTGTGAGAATTTGTGGATTGTTTTGGTTTAAAAATTGATTTAAGTGTTATCTTTTAATAAAATATGATTTTTTAAATATTTCTATTTTGCCCTATTTTATTTAAAATTATTGTTTTTCTTTACTGTCTGTCTGTCCGTCCGTCCATCCGTTCATGCAAGCTGTAACTTAAATAAAATTGAGATTTCTTTATGAAACTTGGTACGCGGATTTCTTAGTAAAAAAAAATTACGAGTTTTAGATGGGCGTAATCGGACCACTGCCACGCCCACAAAACGCCATTAATGGAAAACGTATAAAAGGTCATAACTAAGCCCTAAATTAAGATATAAAAGTCTAATTTGGCGCAAGAGATCGCAGAAGCATGAACCACCTGTGGGAAAATATTGTGAAAAAGTGGGCGTGGCCCCTCCCTCTACTTCATAGGCTTAGTGTACATGTCTCATAGACCACTAAAGATACCATAGCCAAATTCGTTTAGGAAAATTCTAAAAAGAACTATTACCGGCAGTTTGAAAATGGATGAAAATGGATAAAATCGGATGACGACCCCATTTCATCATTTTTCATTAACACGCTTGTGCTGAGAATGAATAAAAACGGGTGAAAACTCGCCCTGGAACCCTTACAACTGACAAGTCTTATGTTTTGGAAGGTGTCACCCCGCCTTGAATCCCTCCAGGTTGAAAAAGTATAAAATGTTTATTTATACCGGAACATAGCTCTTCCTTACTTGTTTTTATATTATTTTAATTTTAAATGTTTATTGTAAGTAAACTATTTTTACTGAAAAAAAGGAAATTAAATTCAAAATAAATTAGATTATTTATTTTGTTTAAATTTTTATTTTCAATATTCAATTTATGTTGTTTCTTGTTTTTTTATTTAATTTATTTTATTGTACATTATTTTATTTTATTTTAATTTATTTTATTTTATTTTATTTTATTTTATTTTATTTTATTTTATTTTATTTTATTTTATTTTATTTTATTTTATTTTATTTTATTTTATTTTATTTTATTTTATTTTATTTTATTTTATTTTAATTTATTTTATTTTATTTTATTTTATTTTATTTTAATTTATTTTGTTTTATTTTATTTTATTTTATTTTATTTTATTTTATTTTATTTTATTTTATTTTATTTTTTTATTTTATTTTATTTTATTTTATTTTATTTTATTTTATTTTATTTTATTTTATTTTATTTTATTTTATTTTATTTTATTTTATTTTATTTTATTTTATTTTATTTTATTTTATTTTATTTTATTTTATTTTATTTTATTTTATTTTATTTTATTTTATTTTATTTTATTTTATTTTATTTTATTTTATTTTATTTTATTTTATTTTATTTTATTTTATTTTATTTTATTTTATTTTATTTATTTTATTTTTTTTTATTTATTTTTATTTTGATTTATTTAATTTTATTTTTATTAAATTTTGTTTCATTTTTTATTAGATTCATCACCTTTCGCTGCACAAAGCACATACTAAATCATTGCCAAGAAACCGGAATAAATTGTTAATAGGCAAAAGGAATACAAAATATGCACATGACTTCACTTGTACTTGTAATTGCATTCAATTTTGATGTTGTTGTCTCAGCACTGTTTGCAGCTTTTTTTCTTTTAACAGTAAACAGGATATTGATGTTGAAGAGCATTTAATGAGTCAACTGAGGTACAACTTGTGAAAAAGAGAGTGAGAGAGGCTGAGAGAAATAGCCTTCAAGAAAACACCACAAATATTACACAACAAAAGGCTTTCGCTTTCATTTGCCCAGCTGAGTTAGGCGCTGTTTAACTGAACAGCCTTCTGTTGC
The DNA here is from genome assembly GCF_024586455.1 of Bactrocera neohumeralis. NCBI lineage: Eukaryota > Metazoa > Arthropoda > Insecta > Diptera > Tephritidae > Bactrocera > Bactrocera neohumeralis. The sequence goes on along the minus strand of NC_065921.1, from coordinate 67,310,728 downwards.
TTAACAGCGGATAACAGAGAAATGTTAAAAAATGCAGTTGTGGCCTAGCAATATTAGATCGTGTATAGTAGAGAGAGAGTAAGTTATTTAAAATGAAGAAAAAAGGTTGTGAAGTCAATTTACATCAATAAAGCTGAAGGCAGTCATCATAACAAATCGAGTTGCATATTATTGCTATTAATAAAGTGCGCAGTAAAAATGCGAAATATGCACAACCAAACAGTTAAATGAATATCAAAATTATTGCGCCCAATAGACACATACACATACATATGTACATGGCCGATATTCAAAATTATTTTCGTAATTTATCAGTCGATTTTAATGAGTTTTATCAGTGGATTGTGCACATTTGCGATTTAATGGCGAAATTCCATTGCAGTCATGGGCATGTAAACGCGCATATCCAGATAATATTCAAATATTATGCCGTTATATATATATATATATATATATGTATATATATGTATATGTATGTGTGTGCAAACTAATATCACTGCTTGTATTTGCGAGCGAGTTTGTTGTTTATGTTATTGTTTATTACATTTTATATCCGATTATTATTGACTCAATGATTGCGAGCTCAGCTCAACTCAGCTCAGACGCGTATTACATTATTTAATGCAATATTATAGTTGTTGTTTGTGTTTGCGAATGCAAAATACTTGTTTATTTTTGAATTTTGTTGATAATTTTCGAAATTTTGGTGGCAATAAGGCCGATTGATGTGATTTATGAGCTCAGTAGAGCAAGCGAAATGAGCGTAAAAGCATTCTGAGCAACGTGAATAAATAAATGAGGTTAAAACGAATTTAGACATTTTGAAAACATGAGAAAATCGCAAAATATTTTTAGAGTAAAATGGGAAAATAAAAATGTTAAACGTATTTGTCTCCAATGTAAATGATATAGCAAAATTCGCAATGTGTCAACAAATTTAGTTAATATCATTTTAATACTAACACAGAAGCTGAATAAAACTAAGTATTATAACTGAAAGTTCTACGTTTCGAAACCAAATTTTTCGAAATATATCTCCGCAATAGACAACCAGTTCCCACAAAATTACAAGGAAAATTGTCGAGCACACAATGCTTAATGTAACAAGAGCATGTTAAAAATCAGTGCCCAAGGCTTCACAATGCAAACATAAAGCAGCAGTTTACTGGCGGACTGAAAATGCGAATATGCTTTCGCCTTGGCCTTCGCAGGTCCTACATACGATCCAGGCGCAGAGGAGCCGCAATACCATGCAACAAAAAAGGAACTGAAGCATGCCATCGATGATAGCGAAAAGAAAAAATGGGAGAAACTAAGCGAGGATGTTAACAAAACCCATGGGAACTTGGGTATAAAATAGTAATGTAGAACCTCGGTTTTCGAGCAAAGTCACCTGCTTTTACGCATACTTCCCCACACACGAAAAAAAGGGTAGTGATTCTGAATGAAATCTGCAAATCCGACAGTTCACTCTCAAAGAGCTGCAACTACCCACTAGCAAGTTCAAATCCAACAAATCACCCTGCCGGACGGGATCCCAGCAGAAATCTTGAAACTTATCGCTGCAGAGCGACTGGCAGTACTAATGAATGAATAAAACACCTGCCTCGAAGCCGGAATATTCCCAAAACTATGGAAAAAGCAACGTCTGGTGCTAATCAGTAAGAGAAAAGGAGATCCCAACTTGCCATCAGCATACCCACCACTATGAATCTTTGAAACAGCGAGAAAGCTCTATGAAAGGCTGCTTACACCCGGACTCGAAGCAGCTATCAACGAAGCTGAAGGACTGTAGACAACATAGTTTTTGACCCGGCAGATCTATCTAGCTATAGCCCTCGAAATAAGTATGCAAACGACTACGTACATTCTTATAACATAAAACAGTAAACTACCTAGGCGTGAGATTGGACCACAGACTAACCTTCTGAGTACAAATCCAGAACCCCGCAGAAAAGGCAGCGAAAATCACCTCCCATCTTAGCAGACTAAAGGCCAACATAGGTTGCCCCAGCCAAGGAAAGAGAAAGCTCTTAATGTCGACTACTATTAGCGTCCTATTATACGGAGCTGAGTTCTGGGCAGATGATAAAAAGGAAAACCGACGCAAGATAGTGGCCAGAGTGCAACGCACTGCATCTCTAAGAGTTGCGTCAGCCTACCGAATAGTGTCATCAGTGTTATTCAGAAATTCTCAACAGTTGTAAATATGATAATGAGAAAATTGAACGCCCCCCTGAAGGAATGAAAATGCGCTTCCAGGTTGGGCGTTTCCTTAGAGCAGATGTTTTTAGTGACCTGCACACATGCCGTTTCTGTGACGACAGCACTGCCTATGCGAAGGCATTTGCCATCCCCTTACTCACACAAAACAAAAAAGAAAAATTTATGCTATAGTGATCCAATATCGGTTGTCTTAACAAATGAGCAGCTTCTTGGGTAGAAAAGGGCGTATGCGCAATTTCAGATCGACATCTCAAAAACTGAGGGACTAGGCGCTTATAATACACAGAACAGACGAACAAGGCTAAATCGACTCAGCTCGTCATTCATACCATTAACATAAATATATGTACATTTACGTCTGAGACCCTACTTTTATGTGTAATATGTGTAAGCACCATTTACTAGAGTGCCTGTGTGACTAAGATGTATGTATCATATATCATAACTTGGTATGTAAAACCTCAGTAGATACAAATTTACTAGGTATCCACTTGAAAAGATTCACATCTAAACCGGGAACTACGATAACAATCGGCTATTTAATAAAGATATCAGAAATTATGAGTATCCAAATCCGACCAGGCAGCTGAGTTGGTTTCCATGACGGATATAAATAACTCAATTGGCTCTACGCTAAACTCCGTTGAACTCCGCGCGATAGACATTTCTTCTTTTCGCTATTCAGCACCAATTAAGGACAGCCAGGTTCTTCTTTATCTATTCTCTATCTTTTAACTCACCGAAGTATGCCAATGTCGTCGTATATCTCGGCAGCTCATCGTTCCATCGACTGCAATATTCGCCATTGCTAAAACGCAAAAGACTATAAATCTACCACAAAACCTTTCTCCCGGATACTCCGAAGGCCGGCTCATCAGATGTTGCAATTGTATATTTTTTCGCACCAGGACAGAAATGATGAGGGACTTGTAGAGTTTGTTTTTTGTTCGTCGAGAAAGGATTTTACTTCTCAATTTCCCACTCAGTCCAAAATAGCACCTGTTGGCATGAGTGGTTCTGCGTTGGATTTAATGGCTGATATTATAGTTGGTGTTAGTACTGGTTGGAGGATGGGGGTCATGTGTAGAAGTTCACGCAAGTGAGGAAAGTTCTCTGATCGCCATTCACTTGGGAGTGGCCAGAAACGATTCTTTTACATATGACTCAAGCAGCTCACGACTTCCGGTCTTTGACCAAGTATCCTCTGGGTAGCATAAGAACATCCGTTCGAAGGCGAGCTAAAGTGAGAAGGCGAAACATTCCCTACATAGGGTTGTGCGCTGGGCTTGGGACCCGCCACGTAAAAAGCCTATCCCAATGAAAAGCGACAAACAGCCTCGGATGAGAAACCCCTCTTTTGATGACGACCATGGCAAACGAAATAAGGACAACGATATCAGGGCATGCACCTGGAATGCCCGGTCCCTTAATTGGGAAGGTGCCGCTGCCCAGCTGGTTGATGTCCTCGTGAAAATAAAGGCTGACATCACCGCCGTCCAAGAAATGCGATGGACGGGACAAGGACAGAGACGAGTAGGTCCTTGTGACATTTACTACAGTGCACATATAAAGGAGCGCAAGTTTGGTGTGGGATTCTTGGTGGGAGAGAGACTCCGTCGCCGAGTACTATCATTCACTCCGGTGAATGAACGTCTAGCCACAATCCGCATCAAAGCGAGGTTCTTCAACATATCGCTGATCTGCGCCCACGCTCCGACGGATGAGAAGGACGATGTGACCAAAGATGCCTTTTATGAGTGCTTGGAACGCACTTATGAAAGATGCCCCCGCCACGATGTCAAAATCGAGCTTGGCGACTTTAACGCCAGGGTGGGCAAAGAAGGTATCTTTGGCACTACGGTCGGTAAATTCAGCCTCCACGACGAAACATCCCCAAATGGCTTGAGGCTGATTGACTTCGCCAGGGTCCGAAATATGGTTATCTGTAATACTAGATTCCAGCATAAAAAGATTCATCAAGCCACCTGGCTGTCTCCGGATCGAAAAACCACCAACCAGATCGATCATGTTGTGATAGACGGAACACACGTCTCCAGTGTTTTAGATGTGCGTGCGCTCCGAGGTGCTAACATCGACTCGGACCACTATCTTGTTGCAGCCAAGATTCGCACCCGCCTCTGTGCAGCAAAAAACGCACGCCATCAAACACAAGGAAGGTTCGACGTCGAGAAGCTGCAATTACAACAGACAGCCGAACGATTTTCTACTCGGCTTGCACTCCTGCTCTCTGAGAGCACTCGTCAACAACTCGGTATAAGGGAACTGTAGGACGGCATTTCAAACTCCTTACGTACAGCTGCATCCGAAACCCTTGGTTTTCGGAAAGTGCAAAAGAACAGCTGGTACGACGAGGAGTGCCGTGTCGCAGCGGAGAGAAAACAGGCTGCCTACCTCGCAACGTTACGATCGACCACTACACGTGCGGGATGGGATAGATACCGAGAGTTGAAGAGGGAAGCGAGACGCATTTGTAGACAGAAAAAGAAAGAGGCTGAAATGCGTGAGTACGAAGAGCTTGATAAGCTGGCCGACAGGGGTAATGCTCGAAAATTCTACGAAAAAATGCGGCGGCTTACGGAAGGTTTCAAGACCGGAGCGTATTCCTGTAGAACCCCCAAAGGTGATCTAGTCACTGATGCCCAAAGCATATTTAAATTATGGAGGGAACACTTCTCCAGCCTGCTGAATGGCAGTGAACGCACAACACCAGGAGAAGGAGAACCCGATTCCCCAATCGATGACGATGGAGCAGACGTTCCATTACCCGACCGTGAAGAAGTTCGAATAGCAATTGCCCGCCTGAAGAACAACAAAGCGGCAGGGGCCGACGGATTGCCGGCCGAGCTATTCAAACACGGCGGCGAAGAACTGATAAGGAGCATGCATCAGCTTCTTTGTAAAATATGGTCGGACGAAAGCATGCCCAACGATTGGAATTTAAGTGTGCTATGCCCAATCCATAAAAAAGGAGACCCCACAATCTGCGCCAACTACCGTGGGATTAGCCTCCTCAACATCGCATATAAGGTTCTATCGAGCGTACTGTGTGAAAGATTAAAGCCCACCGTCAACAAACTGATTGGACCTTATCAGTGTGGCTTTAGACCTGGCAAATCAACAACCGACCAGATATTCATCATGCGCCAAATCTTGGAAAAGACCCGTGAAAGGAGAATCGACACACACCACCTCTTCGTCGATTTCAAAGCCGCTTTCGACAGCACGAAAAGGAGCTGCCTTTATGCCGCGATGTCTGAATTTGGTATCCCCGCAAAACTAATACGGCTGTGTAAACTGACGTTGAGCAACACGAAGAGCTCCGTCAGAATCGGGAAGGACCTCTCCGAGCCGTTCGATACCAAACGAGGTTTCAGACAAGGCGATTCCCTATCGTGTGACTTTTTCAACCTGCTTCTGGAGAAAATAGTTCGAGCTGCAGAACTTAATAGAGAAGGTACCATCTTTTATAAGAGTGTACAGTAGGGTGGCCCATATTATATAGGCGGAAAACTAAATCGGGTTTACAGATCGGGGCACCCCCCAAATTTTTTGCTATCGCCAAAACAAATATTCTGGGAAAGTTTCAATTTAATATTCCAACGGGAAGAGGGTGCTCAATGACATATGACATTAAGGAAAAAATGAAAAAATCCGCAATTTTGGTAATTTTTTTTAATAAGTACAACTACGTAGGAAGTAATAAATTCATTTATTTTATAGAATAATGTTAATAAATAACGCAATCTTATATAATAATAAAAGGGGATAAAAAAACATGGCTTATTTCTTTGAAGTTGCCGACCCCAAGCTTTTAACAACTGCTCTCTTTGTCGTTTTTTTCGGAACCCACTTTCTATTAGCTTCTACCACTTGTAGGAGCAACTGCTTCTCTTCTTCATTATTTATTAGAAGCTTATTGAAGTCTTCAAACAGTTTGACTCCACACTCAGCAATATCATTAACAACTTTCAGGTTTCTTACGATTTGTTTCCCTCCAATGTAATGCTGATTGATGTTCCATTCATTTGGATCTGTGTTTAAAAACGTTGAATTTATCTTTAACTTTTCAAACACCTGCAAAGATCTTTGATTGGCAAAATCGGCCAATTCGGCTTGGTCACTTAAAAGTGACGAATCACCTCTTACTTTTCGGTCAATAGATTCACACCTTATCTTTTTGACAATTTCAGCCTTTGCATTATTTGTTACTTTATCTGAGAACAAACTCAACCCAACTAATTCATCCGAGAGGTACCAAAGATGGGATTTTGTAGCATTTTTAACCACTTCACTTATTTGTGGATCAATAGCTTCATAAGTGGTCATGTCTTTCCATAGAGAAAGGTCTGACCAAGGAGCATTTGCAGCCATAGGAGCCTCAAACCAATATTTCACATATACAAGCATTCCAAATTTTACAAAGCGTTCTAGCTGTGATTTTTCCCTTTGTGTTGTTTCAAAAACATCTTCCTCACGAAACAAGAAGATTTTGATGGCGTATAAGAGTTTTGCCATCCAGCGCGCACGGTGTAAGGCACCCGGAGCTCTCCAATGAACGTTATCTAGATAATGACCCAGGCCTAGTAGTGATAGCTCTATTAACTCCATGTAATCGTCTCTGGATTGGGTTTCCATCATTAAGATATCTAATAAAGAATTTACTGCATTAACATTTAAATTGTCATTGCCAGTAGCTTTTTCCAATGGTTTAAAGTTATTTAAGTGAATTGATGGCCATGCTGCCTGAAACCTTTTAAACAAGGGAATGTCAGGAGAGCTGGATTGTCCAAAACAAAGAGTATACCTTACTGAGAACAATCTCTAAAATATGATGCCTGCATGCTAGCCATAATGGACCTTTGCCAGTTTTATGTTCCAGCAAAACACAAGCTCCATTTTTCAACCCTGTATCGACGGCTGTAGTGTCAAAACACATGCCGACTATATTTTTCTCCAAATGCCATTCTGTTAGTACGTCAAATACTGCATTAGCCGAGTTATGGCCAGTGCCACTTACAAGTTTTGGTACTCCAAGCAATTTTTCCTTACCGTCTGCAGAAACTAATACTGGCAAACGATTTACTTTTTCATTGCTCAAAATATCGGGAAGAATCTTACCATCCCAATGAACTATAACTGGATCATCAAAAGAAACAGATTGCTTTATTTCCTCAAATATAGATTTTCGCCCTTGTTTTCATTGGCGTTGAATAGTGCTGCGTGATAATGGCAACGAGCTAGGGTCTTGGCCCAGTGCTGCTGCGATTGGGACCATCAACCTCAAGACTTCTCTATCAGACACTTTATTGCGGTCTAAAGAGCTTTTCACATGTTTAGAAAACAAGTTTTGCTTAGCAGCCTTCACAGGTTTGTCACTGCTCGGCTCATTAGCATGATGGTCAGTGATCTGGTACCGGGAGCCCTTCTTTACAAAAGTTGAAACTGGATATTCTTCATCTTCAGAGGAACAGGAAGTGTCACTAGAGAGTCCAATTTCGAAATAAGGCTCATGCATTAAAGATGTCCCTTTGGAGGTACTAGGTGTTGTTTCTAAGAGCTGGGCTTTTCGTCTTCTCTCTTCATCTTCGTTAAATCTCTTTAAAGTTCTTTCCTGCTTTTTGGCTAAGCTTTTTTCAACTTTAGTCGTAGCCATTTTTCGCTGGTCTCGCTGATCTGCTAGAAATTTACGGTCTTCTTCAATCTTTATCAAATTTGAAGCATCTGCATGAGCTATATCAAATAAAGAGTCAAGCTCAGATGTAAATTCATCTTCACGAGCTTTTTGATGTTTTGAATTACGAGATTTATTTTTTTTAGCAACAACCACTTTGAATGGAGTTTCTCAATCTTATCAACGCAGTGTTTAATTAATCTTGTTGGTATGAGAGCTCTTTCCCATAACTGAGTTACCTCCTCAACTGTCATATGACTTGTACTACGCACTAAATTAAATTTATGCAAGTGCCAGTGAAAACGCAAAAGCACTTGCCGATTAGTAGGTAGTTGATTTAGTCTTAATAGAGATTCCACATCTGTAATACCCAAAAGGAAAACACGGTCACACTGCCTTGTTGCAGGAGAAATGGACGACATGGTTTTTCATAAGTTATTGATGAAATGTTTAAAACAGGTATCACTTTGGGTACTATTATGAGAATTATTTCGTAATAATATTAAGTTTTGTCAATCTAGATCTTATTGATGATATTTTTCAGCATCTGTTTTAGATATTTGAAACACCTGCAACTAAGAAACAAAAATAATTATTAAAATATGGATTTTTATTATTTCCACTTTTTGTTATCAATCGTGAAATTTTGGGTTCTTTGAGCACCCTTTTCCCAACCATCAAAAAATCTGAAAAAATTACAGAGGTATATTGAACCTCATTAAAAAAAATGGAGGGGTGCCCAGGGTGAATTTTTGAAGTTAGTTTTTTTGGGCCACCCTAGTGTACAGCTGCTGGCGTATGCTGATGATATTGATATCATCGGCCTTAACACCCGCGCCGTTAGTTCTGCTTTCTCCAGACTAGACAAGGAAGCAAAACAAATGGGTCTGGCAGTGAACGAGGGCAAAACGAAATATCTCCTGTCATCAAACAAACAGTCGTCGCACTCGCGACTTGGCTCTCACGTCACTGTTGACAGTCATAACTTTGAAGTCGTAGATAATTTCGTCTATCTTGGAACCAGTATTAACACCACCAACAATGTCAGCCTGGAAATCCAACGCAGGATTGCTCTTGCCAACAGGTGCTACTTCGGACTGAGTAGGCAATTGAAAAGTAAAGTCCTCTCTCGACGAACAAAAGCCAAACTCTATAAGTCGCTCATAATTCCCGTCCTGCTGTATGGTGCAGAGGCTTGGACGATGTCAACAACTGATGAGTCGACGTTGCGAGTTTTCGAGAGAAAAGTTCTGCGAAAGATTTATGGTCCTTTGCGCGTTGGCCACGGCGAATATCGCATTCGATGGAACGATGAGCTGTACGAGATATACGACGACATTGACATAGTTCAGCGAATTAAAAGACAGCGGCTACGCTGGCTAGGTCATGTTGTCCGAATGGACGAAAAAACTCCAGCTCTGAAAGTATTCGACGCTGTACCCGCCGGGGGAAGCAGAGGAAGAGGAAGACCTCCACTCCGTTCGAAGGACCAAGTGAAGAAGGACCTGGCTACGCTTGGAATATCCAATTGGCGCCACGTAGCGAAAAAGAGAAACGACTGGCGCGCTGTTGTTAACTCGGCTATAATCGCGTAAGCGGTGTCTACGCCAATTAAGAAGAAGAAGTTAGTACTGGTTCCAAGATAGACGGAATTATCAATGTCTTCAAAGTTATGACGGTGAACAGTGACGAGTGAGCCAAGTTACGAATACGATCGATGACTGGAGATACTTACTTCGTCTGCTTCACCCTAGGCTGTTGTCTCTTTTTCATTAGTAATGGTGTCTACGCATACCCCTCGCTAGACGAGTAGTACAAGATGCAACTAGCAACTGGTAAAAGGTTCCATCTTACAGAATCCTAAGAGGAACCAGTTAGAACTTTTACAACCATTGAAAAGTGAACTTGCTGATACTAAAGAGTTCCATAGACCTCTTACCACTTAGGCTGGGCCAGAAGGATCTTTCGACTACACAGCTTGCTAAATTCGTCCTCCCTGGCCTGCAATAACGCTGTGCCGAAATACCCTACCTAGTCTAATCATAATACAACTCGATGCTGGTGGCAACGACAGTGTACTACTCCACAAAACCTGCTCGTAAGCTCTGATCCATCCCTGAAAAAGCTCCCCGCTCTTCTGCTATAGAAAATCCTTCCCGCATATGGGTACCTCGAAACCTCTGTAATCTTTCAGGTAATAAAAAATGTATTAAGGGGTTATAAGACTCCTAAGTCCCCGCTTAAACTCGCCACTGACTCTACACATACATATGTATGTATATAATTTATATTTTCTTTAATGAACCGCGAAAGGTGCAATTAATTAATAACGGAAGCAAATATAAATTATTTGGAGGCATACTTTGCGCGCTTCATTTGCTAAAGCAAAATGCATTGATTCATTTCCGTAAAAAACCGAAGCTTTCGAATATATTTCAATTCAATTCATTTTGTCTGCCTAAAAAACTAAACAATTGCATTACATAACGGAGGCAATAGCCAAACTAGTTGTGGATCAGTTTTTTGTTGCGGAAAATGTCAAAGAAAGCAAAAAACTGGTACACTTTAAGGAAAGTAGGTGGAGAGTACATAGCCGACAACAACAACAGCGCAGGCCTCGATATTATTACGGAAGCGTCGGTCTGCAGATATTAATAGGGTGTGGCCTTAGGCAAGCGACGGGCGGGCGCAAGACGGTGCAGCTTGAGTGACCACACAAACAGGCGAGTTTTCAGTTTGTTTGTAGGTATGTGAGATAACTGTGAATAAGTAAGTCAAACGTTTTACCGCTTCGCTGGACAACAACTACTTCCGCTTTGCCTTAAATTGTGTCGGATATTTTTTGATTTCAAAAGAAAAAGTTAAAACATTTAATGAAATGCAAAGAAATGTGGCAGATCTTGTCTTTGGCAAGCTAAGCTGCTTTCCACAGTTTTGACATGCGTAGATATGTATAGCTAATGAATGCAGCGCAGGCGGAAGCGACACATAGCATAACTTTTCATAAACACCGAATAATTACACATAGTGCATACATATGTACAAGTATATATCTGATGAATTCTTTGATTCCGCCTGTTTTAGATATTCGATTTCGCTTCTCAAATATTTTTCGAAGAGCATCTTTGTCAGGACTTTTGTACTAAACTCCGGTGAGTAAAAGAGTTTTGTCCAAACCTTCACACGTCTAAAATGCGTCGAAAGTAAACAGCAAACGACTGCTTGGGTGTCTCTTAATTCGCTAAACTATATCAATGTCGTCGTATATCTCGTACAGCTCATCTTTTCATCGGCTGTGGTATTCGTTGCCAATGCGCAAAGGTTCATAAATCTTGCGCATAACCTTTCTCTCGAAAACTCGTCCTCGCCGATGCCCTTCCACCATATAGCAGGACTGGGATCATGAGTGACTCATAGAATTTGGTCTTTGTTCGTCGAGAAAGGAGTTTACTGGTTCCAAGATAGACGAAACTATCTACGACTTCCAAGTTGTGATTATCAACAGTGATGAGGGAGCCAAGTCGCGAGTGTGACGACTGTTTGTTTGATGGCACAATATCACACTATTTTCTAATCGGCATCAATACTATATTTCACCAATTAGTGAAAGCCCTTGAGCCTTTAGTTGCGGTTTTGCTTTTCAACAGATTTTAGCTCTTGAATACTCTCACAGTACTTGAGCCTCTTTCTTGAATACACTAACAACATTTACCTCTTTCACTGCCAATTCTCTCCTCCTCCACTCAAAGTGCGCTGGTCCGCAGCAGCCCCCCACTTTGTGGTTAAAATTGTTTTGGGTCAATTGTGTAGGCGACCTCAGCGATTGTTTGCTTTTACTTACTTTAATTTTGGTTTAGTGAAATTTGTTGTTGGTCTGCCATGGCAATTATAACTGTTGCTTTCCTTATTTTTTTTGCTGTTGTAATGCTGCTCTTTGCAATTACCACTCAACGTGCTTTGCACAACACACTGACAGACATTCGGATTGTTGTAATTTTCATTCAGCAACTGTTGCTGCTGCCGCTTTGATGCTGGTGGTCGCCACTGCTTTGTTGCATTTGTAGAATTTTCACAAGCAGCCACTTAGTTGCGGCTCAAACACCTGTTGATTGCTATTTTGGCGATTGCACCACAATTGGCACGTACTAACTGAAGGTGGCCGCAAGGCAGGCGAAGGGAATGGTGTTGGTGTTCCATTTAATACACTTTCACTAGGAATATGAGCCTACTTGGTATCTGGTTTTTTTGTTGTTTTCTCCTAAAAATCCCAAAATCTATTAAAAGGCATAAAACTCAACCGAAAAGCCCATAAAACTTCAATCTTGTCAAAATCTCTGCATATCAAACATGATAGAAGAATACGTAAAAAATTAAGTTTCTACAACTATATTTAAGCTTTTGAACTTGAAACTAAAGGCTAGGTGCATTAAAATAACATTTTTACCGACTTCCTGATCAGCTATTATTGTCGGAAACTTGAAACCAATTTAAAGAAAAATTTAAAACATAATCGCAGAACTATACTAAGGCCACACTTCCCTGAGCTGCTATTTCATATGTCTTGTTTCAACACAAGGTTCCACTGTAATATCATAAACGTTTCTAAAGTCAAAACTTTTGCCTAAATCTCTAAGCCGTAACTAGCGATTTATTAGAGCACTGAGTTGTTTCTTTTTTTTTTAATGTCAAAATATAGTTTGGGAACCTTTATGGTAGTGACCGTGACAGATCTAGCTACACTAATTGAAAACAATTATTACTTTTCAAAGTTACTCGCTGGCCTTTAAAGACTCATGATAATAAGCTTCGGGCAAAATATAGTAAGATATTTTAATTCAACTTCGTCGAAATATTTTTTGATAGGTTGATATGACTGTCAGTAACCTCCGTGCCAAATGTCACATCAAAATAATCCCTGATCAGTATACGCTTCTCTTTCTGAAGTAGATAAAGTCCACTTGGTGATTTTTAGGATAAACTAAATTATTCAACAAAAAGTTCTAATAAATTTTGTGTAGGGAATAAAATTTCTAATACCGAAACGTGCAGAATATTGGAGAAGGCTTTCGTTGATAATTGTTTGTAGCGAGCAAGTGTTTTTGATTGGTAGAAATTATTTCAAGAAGGTCGACAATGCGTTGACGTTGTGCCACGTTCAGGACGGCCATCAACATTAACTGGTGATCAACACGTCAATTAAATAAAGGAATTGGAGTTTGAGAATCGACTATCAACAGTCAGAAATCTTACTGGCATCGTTGGAATATCGGAAGGGTCAGTGAAAACTATTTTGAAAGAAAAGTGAAAGAAAGATTGGTAGACAGTTTGTTACGATTATAGAGCACTTGGTATTCATTTTTTGTTTTTCGTGGGTATTGGGTCCAAGGGGGATCACTTTGAGTTGGACGACACAGATTTTGAAGAATAAATATAGAATTTGAAAATATGAACAAAGTCTTACTATATTTTGCTCATAGTAATCTTAGCATTAAATGAATAATATCAGAGGCTCTCAACGTTTTTTATAATCGACCTTAAACATATGTATTTGTAAAAAGAACACATCGACGCTAATACTAGAGCTGTCACATAGAAAATAGGCTGTCTGGTAGAAACCGACTACATGACTCCATTTTGCAACTGAGGAAAAAAAATCCAGAGTAAACTTAGAAAGAGATGGTTGGCGTAAACGATGGTTGACTTGAAAAAGCAGGACGGAGTTAGTGCGGTGATGTACTGTTTCAAGTTAGGCATATCGGAGCCTTTAAAGCTGCTGGATCACTGCAGTGTATTACAAGCAGATATCTTAGCTAATGGGAAAGTTGGAGAGCGTCATGGATCAGCATCAGCATGTACCTCCAAAGTTCTCGTTATCTACATGGGCCACCAAGCGGAATACTGTAAGAGGTATCGTTAATGTGGACTACAGATCCGTTAAAATTCGTGTCAAGCGCTGCCATCTCAAAAAATAACTACTCCTCATTGACTACGTGACGGCAATCAATCTGATATAGGTTAGGTTATACTGAGCGGCTATCCACGTCATACATAGACCTGTGGGTCTTTAGTACTTCAAGATGAAGCTTCAGTTTAAATTGAGTTGAAGAATTCGTCACACAGGATTTCAACGATTTTTGCGATCTTTAAGAGCGACTTGATGACTACTTTTAATACTCGTACTTCGAACAGTCCTTTGAACTCTAAAGCTCCTTCATAGATATTTGAGTCGAGTTCTAAATAGTGCTGGACAAATGCATTGAAGGTATTCCAGCGTATCTCTCATGTTAACTTCTCTGCACTTTTTGCATTTATCGTTAACATTTATGCCCATCCGGCTCGCATATCATGGCTGTAGGTTGTGACCTGTCAAGAGGCCAACAGCCGTCTGGCAGTATTCGAGACCATGTGAGTAAGAAGCAAGCGAATCTGGTATAGCCATCATTACTTATGTAGGTAAACGGAACAGATTATAGCTGCCTTCTAATCAAAGGTTGTGAAATGATTATTCAAAACTATTTGAAAATGTTGTCATTGTCTTTGTTTAGCTGAGATCTTGACAGATGTCATTTGAATGGATGATTACTTAAGCTCCAAATACGAATAGGTGAAATGTCGAGTTTTCACTTACTCCGATGATTTGTCTTCACAACGGTGATATTTCTAAGTAATAAGACAGACTTTGGAAATAAGGCTAACATGTTATTTTTTGAGCTTCCAATATTGGTTTGTCATAAAACTAAAACTGCCCATATTTGTAATTTAAGTCTCGGTTTTATAGTGTCAGCGCCATTTAACTGATCCTATAAATAAGTTAATCGAGCTACTGTTTCACTTTCATTTCAGCCAATTTAATTTTCACTCAAATTTATTTCACTTAACTGAATTTTGAAGTGCTTTCTGAGCTTTGCTGTTTTATACCCAATTCGAAGCGAATTCAATCGGCGACGATAGGTATTGGTAAATGAAGCGTGAATTATGCGCCACCTTGCCTAGCTTGTTGCAGCAACAGCAAACAGCATGCAACGCTCGGCAGCACTGGCAGCCTGAGTAGCGGTGGCAGCCAACAGCTGCTATCGATAAAAATTTTCTTTCTGTTATTGGACTTTTCGTTTGGTTATGTATTGTTTGCGCATCAAATTGTGTTTTACTTCAACTTTTTTACTCATTTGCTTTTGTTTTTGATTTTTGTTTGATTGTTTTTGCTCTTGTTGCATTGCTGTTGTGGAACTTGCGCAATTATTTTGCTGTTGCAAGTTGCCTGCGTGATTGCTGCACTCAACGGCGCTCGCCTGTCAAGCGTTTTGTTTTTCATTGCAATTTCGTTTGTTGTTCGTTTTGTTGTTGTTACACATTTTATTGCATTGCATTGTTTTGCTTTTATATCACACGTTTTTAGCGCTTCTTTTTGCATTTCTTTGCTTTCTTTATATAAAAATTCAACTTTTTGTTGTTGTTGCCTCACACGGCGTTTTGTCCATTTTGACCCTGTTGACATGTTGGCATAATGGTGAAGTCATCATAATCATGCATTATGTATTAAGCTTCGATTGAAATATGCGGCGTAATTTAGTTGTTGTATTCCAGAGAGTCTCTTGAAGAATGCGAAGTGAGATAATAACATAACAAGTTAGGCAGTTATATATATAAAGTGGCGCTTCTACTTGGTCGCAAAGTCTGTATCATAAACAGTATGAAATCGGTGGAATCGAACTTTAGCTTATTGAAACAAAAAAGTCTTTAAAATATTAGGCTAAAGGCCGAAGAATGAAACTCTAAGACATATTCTTGATGAGATATATTTCAAACAGCACCTTGATTTGCAAGGAATGAACAACAATGCGTCAAAAAATGCTTTACACATACTAAGTGAACCTAAAACACTGTCCTATTTTACCAGGTTCAAATATGCTTAATATCACAGTTATATTAAGAACAACAGATAGGAAATCCAGAGATGAAATATAATGCTACCACCTTCCGTGAGTGAGGGTTTAGAGCTCGGTTTAAACGATATCCTTTCGCCGACCTTTAAGGAATTGAAGATGTATCTATAAAAACCACTAATCAAACGAGATTGAGACAGACTCCAGGATACTGACTAACATAATCCTCATTATAAAAGCTTCTGTCTGAGCTCGGTTATTATGCCGACTTTCCAAGTACAATCCGATTAGCTCAATAAACAATCGTACAACATACTTTTAGCCCAAAATAACATCGCTATCAAGTAAACAGATATTCGGCAAATCATACCTCACCCACCTTCCGCGGTACAGATAACTTCCACCAGCCGAAACTGAGACTTAACGGTGTTTACCATTGATTGAACATACAAAATAGGTTGATTCTACGATACTGTGATGATATTGTGACTTGCTAATTAGCGGGAGGGAAGGAGGTCTTAACCCGCTCACATATTTATTAAAATAAGCACTTCGGAATAACAACTGAAGCAGAAAAGCCCGAGCAAAGCTACGAGGAACTGAGCTGGGTGGAAGTAATAAAATCATATACAAATATAAAATACAAGACGATTCAAACAACGTAATATCAACGAAACAATATCTTATTATTGAAAGTAGAAGGGACGGGTGATGCAAGTAGAGGAATGTTTCGAGCGATTCGCTCAACTTATGGTCAACATAATGGCCCACCTTGAGACCTAGCATTCATTATTGGATACTATTACACCGATTAGACAACGTCCAGCACGCATTGAAAAAAATATAGCAGTCTTGGCCGCGAGTGTACACGAAGACCATGGAGAGTCGATTCGGTATTTTCGCAGCAACTCGGACTGACGTATGGATCGACTTCGAGCATTATGCGTCGAGATCTTAAATTGAAAGCGTACAAAACACTGTTCAAGGAAGAACTGAAGCCGTCGACCAAGCGACATCGTTTCGCTTTATGGACTCTTGAAAAGTTCCAAGAAGAGCCGGCGTTTTCTAGGCAAATTTTGTTCAGCGATGAGTCCCATTTCTGGCTCAATAGGTATGTACACATGCAAAACTGCCGCTTTTGGGACGAAGAGCAATTTCAAGAGATTCAAGAGCTGCCATTTCATACAAAAATACAAAGGTTTGGTGTGGTTTGTAGACCGGTGGTGTCATCCGTCTATATTTCTTCAAAAATGATGCCGGTAAGAACGTAACCGTCAATGACCGACCTTTATCACGCCATGATAGCTATATATTTGATGTCTGAAATGAAAGCTAGGGTTCTCATTTGATCGAAATTTGATTTCAACAAGACTGCCCCACATCGCATCGATCAAAGGATTTATTGGGAGAACACTGCGGTGATCGTGTAACATTACACCGTTAGACTTTTTCGGGGATATGTAAAATTTAAAGTCTTTGCGGACAATCCCACTTCGATTTAGGAAACAAACTATCACGCTATTCGCCAGTTATTCGTCACTTACCAGTCGAAATGCTTGTACGAGTTATCGTAAATTGGACTCAACGAATGGACCATCTGAAAAGTAGCCGCGGCCAACATTTGAAGGGGATAATCTTCAAAACATAAATGCCAAAAAATGTTTTTTCGAATGATATTAAGCATTGTTCGTTAAATTTGAAGCTTCTGTGTTGTCTTTAAAAGTGTAGGAAACCTCGAAATGGATCATCTTTTACTGTTTGAAAGTTCTGATTGAAAAAAGCTTTACAGGGTTGAGCTCTGAAGCGCTAGTAACTAAAGAAGATGTTATAATTCGGGTTGAGAAATAACTATCAGAGGTACATTATAGAGTTTTTCCAATTTGCAATTGCCTCTGAACCATATCCCCAATATGTAAAGACAGCCTAATTGCTCTGAAAATCATGGTACCGCTCTCCAACCGATACCAGTTCTATTATCTTGAAAGAAGCAAAGCATTTTACTTCTTTCTGCATCTTGACAGTTGCTGCTCTTGATTCTTGACTTCAAATCAGGCATTTCTCGAACTCCAATCATAGAAAGGATTGACAAAGATGCCACTGTTAAGTGACAAGATCAGCCGACTGTGCGACTACATTAGCTGCTGCTGCAAAACAAACGCTTAAGACACTGCCAACGCAAAAACCAGTCATAACCAAAGCTGTTACTGCGACACACAGTTCAAACCACTGTTACAGCTACTGTTGAAGAGCGCGCTGTTGCCTGCACTGCTCATCTGCGGCATCCACAGCTGATCGTCTGCAGCAACAGCAACTTGCCACATACAGCAACCAGCCAGTCAAGAGGCCGCGGAAACCAGCCAGTAGCTGCAGCAGCCACAACACTATTTGTTGCATGAAAACGCAAACGCTGCAGCAATTTCACTTTCATTCGCCGAACGCGCGCGTACCACGGCAGACGTGTTCACCTGCAACGCAAGACGCGAAACCAGCAACACGCACGCAGCGATCCGTCGCGACGAAGGAGCAACTGATCTTACTCCAGTTCGAAGGATATTGCAAAAACAGAGTGTCGCACAAATAATTATTGCCCGCAACAGGCATAAATCGATTTAGTAGCAAGAAATAGTGTGTGCTGCAATTAAAAGTATCGGAAAAAATATATTAACAATTAAAAAAATATCAACAAAATCTTAATTTGTTTTGCTACAGTTTACAACTGCCACAGTTGCAAGCAGCGCTTGTTGCTGCAACTCGTTCGGTATACTTGTACTTGTTTCATATTTAAATTTGCCACATTGTGTTGCAGTTGCGCAGTGGTGTGCGGTTTTTTCGCGAGGAAAACAATTTCTTTCGCGGTCTTCAAACATCGTTTTCGCGGCCATCAAAGTGAATAAGAAAATAAACTAATTTGATTGTGTCGTGTGGTTAATTTGTGAAACTGTGTGTAGCGAATTTTTTGCTTCTTGCCTCATTTGATTTTATTTTTACAACTCCTCGCGTATGTGTAAAGTGTGTGCCACAATAGCAGCCGCTTGTTTTGAGTTACAGTGACATTTACTTCTTCGCGCGGCCTTGCATGCCACTATCGATCACTTTTTCCCACATTGTCGGCGTAGTTGTGCGCCATTAAAAGGTTTGTGGTAAAAGAAATGTTGCAACATTGTAAGAAATCGTGATTCATGCAAATTCCATACAATTTTGCATATTCATACTTAAAACAAAAACTCAGTGTTATGCTAATTAAGTAAGCTAAGTTCAGCAATGTGAATATTATAATCTATAAAAAAAAAATTTGCGCAGCACATATCGCTTCCCCGCCCGATTATTCACTTTTAAGTTAAGTAATCTTCTATCCGAGGCCGTCTCTTATCCAAAGCTGCTGTTTCTTTTCCTTGGGGGTGTTTTTTAAGGAGCGAGTCCCACATCCAGCGCAAAAAAGCAGGGAAGTATGGTTCGCCTTCTCATTTTAGCACGCCTTCAAATGGATGTTCTTTGGCTACCCAGAGAATACTTGGCCTAAGATCGAAAGTCGTGAGCTGCTTAAGCCATGTGTAAAAGATTCGTTTTTGGCCACTTCTAAGTGAAAGGAAATCAGAGAACTTTCCTGACTTGCAAGAACTTCAACACATGACTCCATCTATCCAATATTCTATGTTCAAAAGACTCCAAATTTCGCGCTAGTCCTATGGAATGGTCAGTGAAAACAAAAGTCACTCAATAATATCTGAAATATAAGAATTTTTTATACCCTGAACAGGGTATATTAAGTTTGTCACGAAGTTTGTAACACCCAGAAGGAATCGTCGGAGACCCTATAAAGTATATATAAAAATGATCAGTATGTCGAGCTGAGTCGATTTAGCCATGTCCGTCTGTCTGTCCGTCCGTCTGTCTGTCTGTATATATACGAACTAGTCCCTCAGTTTTTAAGATATCGTTTTGAAATTGCAAACGTCATTTCTCTTCAACAGCTGCTCATTTGTCGATATCGGACCACTATAACATATAGCTGCCATACAAACTGAACAATCGGAATCAAATGCTTGTATGGAAAACTTTCACATTTGACAAGATATATTCACAAAATTTGGTATATATTATTTCCGAAAGCAACAATGTAATCTCCAAAGAAATTCATCAGATCGGTAGACTATAGCATATAGCTTCCATACAAACTGAACACATAGTTACTAACAGAAATGCACCTGTGAAGGGTATTTAGCTTCGGTGCAACCGAAGTTAACGTTTTTTCTTGTCTGTATTAAAAATAAGAAAAAAAGACATTTCATAGTTGCAGTTCTTGTGGAAACTTAATCTCAGAACATAATTAGCAAGCGGGTTGCGTTGATTTCGATCAACCAGTTTGTATGGCAACCTAAATTTATTGTGGTCCAACATCAGCATCCGACAAATGACCAGCTGAATGAGGTGAAAGGAACGTGAGCAAAATTTCAGATCGATCGGGCATGGCTAAACCAACTCGGCTCGACTCACTGATCATACATACATATATGAATAACTCTATAAAGCCTCTATTTAGGAAGTAACAAATACCGTTATAATAATATACAGATACCATTACGAGAAATGACGTACTATAATGGGCTTAATTTGCATGGAATTTTACCTCATAATATTCCGGGGAATACTTGTTATACTCACTCCAAATCTCTTCATTTAGAAAAATCATTGCCATTGATATTAGTTTCTAACATTGTTCAGCGGGGAGTCGTACAAATATTTTCAAGCTTTAAGCACAAAAAATATATTTACTGGAGTGAAAATGAAGTGAATTCGGTTGTATACAATCCGAGCCATATATCGAACATCTAGCTCATTGCTGTTATATAATTTCTCAAACACATCCACTTCATCAGCGAATTGTTTTATCTCTGCGATCGACTGAAGCTGTAAGCAAACTGGTTGACAGATCGCGCTCACATTTGGCATACAAATTAAGGACAATCCTACCATTGTTTGTTTGTTTATAGAGGAGATTCCATGTACTTTGTCATTAAAAATATTTCTTGAACCAATTATTGACTCTAAAATCAATACTCAAATAAACGCAATTCTTTTCGCGGAGTTCTGCTAACCAGATTTTTAACAACAAAGAGTTATAACCACCAAATATATTACTCATCTAAATATTTGTATTGCTCCATGTATTGCTCTATGTTTTCTACGACTTGAGGATATGTAATTCACAAACATGTTAAAGATACAGCTGAGTCTCGGTGGAGACAACCCCTAACGAAAACGGTTTACGGAAAGCAGAAAAACCTGCCATGAACGGAATATGAGCCGAACATGACGACTATTAGAATTCAAAGTGAATGATATAATAACTCTAGTAAGAGTACTAGGAACCACTGTCTCATTTACAGACATGCCAGCAGACTGCACCCAGAGGTGGTGGCACAAAAGACCATAGAACATTATATTTTTTCAAGGGCTTGTATAGGAAAACAATCGCAACCATCAGTCGAGGTGATGTCTTGGGAGTTGCACATATAAACTTTTCGTATTGATAAACTTCGTTAGAAGCACATTGTGATTCAGATAAACAAAATAGAATGAGGGGAGTTCAGTACCGGTGGTTTCATAACATTTCAGACTTATTAAAGGCCGAGGTGCATCATCAGACATCCACCCTACCTACTTACCAACCTGGTTTTCTATATTAAAAATGTAACTCAATGCAAATTTAACCATGCACGTAGCTGCCAAAATTTATTAACCGCAAAGAAGAGTTGTACCATTTCACTTAATTTTCCAAAGAAAAATCTCAATTTATCATTTAACTCCTTTACAATAGCTCAGCGAAGTAATTTGACTCTGTGAGTAATTCCGAGTTTATATTTGGCGTGTAATTAAAAACGAATTATTAATTTGCTTCGTTAATGTAATCATGTAATCGCAAGCAAGAGTAATCCTTCAAAAATGCAACGTTCAATTCGTTAAGTTTTGTTGTATGCTCTTCATATAAAAAGTTGATTCGCATTACACAATAAATAAGTTATGCATCTACATAAAGGCATACAGCAATAAAAACTGTGCTGTGTATATATTAGGGGTGTACTAAAATATTTATTTTGATGAAAAGGCTAAATATGTAATTCGAAATTGATCTAATAAAAATTCTAAAATATCAAATTAGAATTTTTAATAAATTTGTTCTAGTTTTTATTGTATATTTACATAAATGAATAAAATCACACTACCGGATATGTACCCAGAAGTTGTTTCACTCGAACATTTCAATATCAGAAACTCAGAATTTCGCACAAATACTCGTTTATGTAACAAAATTTTAGTCATAATCAGAAATTTTTCAAAGATTACTTTTTCGGCTTGCTAAAAACCAACAGTTTACCTGGTTATTGATCAAACTAATCATGGTAAACTGTATGCGTTCACATGAGAGTACCCCCTTAAGGGGTATATTTTACCACTTTTTAGGAAAATTTTTTTTAGGCGACAACAAAATTCATTCATTTTAATTTTTTAATATATTTTTATTTGTATTTTGAAATGTACAAAAAAAAAATTTTTCGTTTTTTACATTTTAATATATTTTTTTTTTTTTAAATCAAAGTAGTCCCTAACATAAAAAAGTAATTCACAGGTTATGGTGATAGCGACTGTTCATGTTGTCTGAAATAAAAAAATCGAATGGATTATTATTCAGTAGTTCTGCGGCTATCGTCCCTACTAAATAATGGGTTTTCAAAAAAGTCTTGCGGTATTTTTATTGAATTTTTTTTTATTGAAATTGAAATGAATTTTTGATGACTCATGCCCAGCTCTTGACCGATGCTGCGGCTGCTACTATGCCGGTCTCTTTCGACCAATTCAGCGATTTTATTACAATTTTCGACGACAGGCATTCCGGAGCGTGGCGCATCTTCGACCACCTCTACACCAGAACGAAAACGTTGAAACCATCGTTGTGCGGTGGAAATGGAAACTATATCGGGTCCATAAACTGCACAACTTTTATTGGCGGCTTGAGATGCATTTTTGCCTTTATCGTAGTAGTACTGTAAAATATGCCGTATTTTCTCTTTATTTTGCTCTATGTTTGCGACGCTATAACTCACGAACGACTTAAAAGAAACGACAATCAATCAAACACGTGTTAGCGCGTGAAATGAGCTTTCCAAAAAGGTATAGCATGACCCGATGCGACGAATAAAAGTAGAACTACGCGCTTTCAGCGCCAACTAGCGAAAATACCGCAAGACTTTTTGACAACCTATTATTATTAATTTCATTAAAAAAAAATGTCGAACTTCAAAAAAGTCACGAAAATCTTGTGTGAAGTGTGTGCAGTGAAGAATATATTTGAAAATTTCAATATTTACATGAGCATTGGGTCTATCTGAATTTCATTCTGTGGTTATTGGAAAGTAACACTTAAAATTCATTTACCCCTTCAGAGTCGGTTTTGAATCGATCGCTGTTAAAATTACTTTCTCTTTTATACTTGCTGGTTTCATTTCTGGAACTTGGCAATATTGCTTCCTAATTAAAGCTTAAACAAGAAAAAACGTTCACTTCGGTTGTGCAGAAGCTGGACGGGGACTTGAGTTAAGCGTTCGGTTTGTATGGCAGCTATATACTATGGTTGTGCGACATTGGCAGTTTCAGTGCTCCTTAATGAGAAAAGAACGTGTGCGATATTTCGGACTGATATTTCAAAGTTTTTGAGATACTAGTTTGCATATATACAGAGGGACAAGGTTAAATCGACTCAGCTCGTCACACTGATCACTTATATAATGGATAGTCGATGTGTGTCGTATATGTCCAGTGCTACCAATCACATTGCGTCATACCATATGGTGTTGGAAAGGTGAGATTTTAAGCTTTATTTAATAAAAAAAATTGAATTCGAGGAAGTTGAAAAAATGTTACAGTTGTTCAAAAATGAGTAAAAATAATAAAGAAATTCGGTATATTTTGAAATTTGTGTATATAAAAGGGAAGAATCTCACGCAAGCCACCAATGATATTTATGAAGTTAACGAAGACGATGCTGTATCAGTTCGTGTAGCACAACAATGGTTCGCTCGCTTCCGTTCTGGAAATTTCGATGTGAAAGATGCACCTCGCTCTGGTCGACCTATTGTTGAAAAAGTCGATAAAATTATGGAAAAGATTGAGCAGGGCCATCACATAAGCAGCCATGACATCGTTAAGAAACTTAACATTCATCATCAAACGATTTTGAACTATTTAAAAAAGTCTGGCTACAAAGATAAGCTCGATGTGGTACCATGAATTGTCTGTGAAAAATTTAATGGACCGAATTAACATCTGCGATTCTTAGCTGAATTGAAATTAAATCGAACCATATCTGAAGCGAATGGTAACAGAAGACGAAAGGTGGATTAAATACGACAATAATGTGCGAAAAAGATCACGGTCCAAACTTGGTGATGTTCAACAAAAAGTCGCATGGCTAGGATTAACGCCCCGAAAGGTTATGCTAAGTGTTTTGGTGAGATTGGAAAGGAATTATTCACTATGAGCTGCTCCAGCGTGGTCGAACGATTGATTTTACATTTTACTGTCAACAACTGATGAGATTGAGGCAAGCAACTGATCAACAGAAACTGCTTCGTCTTCCATCAGGACAAAGCTAGACCACCACACATCTTTGATGACTCGGCAAAAACTGGGAGAGCTTGGCTGAAAAATTTTGATGCATCCACCATATAGCCCTGGTCTTGCACTATCGGACTACCATTTATTTCGGTCAATGCAGAACTCCCTTAATGGAAAAAATTTGGCTTGAAGAGAAGCCTGTGAAAATGACTCGCCGCAGTTTTTCGCCGAGAAACCAGAAAAGTTCTACTCTGATGGCATAATGTCTCTAGCAGAAAAATGGCAAAAAGTGGTCGACCAAAATGGTACATACTTGGTTCATAAAAGTCCATTGTATATATAAAAAGAAAAATAAAAAGTTTCCAAGATTACAAACACCCCTAATGTACTCATGAAGTGGCAAAGTCATACGTGTTTAGCTAATTTTCAAATTTAATTCACTTCAAATTCAGACTTTCAATGCATAAAATTACGAGAAAGAGACGACAATATAAGCGCACCGTCTCTACACACCCAAATAGTCACATGCGGGTGTATTAATATCTCTCAATCTTGGTAAGCGCTTAAGCACACCTTAAAACAACGCTCAACTAACTGACAACAACAAAAAGCATATATTAAGTGCAACAACAACAAAATAAAGACAAAAGAAACACAATTACATAATTAAACATTGAATGACATGGGAGGCATTCGACTGCCGCAAATACCATGACCCATGATGGAGCTGCCATTGTTGTCATTACCGTCACTTGCTTAGCCGCTATCTATGTGCTGGCCTAACGATGCTTAGTACGCGCATACACACAACCATACAGACAGGTGCAATGACATCGCGCGACAGATGCGCCAAACTGGGCAAATGCCAAACAAGAAAGCCATAAAAAACGACAAAAAAGTGGCCGCGGAGAAACAATGTCAATAACAGCTATGCAACAACAACAACGAGTGGCTACAAAACGGGTACATACCATATATTACAGAGGTAGATAATCAGACACAGGGCAAAAAGCTGAAAAAACTATTGACGTTTGTAAACTGACAAATAAAGTACAAAAGGCTGTGTATGTGTGTGTGTGAACACATTACTGCCTTTTTTATGTCTGTCTATATTTATGCGCTGCAAAGCTAGTAAAATTAAGTGCCGCTTTGATTGCTTTGCATCTTGTAAAAGATAAAAAAGAGATGCTTGCGTAATAGCTTTGAACCGTTTTGTCTCTAACGGTGAAATTTTAACGATACTTAGTCTAAACGGGTGCTTTAAAAATACTTTACGCATGTTAAGCGGGTAATGAAGCGCAGGCATATGAAACCAAAACAAGAAACGGAGTAAGGGAGTTGATGTGGCTTAAAATCCGAGCAATCCAATCTCGTTCGTTGCCACATGTATTAACTTCGATTGCAATGAAGCTGGAATACTCCACACAAGCACAGAAGTTTCCATACAAGAACTTGATTTTGATCGCTCAGTTGGTTTGCCAGTTATGTGCTTTAATTTTCCACTAATGGCGGTTCGAATAAACAGCTTCTTAAGGAGAAAAGTACACGCGAAAATTTTTAGAGATATACTTGTATCTCAAAAATTGATATGCCGAAAACCGGACATAGCTGAATCAACTCAGCTTGTAGCATTGAACATATTACTATGAGCAAAAAATAGTAAACATTTGTTCATAATTAAAAATTCTTAATTTTGTCTTTAAAATCTATGTTGTTCTCCTCAAAGTAGTCCCCCTTGGATCCAATACCTTTGTGCCAACGTTTTCTCCAATCCTCCAAACGGTTGTTAAATTCAATTTCCGGAATAGCCTTCATTCGCTCATGGCCTCAATTGACTCAAAACGATTTCCCCGGCGCGGTCACTTGAATTTGCTGCATAGCCACAAGACACATGGAGCTAAATCAGTCGAATACGGTAATTGTGGAATGATATTGTTTTATCAATTTTCCTTTTTCACGAATAGCTTCGCACAAATGACGAATAACACCAAAATAGTATTGCTTGTTGACAGTTTGGCCGGTCGGAAGGAATTCGGAGTGCACCACACCTCGATAATTGAAAAAAACTGTCAACTGATTTCTGACCTGATTTGAGGTGGTTTTTTCGGCTTCGACTAACTTTTGCCACGATATTCGGCCGATTGATCCGTTTTCCGTTGGAGGATGGAGTCATGTGGGAGGATGGAGTCATGTGTAGAAGTTCACGCAAGTGAGGAAAGTTCTCTGATCGCCATTCACTTGGGAGTGGCCAGAAACGATTCTTTTACACATGGCTCAAGCAGCTCACTACTTCCGGTCTTTGACCAAGTACCCTCTGGGTAGCCTAAGAACATCCGCTCGAAGGCGAGCTAAAGTGAGAAGGCGAAACATTCCCTACAAGGGTTGTGCGCTGGGTTTGGGACCCGCCACGTAAAAAAACACCCCCAGTGAAGAGCTATAACCAGCCTCGGATGAGAGACCCCCCTTTTGATGACGACCATGGCAATAACTCTTGCCAACAGGTGCTACTTCGGACTGAGTAGGCAATTGAGAAGCAAAGTCCTCTCTCGACAAACAAAAACCAAACTCTATAAGTCACTCATAATTCCCGTCCTGCTGTATGGTTCAGAGTCTTGGACGATGTCAACAACGGATGAGTCGACGTTGAGAGTTTTCGAGAGAAAAGTTCTGCGAAAGATTTATGGTCCTTTGCGCGTTAGCCACGGCGAATACCGCATTCGATGGAACGATGAGCTGTACGAGATATACGACGACATCGACATAGTTCAGCGAATTAAAAGACAGCGGCTACGCTGGCTAGGTCATGTTGTCCGGATGGACGAAAACACTCCAGCTCTGAAAATATTCGACGCAGTACCCGCCGGGGGAAGCAGAGGAAGAGGAAGACCTCCACTCCGTTGGAAGGACCAAGTGGAGAAGGATCTGGCTTCGCTTGAAATATCCAATTGGCGCCACGTAGCGAAAAGAAGAAACGACTGGCGCGCTGTTGTTAACTCGGCTATAATCGCTTAAGCGGTTTCTACGCCAATTAAGAAGAAGAGAAGAGAGAGGTTTTCGGGTCGTATATATAGATTTAAGAATCTTCGTCAGT
Source organism: Bactrocera neohumeralis (assembly GCF_024586455.1). Lineage (NCBI taxonomy): Eukaryota > Metazoa > Arthropoda > Insecta > Diptera > Tephritidae > Bactrocera > Bactrocera neohumeralis. Next base: position 67,283,223 of record NC_065921.1, on the reverse strand, counting down.
AAAAATACGTTTCATTCTGGTAGTCAGAAAGCATTGTCTCACAGACGTTAACGCGGCTATTTTTCGAAAAAATTTAATGATTTTGGAGCCAATCGTGCTTTCACTTTTCTTAGGCTCAAAATGGTTTTCACTGATTCTTCCGATATTTCAACGATATCAGAAAGATCTTTGTTTGTTAATTGGTGATTCTTAAGCACCAGTTCCTTAATTTTAGTTGATCTGTTGATGTCAGTTGATGCTGTATGGTCATTAAAATTTTTAAATTTTTTTAAATTAAAAAGTATTACTACATTTTGCCCAAAGATATAGGTATATGTACAAGGTCAATCGCAAAAGAAACAGAACTTTTTAAATATAACTGTTTCTGGTGGCGCCACCTATTGGTGGGTATATGAAATAAAAATTTTGATCTCTTGTTGACATTTCGTAAAAATTTTAAGACAATTTGATGACTACAATCGATGATATCGATCAAAAAGTGACAGCAGCTTTTGGTCATCGGTCGTAAAATGCAAAGAGCAAATATTAAATTTTGTTTTAAACTTGGGAAAACGTTTACTGAAACATTTCAAATGATGAAAAAAGTTTAAGCTATTCCAAGAAGGTCGTGAGGACTTCTGTGACGGTCAGAAGTCATGTCGGCCAAAATCAAAAAAGAAGTCAAAAACAAAGACAATGCTGATTTGTTTTTACGATTCCGAGGGTATTGTACACCGAGAGTTCGTCCCAGCTGGCCAAACGATTAATGCTGTGTTTTACCTTGGTGTTATGAAGCGTCTTTTATCACGCATTCGTCGTGCTCGACCATAATACAGTGAGGCAGGGTCCTGGCGACTGTTGCACGATAATGCGCCGTGTCATCGGTCGACGCTTGTCACTGATTTTTTGACAAAAAACTCCATATTAACCATTAATCACTCACCCTACTCACCTTATCTGGCACCCTGTGATTTTCACCTATTTGGAAGACTTCATTTGCCCATGAAAGGACACTGGTTTCAGGACATTTCAACTATCCAAAAGCGACGACCGATATTCTCAAGAGCATTCCGAAAAATGACCTTAAACACTCATTTGAAATGCTAATTGACCGGGCTAAACGCTGTATCGAAGCACAAGGAAACTGCTTTGAATAAAAAAATATAACTTTTGAAAAATATTAATTTTTTGTTGTTTTTTTTTTTAACAGTCCTGTTTCTTTTGCGACAGACCTTGTATATGCAAAATATTTTAAGGGTATCTGCCGTTTCTTTCTACGTGCTACAAACTTCGTAACAAACTTAATATACTCTTTCCGGGGTATAATTACCGAGTTGTTTCAGAAAGTATGCGGATAACTTATAAAAGTGGTACAACTGTTTTAAATATTTTATTTCTGCTTTACTGCTGCGAATGACTTTAAGACTATAAGACTTAAAATCAATTAAAATAGTATAAAGAAAACAAAACTCTCCAAAGCTTGACGAATCGAAGACAGCTAATATATCATTGAATAGCCAATAAATTCTAAGCCTTAGCGAAATATTCAGAAAACTTCAAGGACTAGCCGTAGGCTGGTGGTTTTTAGAGATTTGGGTACAATTTGTTATATAGTCTTACCTTGAATATGTGCTTAAATTGGATATTTTACTTACTTTTATTTGAGGCACCCTTCAAAATTTTATAAAACCAACACCAGTCTTGAAAAGATCATAGATTTAAGTTGCAATAATTGCGAAAGGTCTTACGTTCACGCGGAAAACAGCTCCAACTTTCTTTACAGCTTTTAAGAAGCCACATCATATTATTGTGACAACAATATCTTTCATCGGAATTAACTTCAGCTGAGTAAATCTTCTGATTTTTGCCATAAAAATCCGAATTAATCGAAACCTAAGAAAATGAAAAATCACTGATAAGTGATTGTTTAATTCCAATATTGTCCATTCTTTTTGTTGAGTGGGTTGGTGTACAGATGTGGCAAATTGTATTTTAGTGTCATCAGCTGTGGTGAATTGCGCTGTTTTATTAGGATGCGACAGTTTTACATAACTCAGTTAAACAGTGATATTCTTGACAGCTTCAAAAACAAATATCTTTAAGCCAGTTTTTATCAAAAAATCCCTGTTCGAGTGAATCCTTGTATATGATTATGGATTACATAATCACTCAATTGTACCAGTAGACACACATCTCTCGTTCTCAGCAAAATGTTATAAATATCCTGTTAAAGAATTTCAAAGCGGAAGCAGTCAGAGTTGCGGGAAACTTCTTTATGAATATATATTCTTCGTCTTAAGCTCAAGTTTCCAAAAGAAAGGCGGATATTGGACTTACACCCGCGGCCGAGCGTAACTTACCATTAAGAAATTTCTAGCGAACACGTGTTCTATCACTCATTGTAACGGTACTTGTTGCGGTAATGGAATATTTCCCTTAAGTTTTAGCGAGGTGATCTTTGACTTACACAAATCTAAAATATTAACAAGTAAGGAAGGGCTAAGTTCGGGTGTCACCGAACATTTTATACTCTCGCATGATAAAGTGATAATCGAGATTTCATTATACGTCATTTACATATTTTTCAAATACCGTATTTTTGTAAAGTTTTATTCCGCTATCATCATTGGTTCCAAACAGATTGGTACAGAGATAGGCATCAAATGGAATTCAAAATAGCGTTATGTTGGAAGAAGGTGTGGTTGTGAACCGATTTCACCCATATTTCGTACATATCATCAGGATGTTAAGAACATATTATATACCGAATTTCATTGAAATCGGTCGAAGTAGTTCCTGAGATATGGTTTTTGGTTCATAAGTGGGCGAGGCCACGCCCATTTTCAATTTTTAAAAAAAGCCTGGGTGCAGCTTCCTTCTGCAATTTCTTCCGTAAAATTTAGTGTTTCTGACGTTTTTTGTTAGTCGATTAACGCACTTTTAGTGATTTTCAACATACCCTTTGTATGGGAGGTGGGCGCGGTTATTATCCGATTTCTTCCATTTTTGAACTGTATATGGAAATGCCTGAAAAAACGACTCTGTAGAGTTTGGTTGACATAGCTATAGTAGTTTCCGAGATATGTACAAAAAACTTAGTAGGGGGCGGGGCCACGCCCACTTTTCCAAAAAAATTACGTCCAAATATGCCCCTCCCTAATGCGATCCTTTGTGCCAAATTTCACTTTAATATCTTTATTTATGGCTTAGTTATGACACTTTATAGGTTTTCGGTTTCCGCCATTTTGTGGGCGTGGCAGTAGGCCGATTTTGTCCATCTTCGAACTTAACCTTCTTATGGAGCCAAGGAATGCGTGTACCAAGTTTCATCATGATATCTCAATTTTTCACGGACGGACGGACAGACGGACGGACAGACGGTGAGACAGACATCCGGATTTCAACTCTACTCGTCACCCTGATCACTTTGGTATATATCGGGGGATTTTTTAGGGGCTTGATAATTTTTTTGAAAAAAAAAACGCATAAAATTTGCAAAATCTCATCGGTTCTTTATTTGAAACGTTAGATTGGTTCATGACATTTACTTTTTGAAGGTAATTTCATTTAAATATTGACCGCGGCTGCGTCTTAGGTGGTCCATTCGAAAAAAGTCCAATTTTGGGATTTTATTAATCATATGTATAATGAAGAATTATTTTAACTGAACCAAAGACAATTTGAATGTTGTACTAAAAAAAACTGTCTCCAGACATTAAACTTCGGTACACTTTTATTCATAGTTTAAGTAATCAAAAATGTGTAAGTAAATTATGCATTAAAGCGGGTCGACTATTTTACTGTAAAATCGCGTATACGGAAAATGTTCTACGGCCCATTCTGAACAACTTAGCCTAAGAGACTATGAATCTAAAACCGGTTACGAGCCAGCGATGTTTAAGCAGAAGTTTAAGAAACTGAATAAACGGTTGTGTGGGGGAAATGTGAAATAGTTGTGCGATATTGCTGATTCCGACAAATGATCAATAGAATATCAAAATACATTTACTTATAAAATTCATTTGGTGTCTCAAAAACTGATGAACAAATTTGTATGAGCCCTAAAATCCTTCGTCTTAAAAATTGACGACTCGACTCCGGTTCCAAACCAATAGTCTCTTAGACAAAGTTGTTCAGAATGATCCATAGAACATTTCCCAATTAGGTGATTTTTTCGTTTTTACCTCGCTATAAACCGACCCGGTCTACTGTGCATGCCGAAGCTCTCTATAAAGCAATTCCATACTTGTAACCGTTTAACGGTTCAAATATTTGTTAGTATCCAGTACAATAGAAACCATGAAAACTATTTTTTACAAACTTGCTTCTTACCACTTTCATCTAAAATAATCATCTACAACCTCTTCCCCTACAGCTCATCTCACTTAAAAGCTTCAAAAAGTTGTCAATTCTTATTAACTCTCACCTCTCTCTACATTCCATTCAACAGCGTTGAGATGTTAACAAAACTGTCGTTACCAGCTGTCATCTGTGTATTTTTATTAACCGCAACAATAGCGGCGGAAACAACAACCAATACTACAACAAAGACAGTACCAACCGCAAGAGTGAATGATGTCGGCAACAGTACAACATCACGGGACAAAGCAATAACAACAGTGGAAATAACAACACAAGTCAATTGTAGTAAAAGTGTGAGTAGAAGCAGAAGCCAAAAAGATGTCGGCACTACCCCGCTAAATGCGTCGAAATTTGGCAACAAAATCAGAGCCGTGTCAGAGGGTGTGCGCGGCGGCGAAACAACAACATCACTACTGCCACTACAACCACCTTTAAATGTGACAAGCACCACAACAAGCAATTTCCTCGCACCAACGACCGGCAGGAGATCCGCCAGGCGCCAGCAGGAGAGCGCTGCGCCACCTCAGTCCCAGACGCTTTCGCCGGCACAATTGCTTTTGTCTCCACCCACGAAGTCACAAACATCTTCAACAGCAGCTACAAATGCGATTGTGCGTTCTCCATTGGCTCGCGCCTTAAGACAGTCAAATGTCAATGTGGAGAATGTTGCCAATGTTGTCAGAAATGACAGTAACACATTGCAACATGACAGCGAGAAAAAGGTAAGCATGGCATGGTTGTTAAAGTGGAGAGGCACAACATGCGAAGGGGCTTTTGTGCTGGAGGTTTCACGACCATATGTTCTTGTGTTCAAAGTGTTACTTAGTGGTTATTCTATTGGACGCTCGTTTATGGTTTGTAGCATGAAAAGAATGAAAGTTTATATTTCTCCACTAAAAATATTGTCGTAGTGTACGTTACTCCAGTTTGGTAGGACGCAAATGGCATAGGTTCAGTGGACACGAATAGTATAGAGTTTGAAAGAATGCCTAAGTAAGTATCTGAGGGGTTACACATTTGATCCAGAGGCGCTCAAATAGTAGTAAAAATGTAGTACAAGCCGTTGAACTAAATTGTAGGTTCGGTGTGAAATATAAGTACACGTGTGAGTTAATGCAAGATAGAAGGGCAAAAGGTCTGTATCTTCAGTCGAGTCGGTTTCCCACCTGCATTTTTCCTCTAAGTACTTTTCTACTAAATTATAACTTCAACTAAATTATGACTTCACTAATATTCATTTTCGACTTCATAACTTAAATTACACTCCTGGATCCCCACATTAATCTGCAGGGCGATCTTGGAAATTTGAAACTCTTCAGACTCTGTTAACATTCAGTTAGGTTAAGTTATGTTAATCTGGTAGACCAAATGGAGTTGCTAAGTTCAAGAGGAGTAGTTATCCTTCAGAATTCTGTGAAGTTTGACAGACTCTGCGGCCTCTCAATGGATATATCCTCCAGTATATCACACCGTGGGGACCTCAGACGCTTAAAGCATAATCTTGCTAAAGCGGGACAAGTGCACAAGAGATACTTTATTGTTTCCCTGGTGCCCTGCTCTAGACATTTCCTGTAGTCTTCTCGTTCTGTCAACCCCATCCTGCGGGCGTGTGTCGCCAGCAAGTGACCAGTAAGTTTTCCCATCATGTTCCTACAGTCTCTTCTATCGAGTGCCAATTGATCACTGGTTACTGCTTGGGCCTCTACGCAGATTTTTGCTCTGAAATTGCCTACAGGTGCATTAGAGGCCAGCTCCGCGACTTTCGCAATAGCAAAGTCCTTGGCATAAACCGGCAACTTAAAAGGTTGCCTTATGCTTAACTCTGGACAGTATATTCCCACACCAACTCCATTGTCCATTTTCGAGCCATCTTTTTCTATATTTACTTTGAACCTTATTTTCCAGTTGAAAAGTGGGATCATGTAGTCGGTTTTTGCCTAACCGCTATTACCTCCCAAACTATGCCCGAAGGTTCTATACGTAAATTCTCTTGCAGCCAGGAGTCGTCCCGCCGATTTTTCTGCGCAATTTTCAGTGAAGAGGTCTGTAGGTGGCAGGTTTAGTATCAGTTCAAGAGCCGCCGTTGGAGTTGTTCATAAAGCACCTGTTATGCATGTTAAAACCTAAAGAGTTGTAATGTGAACGGAAATAGGTCCTAAAGCGCTGCTTTCCTTTATCCTCAGAAAGTTATTACTCCAGAAAACTCCCAAAGGCATACAATGTATATTTCTACTAACCTTATCAACTCTTTTTCTCTTTCGCAGGATCTCCGAAAGGCAAACGAATTAATACCAGCACCAGTCGTAGAGATTTATAGCGAAAATGACACGAAAAGCTCGTAAGAAATCTATCAAAACTGTATTATATAACATAGATATCTTCCTAAAGTTCTCTTCTTTCTTACCAAAGCGACCCAAATACTCATAGAACTCTGCGTCAAAAGTCAAAGTCAAGCGAGTACATACATTTCGACATAAATGAAGAGGATGGCAGCATACATGCAACGGCAGCACCAACACGAGCCACACGAGTGGAGACAGTGAATGAAGTACTTTCTAACCTCTTTCCGAATGGTTTTACCGACATTTTTCGCTTCAGTTATGCCTCAGAACAACCGACGCAAGCGGTTGCAACACAAGGCACAGGAGAAATGTCAAAGTCAGCATCTGTTGCAACACCGGAGACAACAACTGAAGCCAAGCTAACAACAGCGCCTAGTAGTACAACAACAACTGCAACGCCATCAACCGAAAAATCAGAGCAATCACACACAAAAGCTTTCTACAGCTACGAAACAAGTGTCTCAAAGGAATATCGACGCGAACTGCGTCCTGGCCATACGGAGATTGTGGTGGAGAAGCTGCAGCTGTTGCCGCGCGGCGCCAACGTCGGCAGTGACGAGTTCAGCGATGGCAGTAATCTGATAACCAAAGACGATTTGTTGCGGATCAATCGAGCGGCAGCAGATGCGCCCGTCTTACCGAGTTTGTTAATGAATCCCAGTCAAGAGAATGCTAACGGTACAGTAGAGCAGCAGTCAAGGAAGCAAACACCAATCATCATACTGAGCGACGATAATAGCGCTGATATGGAGGGTATAAGTGCTGAAGACAATCTCATTGCAGAGTCCCAGAATGTGGGTCAACGTGTCTATCAGCGTTTACCGCTTGATGACAAGCCATATGGTTACAAAGTGGGCGTGCAAAGGCAGCGTTTACGACCCGACACTAATGCAAATGTAAGACTTATACATGATGAATCGCCAAATTTGTCAGAGTCGATAAGTCAACAGCCGATTTTTGTGGCCGAGCCGGAGCCACCAGCCGACGACGACAAGGCTGAATTATTTGTGGAAGTTTCAAGGCATGGGGCGCCCAGCCAACAACTCGACAACTTCCAGGAGCATGCAGAACAAACTTTTCACCAACTGAGTCCAACACCAGAGGCGCCGTCACGTCAGTTTTTGCGAAATTTCAATCCGGTGTTGTCTCCGGAGGCGGCCCCCTCAACGCCGAAGGCCTCCTTCCATTACGAGTCGAATGCGCTACAGCCGATTATCTTCATACAAGACGGAAAACAAGCCAGTAATCCGAGTGTGGAATCTGGTGTGGTTGCAGCAAAAGTTGAAAACGCGGCACAACCTCAGAAGCAATCCGCCACAGAGCTACCACGCCTGCCACTGCTGCAATATGACAAGGATGCCGCGCAGATACGCTACTTAAAGGAACAGCAGCTATTGCAACAACAGCAGCAGTTACTACAACAACAGCAACAAATTTTGCTTCAGCAACAACAACAAGAGCAACAACATCAACAACATGCACAGTTAATAAGCCAACAACAGCAATTGCAGTGGCAAGAGAAGCAGCAACAACAAAAAATACAGCAACAACAACAAATACAGGAGCACCAACAACAACAACTGACAGGTGATAAGCGACAACAAACACTTTTTCAACCAACACCACAACATGAACAACAACAGCAATTGCAACAGTTCCACAAAGAGCTGCAACAACACCAACAACGTCAACAACCGATTCATCAGCATTATGCGATTTATCAGCAACATCCGCCTCCACATGAATATAAGCAAGGGAAGCAACAGCAACAGCAGATCGCTTATGAGAAGCAACAACAAGCTGTAGAGCTGACACGAAGACTGCAGCAACAGCAGGAAGAAGAGAAACTAAAACTACAACAGCAACAGCAACAGCAAATACAAGAACAGCTAAGTATACAACAGGCACAACACGAAGCTCAAAGGCAAAATATTCAACAACAACAGCCTTACGCACAGACTCAATCTCAACAACAACAATATGCAACTCAGCCCTCGGCGCCAAGTCCAGCTTCTAAGCAACAGACTCAAATATCTGCTGATTCAGTAGCGGCTCCCGCCTCTTTCAATCAACAGTCCTATCACCATCCTTTAGTGACTCCTTTGTCACACAGAGCTCCAGCCACACCCACGCCTCACAGTGTAGTCTTTGTTACGCTGCACGCGCCCACCCCGCCATCACAGTTCGTAAAAGCCCAAACCTCGCCACCCACTTACACCCAAAAATCACCACATGAGTACGTCTCGGCAGCTGTAAGTGGAGCTGCGACTTCGCAGCATCCACCACATGTGTCACCTACACCACCGGCAATAGTACGACGTCCACATGGTGGGTATACATTTGTCGAAGTACAAAAATCAGTGAATATCCACAACAAACTGATCACCGAGAAAGATGGCAAGTTGGTTGAGGAACACGAAACAATTTATCCACTGCCACAGTATACGCCACAGCAATATCAGCAGCAGAAGCAACCCGCCGTTATACAGTCGTCATCCAAACCCGCAGCTATTATCCCGCCACCATCGCAGCAAGCAACACAGCAGACTGCGAAGCCCAGTGCCACAGAAGCACCCGCAAATCGAGCTGAGGTCCCGCATACTCACTATCCTATACAATATGCCCAACAACTAGCGCTGATTGAGGAGGGTGTCCATCCAAATGACTACATTCTTGTACCCAAGGAGTATGCATCGCTCTCGGCCAATCCAATAAATGTTCAGCACATCGATGAACCCGAACAGCAAGAGGAAGCTTCGTCTTACGCTCATCAACAACAAGTCTTACCACTGCCAAACCATCGCCAATCAAACGAGCATAACCATGCTGGCTATGAAAGCGAGCAGCACCCACAAGAATACGTGCAATATGTACAGCAAAATTATGCTCAACCCGCCGAGCCGCATCCTGATCCACATCCGGCGCAACAACAAACGCAACACGCTTCTACCGAACAAAATACTCAAGAAATACACCCGCAAACGCAGCCACAGCCATATACAGAAGAGCACCACCCAGCTGTAGAAAAGGAGGTTGTCGAGCAAGTGGTCACAAAACAGGTTGAGAAAATAGTTGAGCGTCCGGTACATATACCATACCCTGTGCATGTACAGCAATACATTGATCGTCCATATCCCGTACAAGAGATCGTCGAAACGCATATACCCGTTCCATATCCGGTTCCCGAACCAGTCCCGGTACCTGTACATGTGGAACGCTATGTCGATCGTCCTTATCCAGTCGAAAAGATCGTTGAGAAGCGTATACCATATCCGGTCGAGAAAGTTGTCGAAAAGATTATAGAGAAAGAAATACCAGTAGAAGTTGAAAAAGTAGTTGAGAAACTAGTTGATCGTCCAGTGCCCATACCCATACGCGTGCCTGTCGCTGTACCAGTACCGTACACGCATCAGCCACTTCCTGAATATAATGAAAACGCTGAGATTTACAGCCCTCTCTACCATCCACATCCGAATGCGCTCGGCGGTTGGTCTGATCAGACTGTAATCAGCGATTACGGCGGTCGGCGCCCCACGAATCTGCAAATACCGCCGAAAGTTTTGCAAAACTACTATACACGCATGCTGAAGAAACTACTGCCACAAGCGTTGGCGCAGCGTGGTACACCATCGTCTGAATCGTCAACCTCAAACACGATTTACACACATACACAGGCGCGCCCTAAAAAACCAACAACAAGCACAGCAAATGCCTTGAAGACCACAAAACAACCGATATCTGTCTCACCAAGCAGTTCACCAAACAAGCAACACTCCTTCAAGATCGGCGATATACGCTTCGATTTGAAGCCACCACCGCCACCACCAACTGGTCCCGAATGGTCGAAGGGTTCGCGTTATATTTACAACACCCTGCCGCATGATCTTTCCGTGGCAGATTCGTCTGACACCGAACAGTTGGCGGACACATATAATGGTCCCTTCACGTCACACAACGAGGCCTACGATGAGTTTCAACGCTGGCGTAACGGTCACACCTTGAAGCGCAGTCCGCAATTTGGCAGAAATTTACAAATGGAGTATGGTTTCAAGCCGCCACTGGTGCCCTCTGTGGAGATCAATGATCAAGGTATACCTTTGAATGCCGAAGAAAAGAAGTCGGAGCAGTAATTGAAAGTTGGTGTGCGAGAAAGCTGCTTTGGGGAGGTTTTATACCTATTTATTTATATAAGCTGTTAATTAACATTAAATGTTTAAGTTTTATTTAATTACTTAGCTCGATTAACTTATCTACTTTATTTAAATTCTGTGCCAAAATATCAAGTAAATAAGAGTCTCCTGCAGCATCGTTGGAAACACTGTTGTATCAAAAATGGAAAACTACCATAGTCGAAGAAGGTGTATATTCACAACCGCAAGCCAGTGGCATGTGAAAGTTGACACGATCCGAGGTATATCTGGCTTCAATGCCTTAAATTGTATTAATAAACTAATTCTTTATAAGTATTTATAGAGAAACTGAGAAGTTTATTACTTTAATAAAATGTTTCGAAACCTTTAAATTTTATCTAATTCACTTTTAAAAAGGAACTAGAAGTCAAATCTAGAGTTATATGGATTTGACAAATCGGGTATTGCAGCCACTATTAACAACGGCTGATGGAAAACCTTACGAGAAGAGACATCTAAGAATTGAAACAACTTCGGGCTTTGATTACAGACTTTTCTACTTGTCTTAATTCGCTAAACTACTATATCAATATCGTCGTATATTTCATACAGCTCCTCGTTCCAACGACTGTGATACTCGCCATTTAAAATTCACAAAGGACCATAAATCTTCTGCAAGACCTTTTTCTCGAACACTCCTTAGGAGAACTCATCAGATGTTGTGTCCTTTTCGTGCTGTCAAAAGTAGCTTCGAAATCGACGAAGAGGTGATGCGTGTCGATTTTCTTTTCACGGATCTTGTCCGAGGTTTGGCGCATGGTGTATATGTGGTTAGTTGCTGATTTTCCAGACCTAAAGCCACAATGAAAAGGTCCAAACAGTTTGTTAACGGTGAGCTTTAATCTTTCACACTATAAGCTCGATAGAACCTTATATGCGATGTTCAGGACGCTCACGGTAGTTGACGATGGGGCACTTAAATTCCAAACATCGGGGGTGCTTTCGTCCGACTATATTCTACAAAGAAGCTCATGCATATTGCATATCAAGTCTTCGCCGCCGTGTTTGAATAGCTCGGCCGACAATTAATCAGCCCCCCCCCGCTTTGTTGTTCTTCCGACGGGTAATATCTATTCGAACTTCTTCAAGGTCGGGCCATGAAACATTCTCTCCATGGTCATCAATGGAGGAACCGGGTTCACCACCTACTGGTGTTATGCCTTTACTGTCACTCAGTAGTGTTCCCTTCATAATTTTAGTTTGATCTGGGCATCAGTGACTAGATCACCTCTGGGGGTTCTTCAAGAGTATGCTCCGGTCGCGAAACCTTCTGTTAGTCGCCGCATCTTTTCGTAGAATTTTCTGGCATTACTCCTATCGGCCAGCTTGTCAAGCTCTTCGTACTTACGCATTTCGGCCTCTTTCTTTTTTGTATGCCCGCTTCCCTCCTCAACTCTCGGTATATATGCAAGGATGTAACGTTGCGAGGTAGGCAGTCTACATTATCATCATATCTTACTATGTCTAATGTTGGAATATGAAGCAATGAGCCCGTTATAGTTTCGGATCTGGCAAACTTTACTTTTTTTGATTTTGGAGGTTTAGACCAAAAGCATGATGTATTTTTCGGAGAGAGAAAATAGTTAGTATAAAATAATAAGGCTGTCAAATCCTAATGTAACTTGAATGCCAAATATGTTTGCCTTCTCTTCATAATGAAAGAGCTTGTCTTCGTCTTGAATATTTTCATACTTCCATTGATTTAAATCATCTTGGGGTCGGCTTTCAAATATGAGAGCAGCAAGCAAATTACAACTTTTGTATGCATGATCATTCAAGTTTAGCTTCTTAGTTCTAGGTTGTGACTTTTCCTCACACTTTCAAGAGGTACTCTCTTAGGTAGACTTACTTACACTTACGGAATACCAAAAAAACTCAAATGCCTCAGCCCCGTAAAAAGCGCAAAAGCTTCCCATTCCTTCATATTTTGGTGATTTATGACTATGAATAATATTGAAATCCCAACGTATTGAAAAACAAAACGAAAAGCCAATAATCGCAGAAGCTCTAAATCATTACCATTCCTTTGAGTTAGACAAACTGATTTCTTTTTCATTTCGAAAATTCATCCCAACGGTGTCATCTAAAATCAGACATCTGCCGCCCACCAACAGATGCAAACAATTCAAAGCTAAGCATTCAACCTTTTTCGCCACACTCCTTCAATACTTTTTTCAAACTTTACCGGCTTCCTGCATGTCCTTGCCTTATCCTGGCGCAGCTGACTTCATCGTCAGCATACGGTCGTAAGCAAACGCTGTCCATGTAGTTGTGACTAATACAAGCGCATCAGCTATGGAAGTATGTTGATGGAGGGAGCAAGGTGTGGCTGAGATTTGGCGTTTCACGCGAGCAGAATAACGGTATCACTCGCTGGGTGGAGTTGTTGAACAGCAGTGAACTTGCGTGGGGGTGCATGTATTGACATTGGGACAGGCAGTCGGGAAAAACCAAACATTGCTTGCAAATCAGATGTCATTGGCATGCGTGACAAACGTTTTCTTGCTTCAACGCGGCTGTCACGCTGATAGTGGAAGCTGCTTGTTTGCTAAGCAAAGTGTTTGCCGGAAATGTTTGCTTCAGAAGCGAATAAGAATTTGAGTATTCTTGGTAAGCCGTACGAAGCATGAAGGTGTTGAAAAATTTAAAAATGTATTAAAATGGAACTAAAAAATTACTTTCCTAAAAAAACGTCGGTTTTAGTCGTTCTTAGAATGACCGAGCGTGAGGAATGATCGTAGAAATCCTTTCACGTCAAACTTTTTACTTTGTTGATATTCAACTATTAAGAGTATCTTCAACCCAGAGAGCTAGTCAAATACTTCAGCAAATACGTGGAATCTCTGTAAGAAATCTTTTGTATTTGTGAAGGGTATTTTACCATCGGGGCAACGGAAGTTAACGTTTTTTTTAATATTTTTCGTCTGTAAAGAGTTTCTGTTACACTTCTGAACTTTTTCCTGCTCTACCAACAAATATTTGGTATTTTATTATCATTCAACGCCTAACAATTGTATTGTCAGAAGTGCAAGTATACGCGCCTAAATTTACACCCACACATATGTACTGGCAAACATGTCACAGCTGCTCAAAAACAGCGCTTCGCCTCCACCTATTGTGTAACACGTAGATTTTAAAGGGCTTCTGTCACTTTTCACTTCTTTGCGAACCTTTTCTGCAATTCTACAAAACTCTCTATGCTCTCTTTCTTGACTTGAGTTGGAACATGTGTAAGTGTCGACAATTTATTAGCTGTCATATAAATCTTAAACATTTTGGCTGCTTTTTAGGCGCTCAAGTATTTATTTATTTTTATTTTCCTGCACTTTATAGGAGCTTTCAAAAGTTTATGCCCCTTTTTTGTGCTGAACATTTTTGAGTGCTGCGTGTATGAAACTCATTACTTTTCCTTGCACTGACAGCTTATTTCGGCAACTGAGATTTCAGCTTTCAATTGCATAATAATTGCTGACGCTCACAGATTTTTCCCCTGCATAAATTGGACTGGAAACATATATGTACCCCTAGCAATTACAGCATATGAATATCTTCCTTGGCCTACCCTTAGGCGTTTCCTTAGTAGTGGTAGAGCATTATTTTTCCTATGCACTACTTAAAATTTTCAACTATTCCCCCTTCATATGTGCTAGTCATGTCAATGCTCACTAATTAGCTCATTAAAATTGTCGAAATCACCTTTACGTTTGTACTTTTGCATGCACGAATACGTGCCTAATTGTAGGCAATTAATTGCGCTATTAACGGTATAATAAGCTGCATTTCTGCCATATGCATTTTTGCATGCCAACTTGAGTGCAATTTTCTCTCGGTAAAAGAATTTGCAGCACAGAAATTTTGAAAGGGCTCAGAGTACCAATAATTTCATATATGATCCTAATTATTTTAATCATTGTAATGGAGTTCATTGTACTTATTGCCTAAAATTTAATCTTCGCTCGAAAGGAAGCGAAAATAGTAATAAATCGATGGATGATCGAAAATATAGAAATCTGTTAAAATTGTACTATAGTCTTACTGCCTAAAATTTAGTCTTCGCTCGAAAGGAAGCGAAAATAGTAATAAATCGATGGATGATCGAAAATATAGAAATCTGTTAAAATACCGTCCATAAGTAAAGGGCTCAGTTCCTATAGTCTTACATACAGTCTGGTATGAAGCTACTTCCTTTGCCAGAAGACTGATACACTATGATGAACTTTATAGATTGTCAAAGCACGTAGTATACCGACTTTGAAACAGAAAATTAGAGGAAAATTATTTCAATACACTTTTCGAGTGCCAAACATTAATATAAGTACAACCTCTTTCGGGATAAATTATTTAAAGAAATTATACCTGAATATTGTTAAATTCATCATTCATGATCGGGAGGACACCTAACAACAAAGGGTGCTATATAATCAAGGAACAGGAACTTTCAGCTCAATATATTGTCGTTTGCATAAAAAACTGAATATAAACTAGCTCTCTAAGTTGAGATTCCGGGATTAGAACGTACGTAGAGCGTGAATTAACTGAAGTTGTTCCAAATTTATTAGGTCTACAACTTTGCTTCCGCTTTATTTTATAAAAACGGTTACAAAAATGTTATTCAAAATATTGGCCGTCGCTAGCTACTACTTTTGACCATCTTTCTGGCAGCATGCGCATTCCGTGACGAAAGAACTCCTCATCTTTCGAGTCGATCCAAGTATCAATCCAATTTTTGACTTCTTCATAAGAACTGAGGTGCTCGTTAGCTAGACCATGTGCCATCGATTGGAACAAGTGGTGTCAGATGGAGCAACGTCTGGAGAATATGGCGGGTGGGGTAAGATCTCCCATTTCAGCGTCTCCAAATATTTTTTGACCACCTTTGCGACGTGAGGCCGAGCATTGTCATGCTGGAGAATGACTTTATCGTGTCTTTCCTCGTACTGTGGCCGTTTTTCTTTTAGTGCTCGGCTCAAACGCATCAATTGCGTTCGATATCGATCTCCTGTGATAATTTCACTTGGCTTTAGCAGCTCATAATATATCACCGCCAGCTGGTCCCACCAAATGCAGAGCATGACCTTGGCGCCGTGAATGTTCGGCTTTTCCCCATGACTTTCTTCGCTTAGGATCATCGTAGTGGACTCATTTTTCGTCGCCAGTTACAATGCGATGTAAAAATCCCTTTCGGTTGTTCCTTTGAAGCAGCTGTTCACATGCAAAGAAACGCCGTTCGACATCTCTTGGTTTCAAGTCATAAGGAACCCAGTTTCCTTGTTTCTGAATCATTTCCATGGCTTTGAGGCGTTTGATACGGCTATCTGTGTCACTTGCAAGGATTCGGCCAATTCCTCTTGGGTTTGAAAGGCATCTTGGTCGAGTAATGCTTCCAATTCAGCAATGAAAATCTTCTACCTTCCACCACCATGCCGATGTTCGACTTCATAATCACCATTCTTAAAACGTTGAAACCATTCGCGACATGTTCTTTCACTTAGGACAGCCTCACCGTACGTATCCGAAAGCATTCGATGAGCCTCAGCCGCACTTTTCTTGGAATTAAAAAAGAAAAGCAAAATTTCCCGCAAATGTCGAGAATTCGGCTCAAAAAGTGACATTTTCAGTTGAGAATAAATTTTGGATGCAAACAGATCTCTACAAATATTTTGTTGGGTTAGTGTTGACACTGATGTCCAAGATCGATATAAAACGATTTAATCGATTTAATCGACCAGTGCTTGACCCTAGAGACATCTATTGCAAAACGGCGGAAGCAAAGTTGTACCTAATAACAAAAATGTTTATCACCTTGAAAAGAAGTAAGAGGAAACTAAAAGTAAAAAACTCTTTATAGAGTAGTACATTCACTCCTTTACAATGGAACAAAAAGCTCCTACGATTTACATCCGTACAGTGCATTTGCTGCTGACAACTGTACCGAAGATGAAGTGAGAAAAATTATGCTGCCAATGCGTTTGACTAACCGCACACACGGAATTTCATTGTGAACAGAAAGCATTCAAAAAGAAAGGAAGTGAATGGGGCGTTCGCTCTATTATAGTTGAAAAACATGCTTACCTCAGCCAAAAAGGGCAGTCAATGTATTCATAACAAAGGAAGTGTGCGAAATGTCTGTATAAATCACATATACCAAACTGAAGTAAAGAAATTTTTTTAATCAACAGCAAAGAACCTTTGCACCACACATCGTATTCGATGAAAGTGCTGATTTCGTGCTTTAAGTACTTGCGAATGTACTTTGGATTAGTTAAAAGATGTCGTAATTTGTGTGGACTCTCGTTTGTAACTAATTGTACGTTTACATAACCAAGTATGAAGTAAAAACTTCAAACTCCGGGGTTCCAACACTTAAATTGATTTGGTTGGTTGGTTGAAAAGAGAGATATGAATAATAAATGCTTTCCGGTCTGCTGAAGTATGCCGCCTATTGATATTCATGGCAACGGCCTATTGATATTCATAGCGACGGACTCGAGCAATTATTTAGCCATCAGGACCTAAAACAGTATCGACAAAGGCAGAGGACAGAGACATAATCACCAAAATGTGCCAGCATCGATGGCAATCCTCATCCAAATGACGCTGCGTAAACAGACCGACAGCGAATACCAACATAGGGCCCAGTGATCCTTGCGCATCTTCGTTCTGGATACTGTAGCAGGTTAAACTCCTGCTTATCCAGAAGAGACCCTGTTATATCAAACATATGACCAGCGTGAAATGAGTTCCCGCATGCCCTACTAATCATACACATCTGACAACCTTCTCCCTTTGGTCCGATCCCGTCCAAACAGCACGTTTCCAGAACCTACTGTTGAATGACGTCGATGACCATGTATCTAATCCTTGTCTTTCTAACCGGGATTAGGTACCAGTTACAACAACAACAACCGACATGACCTCTGAATTTCCAACTGACCCAAATATTAAGTGAACATTGGTGGATTAAAAGCTACCTACACAGATTCTATCATGAAATTAGTCCGAGCCACCCGACGTGTTCAGAGAAAATAGAGGACTCTATACACATATTTTTTATTTCCCTCGCTTGTAAATAAAAGGAAATAACTAAAAACTGCACTTGGTAATAGTTTTACAGTTGAAAATTTGACTCACTCATTCATCATGAAGAAGCGGTAAGCTATCAATGAAGTGTTAGATTTAATAATGACGAAACTGAGATCTTTAAAACAGATTAAGCGTCCGGACGAAGCTTGAAATGTCTGGCCACTCCTACGAATAATCCGCTGGTTTCGTGGAAGAGTCTTGAGTAAGAACCCACTTCTTAAATTTAGCAGACTAAAGTTCAACAATCTAGCTGTCGATGGTTCCACGTACAACGAAAAAAAAAAGTTCCAAAAAGCAGGTTATATTTTTCGGTGACCACTAGAAACAAACTTATTACTCAATTTCGTAATTCTACGCAGTATTCTGCTACAAATATAGAGTTTTAATATAAAGGACTTAGACACGGGTCAGTACACGAAGCATAAACCATTTCAGTCCAGCAGCAATCTCACAGACCCATGATAGCAGAATATGTAAACTTTGATATACTTTCCTTTAAGAAAGAGATTTCAATTCAAAGTTATGGAAAGGTTGTGTGTTTTTCGGTATGCAGAGAACAGCGATCTTAACTCATTACAAAACTAACCCTTAGAAATATATGATATCTCTTTTCTAATTTTAAATTCTTGACAAATACTTTTTCATTTCGGTAAGCAATATCTTAAGATCTAAAGACAGGAGAAAATGTAGAGAATTTAGTTCAAGAAAAAAGAACAGATAATGCTTCTAATTATAAGTAAAAACTAAAGCTGCGGCCGGGCTTATAAATTATTGAAAGCATCTCAGATCACATCAGATCAGATGATAACTACAAGGTATGTTCCAAAGTAAATAGAACTTAAAAAAAACAGAACAAATTTTTTTTCGGCAAAATAAATTTATTTTATTCAAAATGGTCTCCTTCTGCTTCAATACAGCTTTTTGCACGGTCCAAAAGCATGTCGAACGAGTGTTTTAGCTCGTTGGCCGCCAATAATGCCGGTGCACGCCAAGCGTCGATTCGCATAACCTTTCTTTCAGATTTTAAACAATTTTTGGTGAATACTGGAGAGTGGTAAATGGTTCAAATGTTATTTTTTGCCAAATAATCGGTCTGGTAAGTGTTTATCGACATTGTTAGAGTTCTAAACAAAGAAGCCCACATATTCGGTGCAAACACCTTACTTAAGCCCAGATGTTCAATTCCATTTCCATGAATTTCAATGATGATGATCGGATGATTTTTGATGAATTCACGCACAGTTTCGATGGAATTTCCGGTCATCACGGATTTTGATTGGCCCACACGTTCATCGTCATTTACGTCCTCACGACCACTTTAAAAACGTTGAAACCTTTTTGATAGATAACTCGTGCACTTGTCTTGCTAACCATTTTAAGTTACAACAATGGGCAAGTCCATGAACGCCATAAACTTATTTCTGGATCAGATGCCCCACAAAAAAAAGTCTGTTAAATTTCTTGGTGGCCAACTTGGGTCCATTTCTTGAGATGGTTTACCAATTTTAAAACAAAATAATTAAGCGCCATCTTTTGTTCAACCAAGCTCAGTTCTTCCATTTTTGGCAACAAAAAGTTTGTTAGCATCGAACGATAGCGATCATTTCACCAAATATAACGTTGCGTCCAACAGCATCTTTGAAAAATACGGTCCAATAATTCACAAGCGTACATACTGCATTTTCGGGATGCATGTGTGCAGTTTAAAACTTCACCCCAAATGCGGCAATTTTAAAATTATTGACAAATACTTTTTCATTCAAGCAAATCCTCATCGCTGAACAATTTGTCGATAAAAAAGCGGAATTTCATGAAATTCTGAAAATTCGATTGGACGTTCGGCTTCAGATGCTTGCACGAGCTGTAACCCACCAGTCGATATATAGCGATGGCGACACCAGGTCTTCAGCCACAGAATGTTAGATTCAACAAATTCTCTTCTGTGGAACAAACTGCACTACATTCGTTGGTTGGTTTAACTCAATGGAATTTAAATGGAGTTGAAACACAATCGCATTAATTGTTTTGTTGTCTTTGCTCAACGGACGTTCTATGGACCTGATTTTGGTTAAATTTCCAAGCGTTGCTCGGTAAGTCTATTCATATGAAATGTGCGCATCTTTCTCTTTGACACCATGTTCAGTGATCTACAAATACTAATGCAAAAATCCTAACCTCAAAAAAATCATCCCGATATTATAACTAGTTGGGACAGGGTTGTCTTTGCTCAACGTTTTCTATGGACCTTAAACCAACGGAGCATATTGTGCGACCCACAAGTTCCTACGTATAACTATGTATATATTTTCTGCATTTAACAAAATATATTAGTCCCTATATTTACTCCTTCTGTAAACATATACATTATATACATACATTATATCAATCCCAAGTCCAAAATCCACTCCCCTTTCATTTTCCTTCATTCCCGCATTGTAAAAGCTGACGATGATTTCGAAAATTGCATTTTGCGGAGAATTTCAATCAGTGTCACCGGCAAGATCCAATGGCAAATGAACAACAGGAAGAAGAAGAAGAAGCAGGCAAAGGCGACAAAGCACAACAATTTCAAGCAGCTAAAGAAGCGACGAAAATAGTAGTTTCCTAGCAGGAAACACCAACCGAGCGTTGGCCAACGCTTGCTACTACAGTAACAACAACTATGAAATTGTCTCACCGCAAAAACCAACCCAAATCACCTAACGGCTCCGTTAACGGCATAGACAAAGCTGCTCAGCATGCGGTTGCATGCCACAAAGATGGTGCCAACTTACAACAACAAACAACTGCGCGACCGACCGAAGTCGTAATCAATTTATGCAGCCAAGGGAGATTAGTGCAGGGGGTTCGGTGAACGCAAAAATTCAAATCCTTGGACGCCGCTGAAGTGAGTTGTCTTACAAGGAGTTGCAGCTGCTGCATGTTGTTCTGTGTCAAGGCAGGGTATCTTCAGGTTGCTGCATAGCATATAACAAAAGTAGCAGCTACAACAAAAACACTACCAACAAATCTGTATAATAAACAGTTACTTGTAAGCACACGTGTTGTTTGAGGAAATTTGTTTGTGGAAATGTTGTGGGCAATAGCTTCATTTAAAGGGGAATCTGTGAGCCTTTCCACAGCCGAAGACTGGCTATGCACATGTTTACTTATATAGACTCTCCTTCGGTCAGATTCTTCTACATTCCGAGCATTGCCAATATATTAATTGCATTGCTCGCCTGCGTGGGCCAGTGAATGTTCATGGAGAAGTTCAAAGGATAGAGAACCCTGGTGCAAAATGATGAATATCTTACTATTGACACAGTTATTAGAATCCACGAAGTAGTTTTCGTCCGTAAAGAGTATGCATTGAAGTTTTGTCGAGGAAACACCGCATTGTTCCATTATCTATTATATCGCCACCTAAGTTGGCTATTCAGGATTTACTTCCATTTCGAGTTTACATATATGTTGTCCGAGAAGTCAAAATGGTTGCCCTAAAGGCTGTTTTAAAACTTTTGTCTTTGCCGGCATTCCTTCTGAAAAAGCGAAATTATATTAAATCCCGGATGAGACCCGAATTCGACTCTAGCTGGATTGCTAAACCATGCCAAGACGTTTCATTCTTAATAAGGTAAGGTCAGAAAAAGCTTTCATGGACTATCAGCGGCTTTACTTCAGTTAGTTTTGTAATAAACAGATTATATCGATGTTAATCTGCACATTACTCGACACATCATATACAATTAATATGTGTTTTGGACTTAGAAAATTGATGATGGGCCAGAACCATGCATTGCGGTGGGGCCGCATACTATAAGAGAGCTCCTCCACATGAAGGAGAGTGTGAGAAGAGAATAGCATTGACAGCAGGCAGCAGGAATTAGCCATCCCAAGCTAATTCTGGGACGGCACAACCTTGCAATGTTTAAGAAATTGGTAAACCTTCCCCGATACAAGTTCTGCCTTCTTGTTGCGCTCTATGCAGGGCATTGCAGGCTCAGGAAGCTCTTGTCCAAACTGCCGGTTCTGCGACATGGAACAGGAAACTTCAGAACACCTAATTCTGCATTGCACAGCAATTTGCAGAAGCAGGCTCAAGGCCCTAAGTTCCATCTACGTAGACAGGGATCACATCACCTCAGTCGCGCCCAGACGGATCCAGGAATTGTTCAGAATGCTGAACCTTTGTGACCAAATATGATATAGGGGAGGACACAATAAACCATATGTCGCAGTGCAGAGCCTCAATTTTTCTGTCTAGATGCATAGATCTATCTGCTGAGAAACTAGAATATGATATTGCTTTATCCCACATTATCTTTGTTAGTAGGCAAAATTTCTATTTACCATGCAATGGGCTAGTATATTTCTTTACAATTTTCTTTTGTTGTACAACATATTTTGCTGATTTTTTACAATTTTCTACAAATTCGAACTCACGCCTAAAAGTATGCGACAAAGCTCTTGTAGCCTAATATAGGCACATAAGAATGAGCACAACGATTTGTAGCTATATTTTTGTATTATTCCATTTCACTAATACTATCGTATCGTAGTTTATGCCGAACATTTATTTTAATTGTTTTGCATATGTCGAAAATTTCATAAGATTTGCAATCGAGCAGAAATTGTTTGGTTACCCACAAAATGTTTATATTTTCTTTGAACGAAATATGCCATGAGCAGACAGTCGCTTGTGTTTCTGTGTAAATAGTATCAATGAATATATGTGAATAAGACAGATATTTGTAGGCAGCAAATATGAACATATATTTATTATTTTACTCAATTCTAACGGAGAAATATGTCTTTTGTAACTATGTATTGAATTTAATATTCTCAGTTTCGGAATCATAAACACAATTCTGCAGTTGTTGTAGTGACAAACATTCAGCGTAGCAGACATAGATGGATTTTGAATTACATATTTTTGAAATAGATGGCAACTCTTATAAAAAACTTTTTTGCACCAATAACAAAGTTTTTACTTTGAAATACAATTTTTACAATTCTTTAAAACCTTTCAAATTAATCTCCTTCTGCGTCGATGCAGCGCTGCCAGCGTGTTTTCTGAACATTGAAGGCGTCACGGAAGGCATTTTCCAGAATAGCCATGAGAGCCGAGGTGCATGCTGCTTGGTTCCCCTCTTTCGTCTCAAAATACCACTGGAGATCATATTCTCTTGTAATTACGTTATTCACAAATTGGGGGTCACTTTCACACATGTTCAAATTTTCTTGGCACACTTCCACTCGCCGCGATTTCTGGTCGTCAGTGAGCACTTTTAGGACCATCTTCGCACACACCTTGCACCTGTTCAAGTGCTCCGTCACATTTCCATGGACCACAGATTTTGATAAATTTAACATCTGGGCAATTAAACGAATACTTCGTCGACGGTCTGAGTTCAAAACTTTACGCACACAAAGTCACATTGTCCGTGTTTGTCCAAGTCGCAGGTCTCCTAGCAAGGTCTTTATCAGCGACCTCTTCTCGGCACTCCAAAAAGGCCTGGTGCCACCGAAACACACCACTTCTTGCTAAAGCTATATCTGGGTAGCTTGCTTGATCACGTCAAAAGTCTCTGTCGCAGATTTACCGACTTTCATACAGAATTTAAACGCGTAGCTTTGCTCTTACGAACGATGCATTTCGGCTTACATCACTCACAAAAACACGTCGCGCGAAAATGTTTGTCCTGACACTCAAGCTGCTATGGACTTGAGAACCCTTTCGACATATTTTAGAAGTAAGACAGATCGGTTATGGGGTTGTATACCGTTAGAAGGCTGAAAAAAAGCAGATTTTTCAGAACTTTTTCCGAGAAAACTTTTAGATTTATTGATTCCGAAATTTTTACACATATTTTGTTATTTCTTTCAGCAAAATTTTAGGATTTAGTATTAGTAAACATATCTCCGAGAGCTAGTCTCAAATGAGACGTTTTGAATTATTTTGTGTAAAAAAACAAGATGGCGGTCCGTTAATTGAAATTTTTTGCGGCCGTCAACTTCCTAATTAGGCTTCTTATCTGAAATTAAAAAATTATTTTTTTTTTTAATCAAGAAGCTCTTATCAAGTGTTTAGTAGAGGGGTTTTCTCAACTTCGAAAAGTTGGGGATTTAGGCCTGGATTTTCTAATAACTGCCATTTTTACAGTCGTTTTTCAACATCAAAATAGTTAAACCACTGTCAAAATGCCATTTTTCTTAGAAAAGCGCTCTATCACGCAATTCGGTATAAAATTTTCTATAAAATACGCTTTAGTTCAAGTAAATCGGTTAAATAATTCGCTCGCAATTTTGACGGCCGGATAAACAAGTTAATTTCGAGGAAACGAGCCTCAAAGTTTTGCTACATATATAGCCGCTGCATGAAGTGCAGTGGTTCTGGAATTCTTAAAGGTATTTCCCCCTTAAAGTTTGGAACGCCTTTTCAAGCACTCTGAAAGGTCTTTTCGAATTTGCGTATAACTTCAAAAATATTCACCGGAACAATATGAAATTTTCTGTGTGTATGCTTAAATATATGTAGAATATGAAAATGATATTTAAAAAATCGATCTAACAGTATATAACACCTTAAGACCTTTTTTTATGGATGATACTAACATTTCTCACAGAAGCAGCGTGGTCGGTTTTGTATGGAATCAGCGGTCAAAAATACTTCCACTGCCTATATAAAAGTGAAACTTTTGCCAAAGCTTTTTAAAATCTCCCTCTCCCGTTTCCCACTCCGTCACCTCCCGATGGTAACAAATTTTAATCAATTATATTAAATTAAAAAAGTTGATAAGTGAAAAAAGTTATTTTTTGAATATTATTTAATTAAATCATAAATTGATTTTAATAAAGTTAATTTAATTTTGCATTGTAATAATGTAATAATTGCAATAGTTTTATTTGACTGGTGATGAGAGGATCTAAGCTCAAAAGTAATCGGCTTAGCAAGTCCTGATTTGAGGCGACCCGTTAGTTCTTTCGTGTATGATGAAGTCGACACATCTTAACGTCCTTATTGCTTGAGTCTGCAGATTCTTCTGAAAGCTTTCCAATTGAAACTGGTGCCTGTTGAATAACGTCGGGAGCGTGAGTTAATTCCTTGCAGAACCTAGCACAAATCTAATGCATTTAGGGTTGATCGAACTGATTCCTTTTGAAATTGACTTCGAACAGGACGGCAAAAGCGGGTACATGAAGGTCTTGAGATTTTCCAAATTTGTTTGTGCTCTTCATATTTTGCGATTTTATCATCAGTTATAGAGAGGAACATACTATGTCGTGATAAGTAAATTATTGTCTTCCAAATTATTATTATAAAATTTCTGATTATATTCGCTCTGCCAAGAAGAACTGCTATCAAAGCCACATTTTCCTATTAACAATAGGTAATGAGAGGACTGGTCCAATAATTTTTTATCTTAACTTCAACATCAGATTCTGAGACCTTTCATTTAAAATGCTATCATAGCAGAGTAAAAAGTTAATGTCAAGTTTTTTGTTAAAGAACTTCAAATAAGTAGATACTGATGCCTTATTAAAATTCCGGTCTAGTTGTTCGCAGTAGATGGTAGAATAAAGCGTCTGGCTATATGGGATGATTCCCTCATAGTGGATAATTCCCTTCCAATCCCACCAAACACACAGCAAAACCTTCCTGGCCATCAATCCCGGCTTGGCCACCGTTTGAGACGATTCACCGGCCTTCGACCACGACCATTTTCGCTGGATATTGTCGTATGTGATCCATTTTTCGTCGCCAGTCACTATCCGCTTCAAAAATGGGTCGAGTTTGTTCCGTTTCAGCTTATCGCAGGCATTGATTCGATCCAGAAGGTTTTTTTCGTCAAATCATACGGCAGCCAAACATCAAGCTTGTTTGTATATCCAGCCTCTTGTAGATGGTTTAAAATGGTTTGGTGACTAACTCCCATCTTCTGGGCGATGTCACGAGATGCCACATGCTGGTGTAACTCGAAGTTTTCCATGATTTGATCGGTATTCGTCGTGATGGTGTCGTTTTCACCCGCTCTGAATCGCCGAAATCATTCCTACGCAGTTCGAAGTGATAGAGTACAATCCCCTAAAACACCATTAATCTCATGGAACTTCGCGAAAATCAAAAGAAAGGCGGAAAGGAGATATTTTCCAAGCTAATATACATTATAAGCGTGAAAGTTTACACCGATATGATGTGCCAGGATAAAAGTACGTATAAAACAAACATTTGATAAAAGTGAGAAAATGATAAAATGCGAACCAAAGCTCATGATGAAAAGATATGATGAAAAAAACATAATAAATACACGTATATACATACACGTAAACATGTAAATACAAAAAATTATGAGAAATAATTCTAGTGATGATTTGACGGAAGCTGTAAGATCGCACAACTATATCATATATTTCCCATACAACCGATTATTCATATTTTTGACCTTCATTGTTTTGGTTCCTTGTATGATCAGGTTGACGCGACAACTTGAATTCTGTGTGACTGTCTGTCCATCTGTATGTCTTTACAAGTGGTAACTCCAGTAAGAATTGAGATATAATGATTAAAATTTTTACATATGTTTCGTAGCATCCAAGAGAATTGGGTTTTGAAGAAAGGCTTATTCGAATCACCGCCACACTCACAAAACGCCATTAACTGAAACTCTATAAAGTGCCATCACTAAACACTAAATTAAGAAACAAAACCGTAATTTGGTACAGGGGATCGCACTAGCAACCGCTGAAGCTAACTCAAAACTTTCTGGAAATAAACCGTTTTAGCACTCTACGCGGTGATATATCCATTATAACAGATAATAACCATGCCCACTCCGAATATAACGTTTATAGTGAAAACTACTAAAAATTCGATAAATCTCGGAACAAATATATTAAATTTCATAACCAAGGTTGTATGAAAGAGCTTTATAGGAGCGTCAATAAGAATTGGACAATGGAATTGGACAATGGGCGTCGCACTGCCTACCTTCAGATAAAATCGAACATCTCAGGATCTATCCAAACAATTTGGATCAAAATTTGGTATGTAGTATATCGAGAAAAAACTTTGCAAAAGTAGTGTCCTTAAGGTTTTTAATTAAAATTTGTTTAGGTCGAACTATAACTTTTCAAGAACCCTCTGTGAAATAATGCTTTCCGACTACTAGGATGTCATGCAACGTATTATTACCAACGATTAGTTTTGGGTCTATTTTTAAAACCTGGAAACAGGTGATCAATCGGCCGAATATTGTGGCAAAGACAAACCGAAGCCGAAAAACTACATCAAAGCACGTCAATAATCAAGGCTATGTAGACAGTTTTCTTCAATTATCGAGGTGTTGTGCACTCCGAATACCCTCCGACCGGCCAAACTGCCAACAAGAAATACTATTTTAGTGCTATGCATCGTTTGCGGAAACCAATGATAAAAAGAGGCCGGAATTATGGACCGACAGCTCTTGCTTTTTGCACTATCACATACTGCATTGCTTCTTCGCGAGTTTTTCGCCAAATTTTCAACCGATATCGTTTTGCAACCACCGTATTCGCCTGATTAAGCTTCGTCTGACTTTTGGCTATTCAGCAAACCCAAGCGACCGCTTTGGGGAAACCGTGTTGAATAAATTCAAGACATTAAAGCGAATCGCTAAGAGCATTGAAGACTACTCCGGAAATGGGCTCTAACAACTGTTTCGAGGATTGAAAGAAATGTTGGCAAAAGTATTTTGATGCCAAGAGGATATTTTTAAGGAGACAACATAGATTTTGAAAAATAAATAAAGAATTTTAAAATTATGAACAAGTCTTACCATTTTTGCTCACAATTGTTTGTATATCATGTGTATAATATATTACATACGATATTACAATAATATAATATACTATAATATATATACTGTTTGCCGGAAATTCAATAATCATACGTATATATTTGCATACACATATTTATTTGGTCGTATATATATAATCCATATAAATTTGGCCCATATCCGCATGAAAATTGAAATTTTGTTCATTTAATTATAAATTACGGTGTTGTTCACTTATTAACGAGTAATGAGAAAATTTACATTCATATATGTGCACACATACGTACATACATATGTATATACCCTACCTCCACGATAGTTCAGTCGAAATGGAGCAATTTCATACATTCAACTGGGATATGCCGAGAATTTCAGCATTCTAACGGCAACTGCGCTCACTACTCAATTAATTTGAATGGATTTTGGCAAGTGACTAACATAAGAATACAAATACATATATACATACATACATACATATATACATACACATTCATATATACATATATAAATGCACATATAGAACCAAGAAAGTTCCTTATAATTATCACTGAGATGCATTAGGCTGCAGCTGCTGCACCAGTCAGGCTGTTTAATGGCAACACAATGCAAGTGCTGCCAGATGTTATGCAATTACGTTAACATGGTAAGGAAAATGCACATAAATATATGCACGTGGCATGGTGTCATAGTGGCATGTTGCATATTAAATTTCGTACTAACCTATTAATTTCATTCTATTTAAATTTACATGAGCGCTTACTTGGATTATACGCTGTTAATATGTGCATAAAGTGCCGATAATATAATGGGTTTTGAGATTTAGTTCAATAGGAACTCAATTCAGTTGACACACATAACAATAAGGAAATGCATGTAAGACAAACTTTGATGAAACTTGCACTAAAACTACAGAAAATCGGATGATAATGTTGGGATGGAAATTTTGTCCAAAGGCTTGAGTTTAAGCATGAGTAAGTGACTGGTGTAAATTTGAAAATCGATCGGCGTGCGGAAATTATCAAAAATAAGCTCCAATTTCAGGCATCAAATAGTCGAGTTATCATGACGCGATAAGTGACTGGTGTAAATTTGAACGGTTCGTTCTCATCGACATCATTTTTGTTGAAATATGGACCGATTATTCCACTGTTGTTATATCGATATCACTTGAAAGGTCGAGCGTCTTCAATTCTTGCACAAGCGGTATTTTGCACTCCTTCAATTTAAGATCTCGACTTAAAATGCGTCAAGTCGTTCCATACGTCAGTCCGAGTTGCTGCCAACGGCGCCGAATCGACTCTCCACGCTCTTCGTGTTCACTCTCAGCTACGGCTGCTAAATTTTCTATTCGGTCGTATATTATTGAAAAATGTTTTTAAAATAAATGAATCAAAGTTGATTATGACGATGATTTCTTGGCCAAAAACAATAAAAGTTGCCTTGGTTCCATGTTCCAACGCCGTAAATTTGAAAAAAAAATGTCGCCGAGATCAAGATTGATTAAAATCGCTAAAAGAGCTAACGGTTATTCCAAACATCGAACATTTGAACAAGTGGCATAGAGTATAATATCGAATGTAATAATGGGCTCCCCTACATAGGGTTGTGCGCTGGGTTTGGGATCCGCCACGTAAAAAAACACCCAATGAAAGGAAGCAACAAGCCTCGGATGAGAGACCCCCCTTTTGATGACGACCATGGCAAACGAAATAAGGACTACGATTTGAGGGCATGCACCTGGAATGTCCGGTCCCCCTTTGGGAGAGTGCCGCTGCCCAGCTGGTTGAAAATTAAGGCTGACATCACCGCCGTCCAAGAAATGCGATGGACGGGACAAGGACAGAGACGGCCATATAAAGGAGCGCAAGTTTGGTGTTGGATTCGTGGTGAGAGAGAGACTCCGTCCCCGAGTATTATCATTCACTCCGATGAATGAACGTCTAGCCACAATCCGCATCAAAGCGAGGTTCTTCAACATATCGCTGATTTGCGCCCACGCCCCGACGGAAGAGAAGGACGTGACCAAAGATGCCTTCTACGCGCTTGGAGCGCGCTTATGAGAGCTGCCCCCTCCACGATGTCAAAATCGTGCTTGGCGACTTTAACACCAAGGTGGGCAAAGAAGGTATCGGTCGGTAAATTCAGCCTCCACGACGAAACATCCCCAAATGGGTTGAGGCTGATTGACTTCGCCGGGGCCCGAAATATGGTTATCTGTAGTACTAGATTCCAGCATAAAAAGATTCATCAAGCTACCTGGCTGTCTCCGGATCGAAAAACTACCAACCAGATCGATCATGTTGTGATAGACGGAAGACACGTCTCCAGTGTTTTAGATGTGCATGCGCTCCGAGGTCCTAACATCGACTCGGACCACTATTTTGTTGCAGCCAAGATTCGCACCCGCCTCTGTGCATCAAAAAACGCACGTCAACAAACACAAGGAAGGTTCGACGTCGAGAAGCTGAAATCACAACAGACAGCCGAAGGATTTTCTACTCGGCTTGCACTCCTGCTCTCTGAGAGCACTCGTCAACAACTCGGTATAAGGGAACTCTGGGACGGCATTTCAAATTCCTTACGTACAGCTGCAACCGAAACCATTGGTTTTCGGAAAGTGCAAAAGAATAGCTGGTACGACGAGGAGTGCCGTGTCGCAGCGGAGAGAAACCAGGCTGCCGGGATGGGATAGATACCGAGAGTTGAAAAGGGAAGCGAGACGCATTTGTAGACAGAAAAAGAAAGAGGCTGAAATGCGTGAGTACGAAGAGCTTGATAAGCTGGCCGACAGGGGTAATGCTCGAAATTTCTACGAAAAAATGCGGCAGCTTACAGAAGGTTTCAAGACCGGAGCATACTCTTGTAGAACCCCCAAAGGTGATCTAGTGACCGATGCCCAGAGCATACTTAAATTATGGAGGGAACACTTCTCCAGCCTGCTGAATGGCAGTGAACGCACAACAGGAGAAGGCACAACACCATGAAGAAGTTCGAATAGCAATTACCCGTCTCAAGAACAACAAAGCGGCAGGGGCCGACGGACTACCGGCCGAGCTATTCAAACACGGCGGCGAAGAACTGATAAGGAATGCATCAGCTTCTTTGTAAAATATGGTCGGACGAAAGCATGCCCAACAATTGGAATTTAACTGTGCTATGCTCAATCCATAAAAAAAGGAGACCCCACAATCTGCGCTAACTACCGTGGGATTAGCCTCCTACATCGCATATAAGGTTCTATCGAGCGTATTGTGTGAAAGATTAAAGCCCACCGTCAACAAACTGATTGGACCTTATCAGTGTGGCTTCAGGCTTGGAAAGTCAACAACCGACCAGATATTCACCATGCACCAAATCGACACACACCACCTCTTCGTCGATTTCAAAGCTGCTTTCGACAGCATGAAAAGGAGGTGCTTTTATGCCGCGATGTCTGAATTTGGTATCCCCGCAAAACTAATACGGCTGTGTAAACTGACGTTGAGTAACACCAAAAGCTCCGTCAGGATGAGGAAGGACCTCTCCGATCCGTTCGAGGTTTGAGATGAGATGCGATAAGATGAAATGAAATGAGATAAGATGAGATGAGATGATGAGATAAGATGAGATGAGATGAGAAAAGATGAGATGAGATGAGAGATGAGATGAGATAAGATGAGATGAGATGAGATGAGATGAGATGAGATGAGATGAGATGAGATGAGATGAGATGAGATGAGATGAGATGAGATGAGATGAGATGAGATGAGATGAGATGAGATGAGATAGATGAAATGCGATGCGATGATGATGAAATGAAATGAGATAAGATGAGATGAAGATGAGATGAGATGAGATGAGATGAGATGAGATGATCAGATCAGATCAGATCAGATCAGATCAGATCAGATCAGATCAGATGAGATGAGATGAGATGATATGAAAAGAGATGAGATGAGATCAGATCAGATCAGATCAGATGAGATGAGATGAGATGAGATGAGAAAAGATGAGATCACTTCGTATTTATATCACAACAGTGATGATCCTTTAAGAAGCTAAATCTTACAATCTGAACTATTAACTAGTCATCAAACATCCTCTTACAACCAACACTCTCTTGAGTAATAATTTGCTGTGGAGAATCTCCCCACAACCCACATATAACACGCGCTTTGTAGAAATTTGAAAGCTCTTTTAACAACTTCACTTAACTGTTCTCACCTAACTTCAATAACTATGGAAAGTGAGACAAATAAATTCATTAGAAAATTTTCGTCACGCAACACAGTTTCCAAAATCAACATTTTATACAAAAGTCCACACACACATACATACATAAGTATAACGTTACGATCTCACATGAAAATGCTAACATGAGTTTGTAAACTATTACATTGCGTTGCACTAGCAACTTTGTAGCACAACAACACTCGCAAGCGATGAAAGAGTAGAACGAGCGGCTGCTTTCAAAGAAGTTACGATGCGACTTAAGCAGTGAAAGCGTTGATGACTTGATAGTGAGCAAAAACCATATAAGCAAATTGCCAGCCATCATAGAGTCCCATAAGTGCTCATACATGCTACATATGAGAATGTATGCATACATACATATGTATATGTATGAAATGTGCGTATGAATCGCTTGATAATTGCAATATGTATACATACAAGTTGCTTATATAACATGAAGATTTCGAAACACAAGTAAATTGATGTGTATTTGCAAACTGTCCTTTTTACATGGTAAACGCCGGAAAGTATGCTGTTATTTATGCAAAACTTACATGCCTTATAAATACATATACAATCGTGTATGCTGAAAAACTGCGTGCACTTCATCAAACCACTTAAGTGCCTTGCATAAATTCGTTAACTACATTGCGACATATACAAACAACAACCACACCGTAGAGTCGAAGTTGAAAGGAAAGGACGGGAACTCGCAATTTTTTTCCGCAGAACAATGGAAAAGGTAATTGTTATCAAATTTGGTTGTTGCAACTATGTCATCACGATTTTTGGCAACTTCACGATAATTATTATTTTTAATGAATATAATATTGAACCTCCTATTTTAATTAATAATATTTTTTGAAGACAACTTCAGTATCCAGAATACTAGTTCATAAATATCTAGTTTCAAAATGCCACCCTTTCGCCGGTGGTATTACTCGTAGCAATAGTTTAAGCCCCCGAAACTTAATTCCCACTTAATCAGAGTCATAAAATATGCGCTAATACAATGCACATCTTAATTTAAAACATATTTAAGGAGTTCGCAACACTCCCTCATCAAGCAGCCCTTTAAAGCATACTTTCAAAGACCGAAACTTCAATGCCAAAGTTCAGCATAAATTAAAATGTTTTTACAACTTCATCAGCAGTGTGTTTGTGTACCCAAAACAACACAACAACACGCTCGTATTTCGACCAAAACAATATGGGTTCACCACGATACAACGCAATGTCCATCAGCGTGTGCTCATCATCAGCAGTATGCCATTACCATTCAGTACTTTCACGCCATCACTATCAGCATCAGTTACCTCATCATCTGCATCATCTTAGCCAGCAACAACAGCAACTCTTATATATTTTGCTACCCCAATACAAGCGAGAACAACGCGGAAGCCCTTCTCGACCTCCAAACGCCACAATTTCGAACGGGTTTAAGTTTTGCTTTCAGTTTTTGGCGTTGCTTGAATTTTCCTTCCACTTTAGGCCCCTCCATTTTCATGAACTCGCTTGTGTTTGCATATTTTCTGACGAAACCCGAGACTTCGCTGGCTGCCAGCTTGCACTTGCAATCTGAGTGCTCACTTATGAGAAGATTCGAAGTTAGGGGTGTAGTCACATATACACAAAGATCTATATATAAGTATAGTATGTATGCCGGCATGCTTGACGAACACTTTGACATGAGCTTGTATAAGTACATAAGTTTTCAAAAGTTTCAGCTCTTTTAGCTGTCTTTATCACCCAAACCCTATTTTCGTTTGCTTTCGATGAGACACACATATACTATACATATATCGTAATTACAACGTTCCCCAATGATGTTGTTCTTATATGCCAGTTTATTTTGCCGCATTTTATTTTAGAGCTTTTCTCTACTTATTTCAAAAGCGCAATTAAAGTTTTCGCTTGTTTTTAAAAGCTTTTTAGTGAATCACTTATTGAATAAATTATTCGGCAATACGACGCCACGAGTTTAAATTAAGAATATTCTTAATTCCGTTGATAATATTTGATTAACATTTAAAGCAATATATGATGCGCTTAGCTCAATTGTGGTCCAACTTCTTCTTCTTTATTGGTGTTGATAACACTTTGACGATTATAGCCGAGTTTACAACGGCACGGCAGCCAGGTCCTTCTCCGCCTCATCTCCAACGGTGTGGATATCTTCCTCTTCTTCTGCTTCCTCCGGCGGGTATTGGGTCAAATACTCTCAGAGCTGAAGTGCTTACATCCATTCGGACAACATGACCTAGCCAGCGTAGCCTCTGTCTTTTAATTCACTGAACTATGTCAATGTCGTCGTATATCTTATACAGCTCATCGTTCCATCGACTGTGGCATTCGCCATTGCCAATGCGCAAAAGACCATAAATCTTTCGCAGAACCACCTCTCGAAAACTCGTAACGCCAACTCATCAGACGTTGTCGTCGTCAATATCGCTGGACCATATAGCAAGACAGGGATGAAGAGTGACTTATAACTTTGGTATTTGTTCGTCGAGAGAAGACTTTACTTCTGAATTGGCTACTCAGTCCGAAGTAACACTTGTTGGCAAGAGTTACTTTGTGCTGGATTTCGGGGCTGACGTTGTTGTTGGTGTTAATACTGGTTCAAAAATAGATGAGATTATCTACAATTTCGAAGTTATGACTGTCAACAGTAACGTGGGAGTTAAGTCGCGAGTGCGAAGACTGTTTGTTTGAGAAAAGGAGATATTTCGTCTTGCCCTCGTTCACTACTTGTATGAAGACGTTCATTTGCTTAGAATTTCGGTATTGCTTTATGCAGTTGGGAGAAAGCAGAACTAACGACGCGGATGTTGTGGCCAATGTATTGTACCTGCTTGTTTAAGCTCTGCAGCTCTAATTATTTTCTCCAGCAGTAGATTGAAGAAGTCACATGATAGGGTGTTGCTTTGTATGAAATTCCGTTTTGTATCGAACGGTTCGAAGAGGTTCTTCTCGATCCTGCAAATGGAAGGGAATAAGGAAACGGTTTGCTACTTTCTCTGTGAACTCCCAGCTCTTTCACGAACCCGATACACAATACTAGGAACACATCAAGTACCAAACTTTGAATGGTAGTCCACAAAACGCATAACGGACATAAGTAGTTCCATTGGGAATACCAAATGATTTGAACGAAACGATGAAACGAGATAGCAAAAGTATAAGGCCCCACTATAGAGCATCAGAATGGCGCATTCGGCACTAATTAAGCTCATGCGGGCAGCGGTCCTACCTACCTACTTGCCACTATAACACATATGTAGCTGCCATTCAAAGTAACCGATGAAAATTAAGCTCTTGTAAGAAATCTTTTTTATTTGTGAAGGGCATTATTATTAAAGTTTAATATGTATTATATTCAAGAACAAAGTAAGCACCAAATAACTATGCCATGAAAGCTTTGGTCAAACTAAAATGTCATCAAAAGTAAAACTAAAATTTTAAGAAAATTTGTTAAGTATATGGTAACCCTATCAGGCAATTATTATCACATTATATTTTTACAAAAAAAAATTTCAACACATCTAGTTATTTGCATTACATAATTTGTCTACTTGTCTTTATTGAGTCACTTATTTTTATTAAGGTTGTAATGCATATCCTTTAAGTATATAGCAATTTTAACCTCTATTACAAAAGTGCTCTAAATTCAAATTCATTCAATCGAGTATTGGCTTTATTTTTTAAGAAGGTGGCAACTCTTTACGTAAATATATTCTTGTGCAAATTATTATCTAAACACTTTGGTGTAGTTCTCGACTACAAAACATTCTTCGTTTTAATTTACATCTGGCAAAAATAATAGTTGTGGAAAGTTGGCAACCCTAATACAAATTAGTATTTTTCAAAAGCTGTATGGATTATGTTTATTAAATAACTAAAATACATTTTTAATTTTGGCTATTAGAAAACATGGTAATATGGCAACCCTTCCAGGGTATTTTACTAATTTAGACTATTATAAATACGTTGTCATTCAGATGACAGTGTCTTATACAATTTTAATGTTGATAAAAATTTAATGTGTATTCATTGTATTTGTTGTGTAATTGGCAACTCTAATTCGATAATACCATTATTAATATGTAAATATTTTAAAAGTAAAAATGTCACTTTTGGCATTTAAGCAAATACTAATTCTTCTGAGTATATCATACACACTGTTTGAATACAAACACATACATATGTATGTATATACTTATACAGTTCTATAAACACTTTGTATATACATAAATATAAACGTATTATGTACATATGTACTATTGTATAACATTTCTATTATTTGCATTTCCAAAAGTAAAAACTACCAAAAACCAAATTGACACTTAAAAGTTGTTGACGCAATTAAATAATGGCTTTATAAGCTCCAAATAACTTTCACACATGCGAAAGTTTATTGCTTTCATTGCCGAACATATTCTCTCCCAACATCCTCAATACCAAATACCACACTGACGTATATATAAAGATACAAACATTTGCGTGGAAGCTCGAAATAGTCAGAAAGAAAATCTTAACGCCCACCAAATTTCACAAGGAGCTTTCATTGTTACAATGCCATACATACATTTGTGTTCATGCCCTCATCCTCATTCAAAACTTTGTTGGAAATAATAATATAAATATCACTGCAAATAAATAAATCCAATTAATTTTGTTCAAAGCAATATAAATAATTTATTTCACAATCTTTAAGGCTAAATATGGTATTAGGCGTTGCCACATACGAAAATGTGCGAAGAGGGATAGAATAAATGTCAATGGCTATAGGCAATGAGTGAAGTAGTCAGAACTTGTCACCTCTTTGAAGTTTTCAGGATCAACCTGAAATGTATCTACTCGTATGCTTCTTCGAAGTAAGCATCAGCCTAATAAAGTTATTAATGTCTTCCAGATGAAGACCCAAATAAAGGTTACAAAACCATTTAAATCTTTTCATTAGGCGTGTTTTTTTAGGTGGCTCGTCCCAAGCCCAGCGCACAACTCTGGGGAGGGATTATTCACCATCTCACTTTAGCTCGCCTTCAAACGGTTGCTTTTTGGCTACCGAGAGGATCCTTCGTCTATGGCCGAAAGTCGTGACCTGCTTGAGCCATGTGTAAAATAATCGTTTCTGGCCACTCAAAATTGAATGGCGTTCAGAAAACTTTCCTTACTTGCGTCAACTTGTACACTAGGCTCCATCCTTCATATTCATTTATTGCACTTTCTATTATTATATAATGCTCCTCATCACTAATTCTAATTCCACCCCATTCATAGTCTTTAGTTTAGTTAGAACGAAACACAGATTTATTTGAGGTTAGTTTGACAAATCAGTGAGTTTGTGAACTCCCTATCCAAGTACAAATTTGAGAAGCGCTGCGATAAGTATAATATTAAAAACCTTTTTGAAAGTCTTGGGATTATTTTGCCTATTTTAGGAAAGACTTGAAGTAACTGAACAGTTAGGCATTCCAACGGAGCAAGAATATCACATTTGCATAGAAAGCACTGTTTCGGAGAACAACACTCTCTGTTGTTCCTAGCTTGCTCTGAAGAATCTTAAGTGAGAACTTTGAAGGAGAGTTTAACGAAGCCGAAGCATAGTCTGCACTTCACTTGTTCCCAGACAGACTAAGAATAATCAAATCCATGTAACGCGCTAAATAAAAGCGTTCACAAGGAGGACTCAACTCGATACGCCCCCCAATAGAACAGTTTCAACTATTTGATAAAAAAATCTGCAACAATAATCGTAGTAAAAAATGTGCTTCTTCCTAGATACTACCCAAGTTCACGGAATTTAATCAGTGAAGCTATAATTTCTTGCTACAATTTTGAAAACTTGAACGAGGACTAATGGGATAGTTTACCATGATGTTTGTAAAACACAGAAAAAAAGTATATAGAACGTAAAGTATATTTATAAGTGATCAGCGTGACTAGCAGCGCCGATTAAGCCAAGTCCACCTGTCGTATAAACACGAACTGGCCCCTCAGTTTTCGGGATATTTACCTGCATTTTGCACAATTTGACTTCATACCGGATCACTTAGATCATGAAGTCGCCAAACTGAAGTCTAGCGGCTTCTTCTCTGCCCATATACCGATGAGGGAGCTGTGGGTGGGAAGAAGTCCTTGGGGAAGAAGGGCAATGAGTTTCTTTATGGATGAGTCAAAGCTTGGGAGAAAGGTTGGAGAAGGGAAGGGAAGAACTGCTCCGGAGTTCGGCCTCCTTCAGAAAAATGACCATTCACTCAGATAGCAGAGCAGTGATACTTACTAGCCTTGAACTCATTTACAGTGCGTTCAGAGTTGGTCAAAGAGTGCCTAACCTCGTTATAGATAGCATCGAGTGTCTTTGTGATAAGACTGGTATGGGTTATAGCGGAATCTCAGGAAATTGTAAAGCTGATAAGCTTACAAGGAAAGGCCTATCGGTAAAATAGGAGCGATTCTAGGGTGCTCCCGCATCCTCTTGTGTCTATTGCCAGAGAGCTGAGCGTTGCGGAAGCTTGATCAACGCTGAACCGCCGTCGGTATATGCGCTGTCGCAAAAGCCTTTTTCGCAAAATTTATCGCAAGAGATCTAGTGATCTCTTTGCCCTCAGTAAGGCTTGCCTCTACCTAATTGTGGGACTTTTAAAAGGCCATTTCGTTATTGGCATTCAGGGTGTAAGGTTGGAAATTTTACCAGACACCATTTGCAAAAGCTGTATGGAAGAAGATGAGGTGGAAACAACTTAACACTTCCTTCTGGACTATCCCGCGTTTGAGAGGTCTAGACTTAAACACTTGGAAGCGCATACCTTCAGACATCCCACCGAACTTGCGGGACTTGAAATTAAACGCCTATGCAAATTTGTATTGGCTACTAAGCGTTTTGATAATTTATAACTTCGAAAAACGGAGTTCTTCTTCTCTATGGCTTCACAAAGGACTACATATACGAGACCACGTGTGATCTTTGATCAGTCACTAACCTAACCTTATATACCTGCAATTTTACGTACGTTCTATTCTACTGACTTGACCGAACGGCCTAAATCGGACAACTATATCAAGTAGCTGCTACTCAAACTTACCGTTAGAACTCAAATCCTTGAAGGAAAAACTTTTTTGCTTGACAAGGCATCGTTCCGAAATTTGGCATGGATTATTGTTAGAGGCAACACTGCAATCCTCAAAGATATCGTTCAGATCGGACCAAGATAGCATATAGCTGACATACAAACTGACTGATAAAAATCATGATAAATAAATGTTTATGCCCTTTACGCTATTAAAAGTGCTACTGTGTAGCCGAAGTTAACATTTTATACCCTGAACAGGGTATATTAAG
This sequence comes from Bactrocera neohumeralis, assembly GCF_024586455.1. Taxonomy (NCBI): domain Eukaryota; kingdom Metazoa; phylum Arthropoda; class Insecta; order Diptera; family Tephritidae; genus Bactrocera; species Bactrocera neohumeralis. The sequence goes on along the minus strand of NC_065921.1, from coordinate 67,243,913 downwards.
TTTGTCACGAAGTTTGTAACACCCAGAAGGAAGCGTCGGAGACCCTATAAAGTATATATATAAATGATCAGTATGTTGAGCTGATTCGATTTAGCTATGTCCGTCTGTCTGTCTGTCCGTCTGTCCGTCTGTCCGTCCGTCTGTCGGTATATATACGAACTAGTCCCTCAGTTTTTAAGATATCCTTTTGAAATTTTGCAAACGTCATTTTCTCTTCAAGAAACTGCTCATTTGTCGGAACGGCCGATATCGGACCACTATAACATATAGCTGCCATACAAACTGAATGATCGGAATCAAATGCTGGTATGGAAAACTTTTGCATTTGACAAGATATATTTACGAAATTTGGTATACATTATTTTCTAAGGCACCAATGTAATCTGTGAAGGGTATATTAGCTTCGGTGCAGCGGAAGTTAACGTTTTTTCTTGTTTTTGTTTATATCTTACATATACATATATCTTAAAAGTTTTATTACCTATCTACACCATCATGGATCAGTGCATATATCCGTTTCTCACAGACTTTCTGCCTAACAAATTTCCATTATTATTTACAGTTGCTGTGTCTACTTCATTCACTGCCGTTCTCTTTTCACTGTCACTGCCATTGAAACGCACAAAGTGCTGGCGTCCGCCCGCTAGCAGGAAGCTCAGCTTCCTACATAAATATATACATATATACCTACATATGTACACACGCACAAACTCATACAACAAAGTTTTGCTGTGAGGCAACCCTGCAAATGAACTAATGAAACTAGAAAGAAGCGAAGAATTGCGATATTTCCGTTTCAAATTTATTTAATTTTCTTTAATAGTAAATCCGTGTTTATGTCCCTTTCAACTAGAGAAATCTTTTAATTCCTTGCGCAATGCGGTTGGTTGGTTTTGTGTACAAATAAATAGCTGTGAAGCGTAGACAAGTAATGAATTCATATATTCTGCGCACATAACTGTATATATACTCCCACTTACACATATATATTTAGAGATATAAGTAGATATATACGAGCTACCACGAGAAATCTCTGCGTAGCTCTGGCGAAGCACTTTTAACACAGCAAAGTCACCGTTCTCAAGGTTAATATATGAGCTCGTGGATCTGTCATTTAGTTGAAGACGGTTCCCAAGGCACACACACATTCTTACAAATACAATTCTACCTAGACACTTATTTAATTAAACTGCGATATACACACTCATACAAATTGCTATTATTTTCGTCCACACATTGACTGCTGGCTATATTGGCTCATTTATGGTACAATTGTCTTCACGACTTCATTTGAAGGCAGGAAGTTGACGCTCGAAAATTGTCCTTTGATTCAGACCATCAGTATATATATGTATGTGTACACAATAGTCTTAATGCAGGACGAGCTAAGTTAGTCCGTTTGTCCGTTGTCAGAGCTATCGCTCCGACATACTCTTATATAAGATTTCGTTGAAATGAGCTCTTCGATTGCAAATGAAAAAAATAACTTGGTGAATACTAACCCCATATTAGATACTGTATAATGAAGAATATCTTGTGCTAATAAGGACTACTGCGAACGATCGGGAGAGTATCGAGACATATTTCAACAATGAAAACTTTTTGAAAATGGAATAAATAAAACAAATATTGCCGTGAAACAAGAAAGATCGCGGTATCCAAAATACCTGAGAGGAAAAGTGTATAAAACTTGTCGGCACTACGGACAGCAAATGAAAATATTTATGATTTAGCTCCTAAAGCTTAAGGCCGCAATTAATGAAAACTAGAATTTTTGACAAAAGATGTATAAAAACTTTCAAAAGAACCCTCCAATAATTTTAAGGCGGTTTTTGAAGAAGCAACTGATATGTCGAACAAATTTTATTAAATACTTGGTTATCTGAACTCCAAAAATGTAGAACATAAACAACAAGAAAGAACAATCCTTAGGCTCTTCTTTTTCATGGGCGTAGACACAGCTTACGCGGTTATAGCCGGACTTGCAATAGCAGGCTATTTTGATATTTTCATTGGGTGTGTTAGTTTACGTGGCTGGTCCCAAACCTTGCGCACAACCCTGTGGAGCAAATGTTTCGTCTTTTCGCTTCAGCTCCTCTTCAAAATTGTGTTTTTTGGCTACCCAGAGGATACTTGGTCTAAGAAGTCGCCAGTTGCTGAGCCATGTGTAAAAGAATCGTTTCTGGCCACACTCAAGCTAATGGCGCTCAGAGAACTTTCCTCACTTGCGTGAACTTCTACACATCACCCCATCCTCCATCCTAGATTAGGTAGTCATAATTGTGAACCAATCGTAGTAGTGAAGTCACGAATTATTTCCCCGATGTTCAGAACTCCTAAGTATGGATCAAAAAACATAGTCGTACTTTGAGCCTGCCGCAAATTTTTAAAAAGCAGCTAAATAAATTTCAGCTAGTTCGTCTGATTCATGGAAGGTATGACTACCAATATGAGGCATATAGAAAGCTGAACAGTGGAAAAAAGTGCCTAGATGTTTCCTCGCCTCATCTTTATATATGTATGCAGCTTTGACAATCAAACCAATAGGACAGGTTCCAGTTAGAACTCCTTTAATTAAGGCGAAGTGAACTTCTCTGACGTTTGGTAACTCATTGAACCGCTTACGCACCACACTGCGCAAGTAGGGTGAGCTCATGCGAGGTCCACAGAACCTGTGGTGCAAAGTAAGAGGCCAGTGGAATACCCACTCGTTCCTAGTCCAAGTCCAAGAATGGGTTAAGAGTATGGGTAACAAGTATTACTTTTTTTACGAACTCTTAGCGGTTAGTGTCTTCATCATCCATTCTAGACCTCACTTAGATATACATAGTAGGTGGAAGAAGAAAATACTAAGATAATATGCAGCATCAACATCAATATCGATAATTTTACAACTCTCGAGAAATCTTGCGTGGAAACCCAAACATTGTTGGACATTATTCTTATATTCAGATGATATGCATACTTTTCAGACGGGAGCAAGGAACATGTGCTTTAAGACTTTTGGAAAAATTCAAATTGAGGCTCAAACGATTATTGTTAAATAAATTTATGTCGGAAATAATCTAATGAATCGAGAATTTTTAGGGACATTACATGAAACTTCTGTCTTAAAAAAGTCCTTACTTTAGAACATGAACTCCACTATCCTTCTCCTTTGGCAACCTTGCAAAATTATCACATTTTCTACAACCTTAACTCCTCTTCCAAAACAAATTCACATTATCATTCCTCATTCTACTTCGCTTTCCACTTCGTCAACCACAAACACTTCGTATCAAGTGTCCCCACTCACCCGTCTGTTCTCTGAAGATTTTTGTAAGCTTACTCATAGCAAAAAATCTGCATGTCATCTCGAATACCGCATAAATCACAAATAATCCCAAAGTAAAACAAGATGGAAATTGCGTAAGCGCTAAAGCCAACTTCAATTGTCGTCCTTCGAAATAACTTGCATACACACACACGCACACAGTTACCAATATATGCATATATTAATAAATTCTCATTCACCAACACTTAACTAAGCAAATAACATCCAATTCGTTTGGCAATGCTTTCGAAAATATACACGAATACAAACATAGACAACACACTCATACACAAGCGCATGTATTGTCGTATTCATGCGAGCTTCTTGAGCTCATCACGTGACATTGTTGCGGTCGTCTACTTCGTAGCTCCTTGGTCTTATGCATACTGATGATATCTAAGCTAGCGCAGCATTGCAAAATACCGTTATGCTGCTAAGCGATTTGTTGTGGTTGGGCGCCGAAGCTGTTATGGCATTTTGCGACTGGTCGTGCTGGATTAGTGAGTCGAAAATCTGTTTGTTTTTGCATTAAAATCGACGAAAAATTTGTTGTTTATTATTTCGATTTTTTCTACTTGAGTGAATGGCAGAAAGCGGGAAGGGAAGTGCAAGAGAGAAAGAAAGAACTTTTAACAATATATTTGTTGTAAATTTAAAAGTAGTGTGTTCAGTTCATTTTGAGGTTATTCTTCTGCTTTTTGGCATTACAACCGTGGGTTGAATGGTCTGGGCCGAGAACACAAAACTGCTCCAGTTGCCTCTATCCATTGCTTGGTCACGTCAATTGTACATAACAGGTGCAGACAAGTCGCCTTGCACTTGGTCCATCCCTTTGATTGAGTGGCCGCTCTTGGTTCCGTTGTCCACCATTAGATCTCGAATCGAAGGAGCTTTTCACTGGAGCACCATCTTAAATGCGAACAACGCGGCATAACTAGCGCATTCGTTGGATTTTTTATACGTTTAATTATATGCATGCCGCCGTAGAGCTTATACGGTCCGTTGTTCTATCTTCTTCGATATTCATTTGCGGAACAGATCTCTCGAATGCTGCAAGTACTTTCTCATCGTCCATTAGCGGCTTAATAGGATGGGAATAACGAGAGACTTGTATTGTCGGTACCTCAAGCGGAACCGCCGATATGGCCACATTTCACATTTTGGGGATTGATGTTAGAATATCGAATCTATTTTTAAGCAACGAATTCGACTATCCGTCGGGTACTGATGCGATGTTTGACTCGTTAAAAACACTTAGGCACTACTGGGTCATCCACGCTCTAGGTCTAATTGGATTTCTTAACGGGTAATGCCACTAATATTAACGACGCCTTGCTTGGCCTCCAATTGAAGATAACCGAAAAGGATTTCACAAGGAGATATCGTGCTCGCATTTGGTTGCCTCACTTCTGATAATAAACTCAGCTTCAGTATGCACAATGCCTAGAATGAAAATTTTCCCAGGCTGGCCGCGGCGGTGAAGACGACACGAAAGAGTTCAACGGTGCCAACCAGTTGCTAAGGGATGTGACTTTTAGAGAGCAGCATCCCGTCTACGTCGCATCGTTCCTTGGAAAAAAGAAAATACGATTTTGTAGATGGGCGTAATAAAATTATCATAACTAAGCCCTACATAAAGATATAAAACTGTAATTCGGCACAGGAAATTGCAATAGAAAGTTGCATCCGTGGGACAAACATTTCTTAAAAGTGAGCATGATCCGCCTTCTAAAAGGTTTAATATGCATATCTCCTAAACGATTCAATCTATTTTAATCAAATTTCTGCAAGTAACCTGAGTACTCCTACTGATACTGAAAAAATGGATGACATCGGATGATAACCTAGTCTACTTCCCATATAAGGGTCCTGTAAAAGGCTACATACGCCAGAGACAATAAATTTTGCACCCGAGGTGATATGAGAAGGCTTTATAGGAGCCGGAAATAAGACGACGTGTTTGACACTGCCCATATTTTCCTGAAAACCCACATCTTTTCATTACAGTTTACTAAATGGCCAGGAGTCACACGGAGCTAAATCAATGGAGTGGTTACAGTACGATATTGCTTGAAAGTTTAGAGAAAAACTCACGAAGAATCAACGCAAGAGTTGTCGACCCATAATTCCGGCCCCTATTTACGAATAGCTTCGCGCAAACGACGCATAACACTTAAATAGTATTCTTTGTTGACAGTTTAACTGGTTGGAAGGAATTCGGAGTCCACTACCCCTCGATTATCGAAGAAAACTGTTAATATAATCTTAATTTTTGACCTGCTTTGATGTGGTTTTTCTGTCTTCGGCTCACCTTTGCTACGATATTTGATCGTCTGTTTCCGGGTCGTAAGCATAGATCCGAGACTCATCACCAGAAATAATACGTTTCATGATATCCTGGTAGTCGCAAAGTATTGTTTAATGGCCGTTAACGCGATGCTGCTTTTCGAAAAAACTTTATGATTTTGGAACGAATTGTGCTTTAACTTTTCTTAGGCCCAAATGGTTTTTCGCTGTTTCTTCCGATATTCCAACGATGTGAGTAAGATATCTGACTGCTAGTCGTCGATTATCAAGCACCAATTTCTTTATTTTATTGACGTGTAGATTATCAGTTGATGTTGATCACAGTGCTAGACGCGGTTCATCGCCAACGCCTTCTCGACCTTCTTTGAATAATTTGTTCGAATCAAAAACATTCGGCCGCGATAAACAATTATCACCGATCGGCTTTTCCAACATTTTGAACGTTTCTGCACTAGAAATTCGATTCCGCACACAAAATTGAATGGAACTTCTTTGCTGAATAATTTCACTCACCGTAATAATCGTAAAAATACATATTTGGCATCACAGCCACTACTGTAGATCGCGGTTGATACCTAAAAATATGCAGCGTTATGTGTTTGAGCGGCTTGCATTATGGGCTAAGCCTTTACTACTTAAGTATGGTATTGAAGTTGAAAACAAAAAATAAATAAATACTCAATCACTTCTAAACTGCAAATACGCTTCAAAGCCTTCTCAATCACTTCAAATTTAATTGTTATAAAAATGTTGGGCGTAAGTGATTAAGAGCTAGAGCTATCACTACAACTGTTTGCTGTAAGTATGCATCAGAATATTATTGTTCATCAACAAAAAATCCTTTAATATTGCACAATAGCAAGTCAACATTTCGACTGCCACAAACTCAGGCCTTCCACCTTTTCAAAAAGTATAGCTCCATACACTTCAGACGCCATTCACTGCTTGAATGGTTGTACAAAATGACAATAAATTGCTGAATTTGCCATTGTTGTTGGATTTCAAGCAATCTAACTCAGTATTAAGCCTAATGAACTATGTAAGCGGTATTGGTGCGGCGCCTAAATGTATGTTACTCCTCACTTTTGCCATTTTACCATTGAAAATTACCAGATTTTAACGAAAAAGCCCTAGACAAACACACAGCTATGCTCATATCGGGTGATTTTTTAAGAGCTTGATAACTTTTTTTAAAAAAAAAACGCATAAAATTTGCAAAATCTCATCGGTTCTTTATTTGAAACGTTAGATTGGTTCATGACATTTACTTTTTGAAGATAATTTCAAAAGCCTTTCTTAGGTGGTCCATTCGGAAAACACAACTTTTTCGAGCATTTCGGCCGGAATGCTTCGGAAATGTTGTCTTCCAAAGCTGGAATATGCTGGCTTATTTCTGTAGACTTTAGACACACACAAAAATAGTCTAAAGGCGTTAAATGCATGATCTTGGTGGCCAACTTACGGGTCCATTTCTTGAGATGAATTGTTACGAAGTTTTCCCTCAAAATGCCATAAATCGCGAGCTGTGTGGCATGTAGCGCCATCTTGTTGAAACCACATGTCAACCAAGTTCAGTTCTTCCATTTTTGGCAACAAAAAGTTTGTTAGCATCGAACGATAGCGATCGCCATTCACCGTAACGTTGCGTCCAACAGCATCTTTGAAAAAATACGGTCCAATGATTCCACCAGCGTACAAACCACACCAAACAGTGCATTTTTCGGGATGCATGGGCAGTTGGCCACCAAGATCATGCGATTTAACGCCTTTAGACTATTTTTTGTGGGGCTACGTCAAGTCTAAAGTCTACAGAAATGCCAGCAACTATTGCTTTGGAAGACAACATTTCCGAAGAAATTCGGGCTATTCCGGCCGAAATGCTCGAAAAAGTTGCCCAAAATTGGACTTTCCGAATGGACCACCTAAGACGCAGCCGCGGTCAACATTTAAATGAAATTATCTTCAAAAAGTAAATGTCATGAACCAATCTAACGTTTCAAATAAAGAGCCGATGAGATTTTGCAAATTTTAAGCGTTTTTTTTTTTAAAAAGTTATCAAGCTCTTAAAAAATCACCCGATACTTACATATTACACACACAAACACACACACGCTTTGAATGCAAATGTCTGTATTGTATTCGCTTGCTCAGGATATGCAAATTCGTGGTTGCGATGGTGGCATATGAGGTTAGGCGCTTGGTGGGGGAGTGCAGGCTCTAGATGCCACAGCCAAGATTGGAATATCTCATTCATTTCGCATATAATTTGACTGTCATTTGGTGGTTTCGTCGCTTACACACACACACAGTTGCATGTGTATGCGTGTGTCAGAAAATTCGTAACAACATTTTCGGTTAATTAAGTGACAAAATTACGATATTAGAAACACGTGCTGCGTGTGTGGGACTCGTAAGCTGTGAGCGCTGCTGCTTTCTGTGGGGCGGAGGTAGGCGTGTGGTGAGCACGTACTTTCTGTAAATTACAATAACTTTTAAATGAGTTGATTTGCATATGAAGTATATTTGCGAAATTTGCATATCTATGCGTTAGCTTCAATGTGTATGTGCAGATGTGTGTCTAAAGATGATTATTGTTTGTGAGTACTCGCAAAACTTCGACGGAAATATATTTTCACGCAAATGAATGGGTACAAAAAATTTTAAAGTTCACATTTAAATGACGAAAGCTGGTGCAATATTTCAGTTTAATAATAATTTTCGCACTTAAAAAATATATTTTTTATTCCAACAAGAATTTTATCGAATATAAAACCGTAAAAATAAAAAAAAACAGTTTTTTTTTTGACATGAGATTTTTTCGATTGCAAATCAGTATTTCTTCATTATTAGGTCAAAAGAAGTGAAAAAAATATTTATAATTTTAAAAACAAATACAGCATGCTTGGGGTATAAAACAGTTAATTCGCCCCGAATTTCGTGAAAGAAAAATTTTTTGCAAAAGATAAAAATAAAATCAAAAATCTTGATCATTTAAAATTTTCACATAAATTTCGAAATTATGTGAAAATTGTGAAAAATCATACAAGTTTTAGATCTTTTCTTACCTACATCTTTGCCATATAATTTTGTTCCAAAAGACATGTAGTTTCGCGGTAAATTGACAAAAACCGTTTTTAACCCTTAAGAATTCATCAATTTCATCCCCTTCTTACCGACCACAGATCGCACGTTAACTATTTTTTTTCCATTTTTATGATGTTATCTTCCTTCCCCAATCGGTTTAAGTCCACTACATTTTTTTAATTTTTTTATTATTATAAAAGACATCTGGTCTGGCCTAAGACTCTATTTCGTCTCCACTCTAATTCAAATGATTTCTGTAAACATCTCCAAAAAGCATTCCTCTCTCTAAAACCCAAACATTTGTAATCGTTATTCGCGAAACCGAAACACTTTGCTTCCGTTTTAATAACATAGTACGTTCCATACTGCAACACCCAAGTCTATTTCTCATGCGCAAAAAGTAGAAAATTACTCCACACGACTTCAAATCTGTAAAACCTTTGGCGCATTATCAATTAATCTGTCAAAACTTTTGTTGGATTTTTCCTACAACATAATCTATTAACCATAAATACCTCCATTTATTTGAAAAACCCCCACTAACTTTTGAGTCTGAAAAACTATGCCAGAAATTTACTCTAGAAAAGAGAGAGACTGCTCAATCTCCGAAAAAACTTGTACAAATGTCTCCGAGAAGTGACAGTGACAAACCTCCTAGTAATCAAGCTATGGTTACCCTCATTAAGAACTAGTTGCAGCATGTAACGCAACTATGCGTAGAACAAGACACATTGTCAAGCGAAAGCCTGTATACTGGTGGAACAAAGAAATCGCCACGCTGAAGAAGCTCTGCCACTCAGCTCCACTAATTTTGGACGGCCGATCCACCCATGCAAGTGGCATACCCCTTGGAACTCCCCTGGGGGGTTCCCCATACAATCATTTCAAAAAATCACCATTTTTGGCCTTTATATGACAAAATCAGCTAAATGGCTATGTCTTTTCTTCATTTTTATTTATTTATTTATAATAATATCTATCTTTCTCTTAAGAAATTTATTTAGTCAGAACATATGTAAATAAAAAAATTAATTTAAGTGAGTTATAGAAAAGAAACTAAAAAAAATTATTGTTGAAGTCTTTTTTACTTTCAAGTCTGGGCAATTTCGCACGGCTCTCTAATTTCGTTGCCATAACAGCCTCTACATTTTCCGGTATAACCCGTTTGGAAACGCTAGCAATTGAACATGTCGTTCAGTTCCTTGTATGTGTGATGGAATTTTTGGATCATTAAACGGTGGATCATCTTGATTTAAATATTCTTTCAATGTATCGTACGGAATGCTTCGCGTGAATGGTGGTTCAAATACGATATTTATATCATTCAAATTGATCATTTCCGTATAACTTGTGCAATGAAAGTTTATATCTGGTTTTCAATAAACTCTAAGTTCCATTGGCTCGTCAACATCGGTTCGATAAGGTAGAATTTTCTTGATGGCACAGTCGCGCTTTTCTTTCCTATCATCAAACAACATTGATGACAAGAAATTTTCCGAATGCGCATAACATGAATTATCTTTAATTACTTGATTGACAATTTTGCGTTAACGAGGTTCTAGAAATCGTGACCAACCAATGAACTTGAAAAATAATGCACTGCCGTACACGACAGAGCTGTAATACTTGATATTGAAGTACATTGGCACATAACATTTAATTATAAATTCAACCAGAATTCTTAAATTGCATCTGGATTTTCCGTTGTCACATATAATCGCAATAATCTAGCGGAATTGGTGAGCCACCGAGAATGTACAATTTTCCCTGGTTTGATGAACCACGCCGCTAGAAATTGCATGGGCCATGTCGTATAAGTACTTCGAATCGGTGGAAAATTTTTTTTTTCTGGAACAGGGGGCATATTTTGCAACCCAATTTTCTGGAAGCCGTCCACCACCTAAAAATATATAATATATAATAAAATAATATATAAATTTATATAATAAAATAATTAAAAATGGTTGACAATTATAATAAATAAGTGATAGCAATAACTTACCGGAAGAGTTTCAAGTTTCGGTTAGACGGCTCAGTTTTCCGGTTGCCGATCTTGGTCCAGAGCTGGTTGATTTATCCAAAGCTTCAAACAAATGCCGAAACGGAAGTTCGTTGAAGTGTAGAAGGCAAACAAACCAATGCCATAGTCTTTTTAACCGCAATTCAAATCGTCGTATAATTCCAAAGTGTGGGCCAGTGTTTGTTGGCTCACCGTCAGTGCATATTCCAATTAATGTATCCAGTGATATATTTTTATCGTTGAAAAAACCATTTAATTTGGTTGTTTTGTATTCAGCGGTTTCATGTTTCAGTCTTACGTAACCAATCAATCAAGAATTGGGTTCTCTTAAAATAACAATATGAGGTTCTCTTACCACCCTAGTATGATACTTCTCATCAATTTTATCTATCGTTAAAGTATCATCTTTTCTGCCATCGAATGAAAACGCTAAGAAATTGGTATCATCTAACCGTTTGCGAAGCACTTCTTGTCTGCATTTCTCTTTTTCTCTGCGAACTTTCGATCTATCCATGATGAGAGGTTTCCCATGCTTATCTTTAATTTTAAAATCTTGCAAAAGACGGTTCCCAATGCTGATGCTACTCTGTCAGGCACACCAAATCTGTCACATACCAAGGCAAAGTTAAAACAATCGTATCTCTCTGTGTATTGTGAACTTGTGCTTCTATCCATATCTTCTTGAACCGGTGGCGGTGCGTATGTTGAATCATCGGGATCTTGGTATGTTGGCATTGATGACATAGACGTTGCTCCTTGCTCTTCAGTTTCCATCATAAATGCATTCATTGTTAGTCTTCTCTGATTATGTTGATCGTGCATGAACTCTTTGAGGCGTTCGGGAACCCAGCCGCATGTACATGGAGCTGCCTTCAAATCGCATTTACATGTTTTAATGTAAAAAATTGTTTCCAGAGATTTTACATAAGCTGTAAATTGTTGGGTGTTGTTTATTCTCTTGAATTGCTCTTGATACTTGTCAAGCAATTTATTCAATTTATTACATACACTTTTTTCAGCATTATTTCCATACCAAGTTTTTCCCAAATTCCAATCAACTTATCTTGTACTTGAATAGTGAATGATTTATGAGAAAACTTTTTTGTTCTGCTTTAGCACGTTCGCTTAAGTAAAAATAATAACTCAAGATACCCAGATGGGTTGGTAAATTAAGATCAGTCAAATCAGTAGACACGCCAAAAACAGTAATATTATGCTTGGGTATATGACTCATTGGGTTTTCGATAGTTGTTGATGTAGTTGCTTCATCTCGCGGTGTAGAGGATGGTGGATTCATTGTAAACTTTTTGATTTGGAATGGTCACTTCACTAATTATTTTTTTTGAAATACCATAGTGGTTATTGCTTTAGTTCTCCTCACTTTCAGAGGTAATAAGAATGAAATGGTAATTTCAATTCTATTTCAAAATTTGCCCCTACCCAAAAGTTCGACCCAAAATGGGGGACATCAGAATTCGTTTCAGAGGTATGGTTCCTTTGGCAAAGTTTCTTATTTTGATCCTTAGAATATGATTTTCATAGAGCAATGGGCGATTTTTTTGCCTCCCCACAAATCAACCCGGCCTACTACATATACATATATAGACAATTGCGAATAAAATCAAAAACACCAATGTGCCTGGTATTGGTGGTAAGCCAAATAGAGCTAAAAGAAGCAATGACTCTAAGTCTCATTCCGTTCGTCAAAATGTACAACGCGTGTTTAATAGAAGAGGTGTACCCGATCTGTGGAAGGTACATCGTTTGATGCTACTTCCAAAACCAAAAAATCCACCTAAAAAACCTTTATCTTATCAACCTTTGTGCACGACCCGATTGGTAAAGTGTACGAAACCATAGTAAGACACCGTTTAGAGTTAGCGATCCAAAGAGCCGGCGGTGGCATAAAAAAATATTACGCGCTAATTACCCTGGATGTGAAGAATGCGTCCAACTCCCCAAAGTGGGCAAATATAATCAAAGCTCTATACAGTATCTCAGAAATATTATAATGAGCTATTTCGAAAATAGGAGATTGTTATGCGACATGGACAAAGCTACAAGTGGAGTACCGCAAGGCTCGGTCCTAGGCCCTCTGCTGTGAAACTTGATGTACTCCGGAGTGTTAAGAATACATCAAACAAATAACGTTAAGACAATTGTATGTGACCTCGTAGTGGCGGCAAAATATCTGGAAGACCTCCGGCTCAAATGCAATGACAGCATAAATGGTCTTCGTCAATGGTTTACACGAAGAGTTTAGAGTTGTCTAAGCAGAAAACGGAAGTCTTGTTCATAAGCACAAGGAAGGCGGAAGAAAGGGTATCACTCATCATAGAAGCATGCGACATTATTTCACAACCGCAACTGAAGTATCTGAGAGTAATATTGAAGTCCAAATTAAAATTTAAAGAACACGTGGCGTATACTTCGGGTAAAGCATTCAGAATACGTATATAGTATTATGCTCTTTCAAGAATGATGGCCAATAGGGGCTGCGTGCGCTCCAGCCGGGAAGCTCTAATCGCAAAAGTAATAAGTTCTATAATCTTGTATGCAGCATCACAGCCAGCAATTGTTCGTGAGCTCAAACACCTTAATGTGAATAAAGTTTTTGTTTATCGCACCATCACTCGTTACAATGATACTGGTAGCATCGCAAAACGCCATGGAGGTAGTCATCAAAAGACTGCAACGTCACGTGAGATGGTTCGGAAAGTGAAGAAGCGACTTGAGCGAAATCCACGACGAAGTGCCTATCAAATGGCTAAAGAGCTGAAAATATCCGACCGCAGCAGTTGCTTCGCTTGGCCGAAAGCGGTAAAATTCTGAACATTGTGTTTTCTGACGAAAAAATTTTTCCAATTGAGCAATTCGTAAACTCTCAAAATGATAGGATTTACTTAACCGACCATTCATACGAGAATCTAAGTCATCGGTTGGCCACCAGGAGGCAGCACCCGCCACACATAATGGTTTGGGCCGCTGCCACCGCAGATGGGTGCTCTTCAATTGTTTTCTTTGAGCCTGGCGTCAAAGTAAATGCGACATATTATCGGGAAAGTGTTCTGGAGGCTCCTTTGAAGCCGTTTCGGTCGCAAACCATGGACGTTTCAACAAGACTCAGCTTCGTCTCACAAAGCGCGAGTGAACCAAGAATGGCTGAAAAACAACGTTCCGAACTTTCTTACGACCACACAATGGCTCCCGAATTCACCAGATGCGAATCCAATGGATTATTCTCTCTGGACCATTTTGGAGAGCAAGGTCCGAAGTAAAAAATACACCAGTATCGAGATGCTGAAGAAAGCCATTGTCCGTGAGTGGGCCAAAATACCGGCAAGTCACATTCGGGCAGCTTGCGATTCGTTTTTTGACCGTCTCAAGGCCATAGTTAAAGCAAAAGGTAGTCATATCGAGCAAGAGTGAATTGGTCCTGAATTTATGATTATTTTCACACATTTTCTACTTTAAAATAAATAAAAATAATTTTCCAAACCGAATGAATGGCGTTTTTAATCGGTGCCTTCGAGTGCCACACCTTGTACACTAATGGGGGATGCTGATAAGATAGTGAAATCCAAAAAATAAACTGAGGCGATATCCAGCCATAGGTTCTGCCTGGCTCCATACTGATGGACCTATATTTCTACTGCTCTTCAATATGCATTGCTATGCCGCGAGAATAAAAAATAGTTGTGAAGTAACTAGTCAATTTATTCTCATGTATGGAAACTTGCAAGCCTAATTTTTTTCAACTTGTTGATAAGCGTTAAGTTCTTGGTTATTATTACTAGTTTTTAGTTATTTTCTTTTCGACATGCAACTGTTCCCACTGAAATGCGTATCTAAATGGGGAATTTTCCTTGAGAAGATAGCAGAAACTTCGCAACTGATTCATGCGTAGAATATACTAATGGCCTCTGAGGATCCTAATATACAGATCTCTAAAGTATCACAAAAGAGAAATGAAAGTGAATGTCAATAGCTCTGTCGAAGGCTCGCTGACCACGCACACATCACGCCAAAAACCCAATTAATAAACCTGACAACAAACCGTTATTCCGACCAGATATGCATTGGATGCGCGCCCAGATTACCAGCACCTTGACGCTTCCAACCACAGACACTAATCACACGAAATAGTTGATTATGCACTTCCTAACCGCCTGACAATTCGTACAACAGCGTGACGTAAACTAATACACTTGCAACGCCTATCCACATGCCCACATGCGAACGCAAGCTTACACACCTGTCAGCCACATGTCAAAGCGCTTGACATATTTGCGTTGACACTGTGTCCACCAAGTGAAGTGTGCGGCCACCGGTCGAGCACCAAGCTAACCAAATGAACTTTAATAACACATGCCTATATGTGTGTGTGATCGCATAATGAGAATGTGTGAGTGAATATTAGTATTAGATATGTACACTTATGTATGTGCTGGGTTGCCGTCAGCGTACAACGTGCCACCGACAGTTATTGTCAACCGACAAATCTCCAATGGAATGTAATTTCAGCATTGACAATAAGTGTGACATTTGTATATGCGAGCGTGAGTGTGAAGAAATTATGTGAAAATGTGCGTGGGTGTAAATCGCTTCGCAGCAATAAATTAACCAAACCGTGAAAAATAGACGAGTATTCCTTTTTACTAGTGACTCACGGGCTGGTTATTTAACTAGTTACACGATGGAGGTACTTAAAACCGCTCCAATATGGTTCAGATATAAATTTAAATGTTTAATACTTTTAATGGACGGAACTATGTATTGACGGAAGACAAAGTTTCGCTTATAAACTATGCTTGACAGATCCGAGAGATCGAATAAGTGCTGTCCATATTAGCTTGCCCGTTTACCTTGATACCCACCTTCTTAAGCCCTTCCAAGTACTGTTTAACTTGAAGCCGTAACATTACCAACCGACATGCACTTTCTCCTCCCTAAAAATTCAATAGTGAGCTGAATTATACTCTTTTAATTCGAGATATTTACTAACTGACTATGAGTACTTGATGTTAATTTGTAAACATAGTCCTTATGAGAAGAAGTGAACCACAAAAAGCAAACGGAGCTTCTACCCGTTTTCATCCCAAACTTTGAGTCCGTAAAAAGGTTTACCGCACCTCTCCTCCAGCAAGTTCTTCCTTTCCATGGAAGATAAGTGAGCAGAGAGCCGACAGCTAGAGCTAGGCTCGGCGACCTGGTATTCCAAGCATTTTGGAATCAAATCAAAGTGTGCAAGAATTCCAGAGTGACCAGGATTGCTGTAATATAAGAACCCAGGTTATTTTAGTCTACATATATGTAGGCTGCTTTCGCGTCCACAAACCTTGAGGCTAAGTCCCCTGGTGCTATTTGCAGCAAGACGTTCAATGACATTGTTGGAGTGGTTCGTAGTGCACCACAGATACGGGCAACCCATTGAACAATTTTTTCACAATGGTGGCGCCTTCCACCAAACAAAATACCCGTAGAACATTGTAGGTTTAACTATGATTTTATGGAACCAAAAAATACTATCTTTGGTCAGAATCCCCACCTTTTGTCAATGGCTTTCCTGCGGTAGTACAAGGCAACTGCTGCTTTCCTGCTCTTTCCGCGATGTTGAGTTTTCACGAAAGCTTCTTGTCTGGGATATACCTTAGGTACTTAGCTCAGTCAGCAGGTCGTTATCGCGTTCATCCCATTGATGGTAAATGCGCCTTCCGGATTTTGCAGTTCTTAGTAAATAAAATCAGTTCGGTTTTGCTAGGATTTGACAGTTGACAAGAACGCTAAGGGACCCTAAGGTAAACGGTATTCAAAAATTTTCTAACAAGAGTAAGAGCTACTGGTACGTCGCCCGTGTAAGCATTCACCCGGCAGCCGGTTTCCTTAAGCTTTTCCAGAAGATCATTGACAACCATGATGCAGAGAAGTGGCGAAAGAATTTCCTTTTATAGAGTGCTCCTACTCACATTTCGTTATGCCCGCGCACTACCCAATTTACCCTAGATCGTTCTATCGCACAGACGTTGAAAGTTGAGTTGCTTAAGGTTCGATTCAACATCAAAAATGTTTGCAGGTCTAACAACCGCTCCCGACATAACGTTGTTGAATTCCAGCTCGGTAATGAGGTTGATCCCCTCTGTAAACTAGTTGTATATATATTTATTTATGAAAGTTAATTTCTTGGGGTACTTTTCCTTTGCAGACCAATCAGTCTCTCTAATCTTTTCAATAAGAAAGGAGTCTGTGTCTCTCACTGCGTTAGATGGACGGCATTAGTTGGCATTCCAGCAGCCTTAAAATTCAAAATTAATTTTAACAAATTCGCTGATCAACAAGTTTGGAAGCCTTACCTTGCCTAGCAAGCATGTGGTCAATATTTCATTTAATTAAAATAGTTCACGTTGGTTAAGGCCAGAGAAAACGTTAATAAATTTTCCAATGTCGGCCGTTTTCCAGAGTTTTTTCTTTGGCCTCCGTCTCATTTTGTCATTCAAACAAACTGTTTTGGAGGCAATTAGGCTACTGTGAATAATTGTATCACTGTGCCAGCATTTGGTCATGCATTTTGTTAGCGCCATGTTGCAAGTGGCATGTTGCATGCTTTTTAAATTACTTGCAAAACACGCAGAGCGGAAGCCACGTAAGAAAAACTTGTAAGTCAAAAGTAATTTAAGTCGTCAATCAAGTCAAGCTAAAGCGAGTCTATGTAACAGCAGCAAACTCATTCAGAACTGGTGTCAAAAATAATATGTAATATCTCATTTTTGTAGCAATAATATGATGAAGGCACAGTGGGGCGACTGCGTTGAAAAGTAGCTTGAAAACATTTCAAAAAAACTTTTCGGTATTAATCGCCTTTGAGTTAATTAATATCATATGCTTACGGCAATTCTAGTCTTAGTTGCGCAAAGGAAGTATCCGATTACCAATCATAGACGTTTCTAATAACATTTCTAAATACGCTATTCACTTTTCCAGACGCTCAACCTGTCAGCTAAGTCCACAACATAGGGTACGATTACTGATCAACAGTGTTCCCAGCTTACTCCATACGAATGGTGTGGCCACTCAAACCTAGCAAAGAGAATGAAGTATCCAGAGGTTTATATTAAAACCCTCTCCACGAAAGAGTATTTTGTTATAGTGTCAGAATTCTGCTGAGTTGACAGTCCTTGACCGGATAAAAAAACTCGGGTCCGTTCCGGTTACGCAGACCCGACTGTCGTGGGAACGGAAAGAGTATTTTCTTGTCAATTAGAGTAAAAGAAAGTTTCATAACGATTTTTCATACTGTCTATTCCATATTGAAATAGAGAAGTTATCAAATCGCAGCTTTAGCGAATTCTAAACTCAAAACGATTGTCCCAGTTTAATTGCATGTGCCAAATTTTTAATATTGAACTCAGACTGGGTCTATTTAACACCTATCTCAAGGATATTTGAAGTAAGCTATATGAGAATTACTCGTGCCAATGAGATTACCTTGGAAATTACCACCTTTGAGTGCCGTGGAAAGAGAACAGTTATATTATTTATTATTATAGTTCGAAATAGGCTACAATTTCGGCAGTCTGCCTGCTTTTGTAATAAAATATATTAATATTAATAGGTCATTTAAATATTTTAGAATATTTCAAAGTTTGCCCGAATGTTTACCAAAATTTTCAAAAAACTAGAAAAAAGCATTAACTTCGAAAGCTAAATATAATACCCTTCATGTGGATTTCTTATAGCGACTAAAACGATAACCAACCTACAGCAACGGCAGTGTAATGGAAAGAGAGTGCGAACAGATTCCACAAGACCTGGGATCATTCTTAGCTGAATATCAATTTTCCAAAGAGTTGTTATGACTTCTAAATGTCGTTTTGGCCATTTTTAAAATGTCATGGTCTGTAATCTGCAATGTTTACAATTTTATCGTGAAAAGATATACGCAAGAACCTTGTTTACAAATTATTCAATTTTATTATCAAAATAGTCGTTTTCTAAAATCTAACAATGTAACAAAATATTCTTCTCCGCTGAGACTCACTTTTATCTGAGTGGTGCCGTAAATAAACAAAACTGTCGATTCTGGTGTGAAGAAAATTCACAAACTATTTATGAAGAACTATTACATACACCTAAATTGACAGTTTGGTGTTTTTTTTTGGTGCGGTGGAATCGTCGGTCCATACATCTTACATCTTGTGGCAATATTTGAATTCATTGAGCTTTAGAAATGAACCAGACTCTCTTTAGAAGTGAATATTGAACATGCAAATCGTGACCAACGACTTGATTTATTAGAAAAAGTACTCGGAAATTGGGTTCATGGAATTCGTTCCTGCAAAAGAATCGTGGAGGTCATAAGAATGATGTTATATACAGAACTTAATTTTACTTCACATTAAATTAAAAAAACATTTGAGTTTCCTTAAAAACTAAAGTTTTTTTTAAGAAGTTATATTATTCTTACTTGGAACCCCGGTATTTGTATACCGTATAGGGTCTTCGACGTTTTCTTCTGAGTGTTACAGGATATAAAACCAAGTAGCTGCTTTTATGGAGCTACATATTTCGAGCATCTCCGGATTCAACACTGTAAAGTGGAGCTGCTATATATGTATATTTCTGGTTTTCAAAATATCCTCCATCAAGATTTATACACTTTTGCATGCGCTCAAACCAATTTTCGATTGAGACACCTCCAAAACATGGTTTTTGAATGCTTCAACAGCATCTTCTGGTGACGAAAATCGCTGACCACGCATTATTTTCTTGATGTGTGGGAATAAAAAGAGGTCATTGGGTGCCAAGTCAGGGCTGTACGGCGGATGACCCATCAATTCGACGTTTTGGCCGGTCAAAAAGGCGCAGGTTTGAGCCGATGTGTGAGAGCTCGCATTGCCATGGTGCACAATGATTTGTCTTCTCTTGTTCGTTTTTCGAATTTCTCAGAAAACCTCAGGCAAAAAAATTGTGGTGTACCACTCAGAATTGATCGTCCTACGTTTCTCAAGCGGAACAGTCACCACATGACCAGTTTTGCCGAAGAAACGACGATTTGCTTCGAAGTGCTTCTTCCACGAACAACTTTCGTTGGATTTGGCTCGTCTTGGAAGACCCACACGGTCGATTGCTGTTTTGTTTCGGGCTCATACGCATAGATCCATGATTCGTCACCTGTGACGATCTTATAAACGTCTTTTGAAGCACCGCGATCGTATTTTTCAGCATTTCTTTACACCAATCCACAGGAACCTTTTTTTGAGCGATTGTCAAATTGTGCGGGATCCAACGAGAACAAAACGAGAACAAACGTATCTGAAGGTATGGTACATGACGGTCTTGCATTATCAGTTCACGTACGGCATCGATGTTTTCTGGCACAACGGCTGTTTTTGGACGACCTTCACGGAATTCGTCTTTGAGCGAGCGTCGGCCACGATTGAATTCGTTGTACGAGTTTTTCACAGTGCTATAGGATGGTGCTTCATCGCCATACAAAGATTTTAGTTCATCGATGCACTCTTGTCGTGATCATCCACGTCGAAAGTTGTGAAAAATGATCGCACGAAAATGTTCACGAGTTAATTCCATTTTTTGGCCGAGATGAATTTTTAATTCCCTGTAAATAAAACAATTCACTATTAAATGACAAAACGTTCTGAGTGATGTTATGCTAAAAAATGTCAAACTTTCCAATGGAAATGTCAGATTGCACCTGGCAACACTTAGTGTTGCATAGGCCAGAAATATATATAGCAGCCTCCGTAAACTATTAAGATCAACTTGTTCAATATCGATAAAAATTGGTAACGCTAGCTGGCTGAAAAATATTTGATTCAAGGAGCACACCTAGTGTGAGAGTATAAAAAACTTTGATTTTTGGGAATTTTAAAACAAAAAAGTACTCTTTCGATTGTTTTGGAATTTCCAGGGTATATAAATTGTATGATGATTGGAGCATTTGTGTCCTCGATGTCGACATCACTTCCAATATCAGACTCAACGTTGTATTCGCAAGCCATTTCAACAAAATATCAGTGAAAACAATTGGCAATTATACTTTTACAACATCAGCTGTTATTTGACTAGTAGTTAACCAATAGAGACTGGGGATTTAACTAATAGTTAAGTAAGCATTGATAATAAAAAGTAGTTGGTTAAGCCGTTGGTATTGGTTAACTAATCATTGTGAATTCAGCCCTTAAAAGTATAAGCTATCGAAATAGAAAAAAAGTGGATTTTTTCAAAAGTTCACACTTGGTGTGCGCCTTAAGCTTAGTTCCAATTTTGTCACTAAGATCTACGTTCTTTGTATATAGTCTCCTCTCTCCTCTTATTGATGCATGAGAGCGTTTCGTTCGGCTTTTAACACAGTTTCACTCAATCGACACACTGTACAGACAGTAAACCCGTTCCCAGCTAAGTCAGTCAGTCACTTCCGTGCTTTAGCAACTTTTTTTTTGCTTTTCGTAGACACATTGTGGCTTATCAAACGCATCCGCATACTATTTATGTTCATATACAGTATATGTAGATGCTTTTTTCTACAATATTAGCAGACAAACAACAACAATCGTGTTGTAATTGTAAGTGCGTGTGTATGCGAGTGTGGCATGCCACCAAACAACAGCAAATGTGAGATTTCCGCTTGCAATTTTCGGCTCTAGTCCCACCCAACAGCTGCGGTTCAACTTGGCTCCCCAAGTGCGCCATGTTTGCCGTTGTTGTTGCACGCAGCTTCTTTTTATTCGCCGCTGGCCTGGGAATACGCGTTCGCCACAATACTTGTGCAACATACGCCGTGACTGTAGCCGCGTCAGTGTCATGGCTGTTGCGCTGTCGACCGCTCGCTGTCTAGTCTGCGGCGCTTAGGCTGTTGTCTAATCGGTTGGTAGCGTGGTTTATCAGTCTGGCGGCAGAGCTGGCTGGTTAGCTCCTCTTCATTGTCAGCTTTTTTGCTTAATGTATTTTTCGGTTGTCGCTTGTGGCGCTGATTTTATGTGATAAAAATCATTTTGCATTTGCAATTGCAATAAATCAGCGCCTTAGCTTGCCACTTGCCATTTGCCACACGAGCTGCATGCGACATTAGCTATGCGACTGCTGCGCTTCCTCGCTTTGTAATTGTTATGTGGTGTTTTCTGCTCAGTTGTTTTATTGTTTATGGGAATGGTTTGCTCAACTATTATGGGATTTTGACTACATACGCGCACATATATTTAGCTCAGTGTTTTCCTTCATAGAGATCAGACATATATTTTAATCGTTATTTGATAGAAAAGCTATTGTACAGTCTTCGAAGCCAAGCTGAGACAACTGTTGTTTATAAATGACTTTATGGTCTAATTCAAACCGACCAGCTTGATTTCCACAGAACAGTTTTCAATATCATTGCCTATGTTATTATGTGAGAAACCTTCAGAGATGCTCACTATTCTATCTATAAACATTTCGAAACATTCCTTTCTTAAAGGAATTCTTAAGTCAAACATTCAAGACAGTGAAAAGAAGCAGGGCATTATTGATAAAATTCGAAGCGAATAAAGTCACTCTTAAAAGTGCATGTATACCAGTAAATATATTTTCTACCCTATAAAGCCTATAAGGCTAGAAAACCTCTTTGTTTTCTGTAACTGATGGAACGATAAACGAACGAGCTCTAGGTTTCGTACCAAGGCACAGCGAATTTCAAAAGATCTGTTAGACTACACCTGAATATGCTATGAAATAATTATAATTTATAACTGCCTATATTAAATTTTCCTTCATGCCTAACCGACCACAAATGTTCCAAAGCTTTAACCTTTCTGAGGTTGTCTTATAAAATAATAGATAATATTTTACTAATTTTTGGTTAAAGTTATTTACCGTGGATCCAAGAAGAATTCTCTCTACTGCCTGACCTTAGTTATTATAAATTTTTCGTTTTTCGCAATACTGACTGTTACACCCCATCTGATGCTTTTAATCTGAAATATACCATAAGCAGTGTTTATGTGTTTACATATGCCTCTCGAAGCCTACAGTTTCATCCAGCTTTAATGACTTCGGAAAATAGAAAGTATTCTGTCATCTTCACTCTCTTCAAATTAGTACTCTCCTCAAAATTATGGCGTAACCAATGACACAAAAAAATCTCTCTAACGGAGTGGAGGTCTTCTTTTATTCTGCTTCCCCCGGCGAGTACTGAATGGAATACCATTATTATGCGTTGGATTTCAAGGCTGAAATTATTGTTGGTGTTGATGCTGGTTCCAAAACGAAATTATCTTCGACTTTGATGTTATGACCGTCAACAGTGACTTGGGAGCCTAGTCGTGAGTGCGACGACTATTTGTTTGAAGACAGGAAATATTTCGTCTTGCCCACGTTAACTACCAGACCCACTTACTTAGCATCCTTATCCAGTTTGTCAGTTGTTGAGGCCAATGATATCAATATAATCGGCGCACGCCAGCAGCTGTACACTCTTATAATATATTAAACCTTCTGGATTAAGCTCTGCAGCTCGAATTATTTTATCCAGCGGTAGATTGAGGAAGTCGCTCGATGGGAAGTCACCTTGAAACCTTACTTGATATCGAACAGCTCGGAGAGGTCCTTCCCAATAATGACAGAGCTTTTGGTATGGCTAAACGTATTACTTTTGCGGAGATAACAACGGTAAGTGGCACAGATTGTGGGGTTTCCAAATCCAAATTACAATCGTCGGGCATGTTTTCGTTGGACCCTATTCTACAAAGAATCTGATGCATGCTCTTTATGAGTTCTTTGCCGCCCTTTTAAAGAGCTCGGCCGGCAATCCATCGGCCTCCGTCGTTTTATTGTTCTTCGGACAGGTATTTACTATTCGAGCTTATTCATGTCCGTGCAATCGGGTTCACCATCTACTGGTGTTATGCTTTCACTGCCATTCAGCAGCCTGAAGAAATGTTCCCTTCATAATTTAAGTATAATCCGGTCATCATGTATGCACCAGTTTCGAAACCTTCTGTTAGTCGTCGCATCTTATCGTAAAATTTTCGAGTATTACCCCTGTCGGCCAGTTTGTCAAGTTCTTCGTACTCACGCATTTCGGCCTTTCTTTTTTGTCTAAAAATGCGTATTGTGTGCATTTAAAGACATCACTGAGTTAAATTAATATTTATTGAATGTGAAGATCCCACATGACGCAAAAGTACTAGAGTTTGCCCTTCCATTGTTTTGTTTTCTATTCTCTGTTATTTTGACTCGAGTCGCTGTTCTGTAGAACTGTTTATGACTGATGGAACTCAACGTGCTCTTTTTTGGTTCAGTAACCCTCACTTCTCAGAAAACCTGAGTAGCGAGGAGATATCGCTATTAGAAGCAACGGTTAGGCTTTTGCCATAGGCTGAGAACGAGCCCAGTTCCTTTATAATGTTTTCACACTCCCTTACACTTGCACTGCTTGCTGCCAGAAAAATGTTAACAGAGCTACGATGGGAAACTTAATCGTTTCTTCCAGGAACATTAGCCGCTAACGCCAGGTCTACAGATCCACCGAAGAACTGGAAGTATTGCTCTATTTATTGAAGCTCAGTTCATTCATAATGCTGATAATTTTGAAAATTAAATTCAAGACCTCGCATACAATTATTTGTCCTCGTTTTCTTTGTTTGTCCTGGTTGTTTTTCACACCTATGCACATGCTCCACGAACGTAATCCAATTTCTGCTGATTGCCGTCACACCAGGCAATGGACTCAATCAATACTCGTATACTGGCACGCTTATTAGAAGTGAGTGCTTGTTGGCGTGTGACTACGTGACTAAAAGCGTGGACAACGGTCTGAGGCACCACCAACAAGAACCCTACACTAATCAGACAAATGAGGCGTGTATTAGCGGATACTCATACGCCATGTGGGTGGGTGGATAATAATGATGGACTTCAAGCGCCCGTCTAACTCGCTATTTATATTTGCAATGTGTGCGTGTGCGTGTGCGTGCGTGTGTAGCTTGCTTGCACTCCAAAGCAATAATAAAGTGCGAAACGTGCGCACACGCATACGATTATTGCAATTCGTTCACATCAGGCCAATGCGGTCTACTGCTGGAAAATATGGACTTTGCGACCGCGCATCCGCCCGCGCGCCTTGACCGCCAGGAAACGCAATTATTTTGCTGTCAATCAATTGATTTGGCAAAGCATGAAAATATTGCACAACATGAATTGCGTGCTTTCTGCTCGGAGTTGGCCTTTTCATGCGCTCATCTCGTTTTGTTCGTGGAATTTCCGGCGTAGACAAGACAAATTTGGTATTTGAAATCAACATAACGGATGAATTGCTCATGAGAAGAGCACGTAATTCACTGGTAAATTTTTAATGCGCTCTATGCCATTTGGAACGCGTCGAGCAGTTGGAGTGTTGAGTTGTTTTTCTAACCTCAAACGAGGCTGTTGAAGCTGTCTTTAGTAGCTGAGCAGATGGAATTATTAAGCTGCCGAAATGAAATCATAAGTTGAGCAAAATAACTTTTTGTGACTGGAATTCGAGCTTCAGAGCCATTGCGTGGTAATCAGCTACTCGTTGCGCTCAAGTGCAATGCTACCCATAAACCCATTATTTTTGTCATTTTTGCTATGCTGACTTCTTCTTGCTTTAGCACCACGAAATATTTTAGATCTGTTTGGATTCTTCCAGTTATATTTTTATGTTTATTAGTCGAGCAAGATACTCCATCAAAACCCTTTTTGGCGCATATTACAAACGACATTGTATTACTGTCCAAAAATAAATCCATGAAAGAGAAATTGCTCCTTCGGAGACGACCTAGAAACTCGTAAAACCCAACTTGACTTTTAGACTTATCATAGTCAAACATTCATGATATTATTAAGCGGTTAGGTGGGTTTCAGCGACTAAAAATAAGCGTATTTTCATCATTTTTTTTTTAATATATACAATCATATATTTCATTCAAACAATTCAGCATATCGAAGGTACATATTTAAAGACTATTTTGTGAAATTTTCATGTAAAAATTCTGAAAACTCAGCCGTTGACAACTCATCTCCCGTAACGTCTCAAAAAAAGTGATCTTGCCGTGGACGTCATAACTCGTAATTGGGCTATCTAAAATCAAAAAACCAAAAATATTTCATTAGTACATGCATAGATCTCTTTATTGTAAGAAGAAAAAAAATAATATTGAAATTTGAATTTTTGACAGACTTAGAAAAAAATAACACATTTTTTGGTTAAATTTTCGCCATATTTTGGTTCAAAAAATTATTTATTATAAAAAAAAAAACAAATGATCGTTCATTAAGTAGATAATGTTATTCCAAAGATGTGAGCAATATTTGAGCCAAATCTGTTTATAACTTTTCGAGAAACCGTGTCCACCGACTTAAAAAATAGAGTTCTGAGATAAATACGTTTAAAGTTTTGACGCTGCGCTGACGTGGCCTAATGGGCGGAGATCCGAAGGATATATCTCCTAGAATTTTACTCGGATCGATTTGAAATTTTAGGAGAATATTCTAAACATATTGAACTATTTAATAAGACAAAAAAATCGTTTTTTTTTTTTAATTTTCAAACCCACCTAACCCCTTAAAAGAATAAAGCCCTTACTACAGTACAGATAGAAAATCCGAAACCATCAGGCGGTCCTTGGTTGTAGCGCTGTTTTGCAAGTGTCTAACCTTAGTCCAGCGTTTAAACCAATATGTCTTTGTTCAGTGTGAAGAGCATCTAAGATCTACAAAACTCGCTCGTCCTTCATAAAACCATACTTATAAGAATCAATGGTATCGGTACAGTATATTAAATCCAATTTAAATTCGAACTATTTTATTTATGTAGTTATTTTTTTCGAGACTGTCATTTATCTGCTGACGAATCAGTCTCATTTTGAGGCGGAGTTTGGCAGTACTCTTATGAATTTGTTCCTAACAATCTCTCAATAATGTATCTTTTGGCTTTGAAATAATTCATACTATAATAACTCATATTTAAAAAAAACTCATTAAGAGGTATTCATGCGGTATATCTAAAAGTCTAATCAAAGCTACATAGTTGCCAAAATTGTAAGGAAGAAGGTGAGGTGAAAACATTCAGGCACTTTCTTCTTTATTGCCCTTGCAAGACTGAGGTTAAACCATCTCGGCAGTCTTAACTGCGGCAAACCAGGAAACACAGCCGTAACTGACAGCAGCCGCCTTAGCAGATTTGTAGCAGGCTCTTGCTTTGTCGATTTATGAAAGTCTTATTATCAATCAATTAGGAGTTTTAGGACGGACCAGCGTCGAAGCTATCCATATAAGAGCCCTGTTAGCATCGACCTCTTAACCTAACCTAGTCGGACGTTTAAGTACTATTTTTCCAGCTATTAATAATACTTTCACTAAAATTTATTTGGCATGCGTGATGTTATGCTCCAAGGTCTGAATCGAAGCGGTGTTGTTCGTATAGACTTTAGACTTCACATATCACTACAGGAAAAAGTCTAACGGCTGTTCCAAAAACATGAAATTATCTGCTTCCGAAGTATTCTCTCAAAAAATCCATTGATTGATGCGATGTGTGGGAAGTGCGGCGTCTTGTTGAAACAAAATGTCGCTGGAATCAGGAGCTTCACTTGGAGTCGTCAAATAGTCGGTCATCATGGCGCGATAACAGTCATCACTGGCAGTTACGTTTTCATAGGCATCATTTTTGCAGACCTATGCACCGATAATTCCACCGGCACACAAACCAGAGCAAACCGTTGTGTTTGCTGGATGAAATGGCAGCTCTTGAACCTCTTCAAGTTGTTCCTTGTACCAAATGCGGCAATTTTGCTTGTCTACGTACCCATTGAGCCAGAAATGGCTATTAGGAAAAGTACCTTTAATTGGATCCACCGTTATTACCATTTCTGTACCTTTGAAGAAGGTATATTTGTAACGTCAAGAAGAAAACGTCGGAGACCCTAAAAATATGTACTTATATAAGTGATCAGCCTGACGATGATGGGCTGAGTCGATTTAGGCTTATCCGTATGTCTGTTCCTGAGTTTTTTTATTCAACGAGATATCTACACGAAACCTTGGCGTAGATTATTGTCCAAGACAACACAAAAATCTCCACACAAAGTTTAAAGATCGGTTCACTAGCTGATATCGGACCACTATAGCATATAGCTGCCATACAAAACTTTCACATTTTACAAGATATATTCACGAAATTTGGTATATGTTATATATTCTAAGGCAACAGTAGATTTCTCCCAAGAAATTGTTCAGATCGGTTTGAAATTATTGCAAATATTTTCCTTCAAAAACTGATCATCGGAATCAAGTTCTTGTATGGACAACTTTCACATTTGACAAGATATATTCACGAAATTTGGTATATGTTATTTTCTAAGGCAACAATGTAATCTCCGAAAAAATTGTTCAGATCGGATTACTATAGCATATAGCTTTCATACAAACTGAACACATAGTTACTAAAAGAAATGCACCTGTGAAGGGTATATTAGCTTCGGTGCAGCCGAAGTTAACGTTTTTTCTTGTTATGCTATAAGAAGTACACCTGTGAACGCGGTATTACAGCTTCGGTGGCACCGAAATTAGCGTCTCTTATGATTTTTATATTGATTATAAATATTTATTACAATGTACCGTTATTCTTCTTACCAAAAAGTGTATTCCTTTAAATGCTGCACAATCTAGTCCCTAGTCGACTAGTTAATTTAAACAAATAAATCAAAACAAGCAAGCAACAGGCATTCGTAACTCAATATAAGTAACGGTAAAGGCACTAACATAACAACAGCAAATACCACTAAGAAATTGAAACAATTCCGGGCAATATTCAATAATGGCAGCCGACGAAACTAGAGTGCCAAGCCACTTTTCAATTACACTTTCTAGCTACTTCTTTTACCTCTACCTCTCCTTCAGCTAGAAATGTACTGACAACCGATCACAGAGCACGTCAAATTACCGTTCAAGTAGTAGTGGCTGCAGCAGAAGAATTGATAGACAATTTGCCACTTTAATTGTCGCAATTTTTCAGCACAACGAACACACACAGATGGGCACGTGTGTGCGGGTGTGTAAGCAGCACGAGTTATACGAACAGTAATTTCAACTGACAACTCGCCTCATTTGGCCGTTAGGTTTCCCCGCACGCCGCATTAACCATCCGATGTTCGAAATAATATCAATTTCACTTGATTTTCGGCATTTCCGCCTGCACTGCAGCTGAGTGTCGGAAGCAAATGTGGCAGCAGAGGTCACTTGGAGGCCCAGCATAGGTCCCAGCACACATGTTTATTCCTAATTTGTCGTGGTACATATGAATGTGTGTACACATACATATGTGAGTGTGTGTGTGGTAATTTTGTCCCCTTCACTTAAGTATGCCCATTAATTGTTCTGACACAGAGCCGCCACAGCTCTCCACTCCTATGCCCCCCTGCCCGTCATTTCCTTAACTGCTCTGCTCAATTTCATTTTACCATGTCTCTTTTCACTTTTTTCTCCTCGCTCAGCAAATGATTTGCACTGCTTTATTTTCGTAGCTATACTCACATTTGTGTTTGTTCTTCTTGTAGTTGTAGTTGTAGTTGTACAATTGAAATTGTGTAATTGCTGTCAATTTGACATTTCGTTACATTTCGCTTCGATTCGCTTCGTTACATTTTTCTGCTTTGGCTGTGGAAAAGTTCTAATTGCCTGTAACACACAGCATCATTTCACCAAGTGTGACCCACTGCACTCCCTCGGTTGTCTTGGAGGCACTAGATAACGGTACATGTGTGGTATGTTTCGAATACAGGTTACTTCAAGTAAACGCCTTCATTGTATACGTACATATGTACTCACATATAAGTACAAATTCTTGGTTATTTAGGAGTACAGAACTATCTGTTGTGTTCCTGTGACATGTGAGTTAAAAAAAAATTGCAACTGTCAAAGAATTCCAATAGTCACTTTCGACTGGCAACCCTAGCACTGCGTACTGTCAAACTATTAACAGCTGAAGAAATACGAACTTATTTAATAGGAAGCGACTTTTGGTCTAGAAATAATTAATTATACTTATGCTACAATCACATTTCCATACCTTCAATGCATTGGGACTGCTCTGTGGAATTCGAAATCGTAGAACCATAGCTTTTAGAATAAAACACCGAATTTTTAGAAGTTGTTTTGCTCAAACAAGGAAATTGAGTCTTAGTTCCATTATCCATGGTTGGCTGCAATCGGTCATTCGTGTTGAACTTAAATTTTCAGATCATTTTTTTTCTTTGTATAAATCATCATTTAAAAAAAATATTACCGTCAGCAAAGTTAAGCACGAATGAGTGCTGAAATTATCCATTACGGACACAATAAGATATTGATTGTTCCTTTAGCAATACCCCCATCATATAAGAAAAAGTGAAAAGTTGTCGTTACGACATGTAAGGAAAGCACCACGAAACACACTAGTTCCTATGGATATAGGAATATACAGTAATTGGTAGGCCTAAGTTCAAGAGAATTTCAGTTGTCATTGTTTAGGATGACTGTGCTTGACGCGACTTTTAACAGACTTTGCGGCCTCACTCGATACCTCCTCCAGTGTTTCATACTGTGGGGTCCACATATGCTTTCAGCGTATTCTTGCCAATGCGGGACAAGTGCGCAAGAGATGCTCCATTGTTTCCCCGGTGCCCTGCTATAGCCATTGCCTGCAGTCTTCTCATAATGTTTTTTCAAGCTCTTCTATCGAGAGGATAAAAAGAGTGTATTTCTCAACCCAAGAGGGTATCTATAATTACAATTGGTTCCTTTACATTACATGATCACATATGTAAAAGTGAATGAATGAGTTCATAAGAAAAGCTTTCATAAAGTCAAAAGCAAAAAACATTAGTATTGGAACAGAACACTTTAGATAACTTGGAAACGGTTTTTTTTTTGAAAGTATAAAAACATTTACTACTGATTGCATTGTAAAAAATATGCATTGAATTAATAACATTATATGCATAAGAAGAGTGTAGACGACCTGGGAACAGTTTGTAATATGTGCAAAAATAAATTTACGCATTGCATCGTAAGATATAAGTAGTGAATCAATAAAAATATATGTTAATGGGGACTTGAAAGATCTGGGAACAGTTTGTAATAAAATTAGAAAATAAATTGACGCGTTGTTTTAGAAAAAATACGCATTAAGTTAATACAAATATATTCATATGAGGAGTTTAGACAATCAGGGAATAGTTTTCAATATGAGTAATAATAAATTTATCCATAGGATTATAAAAAAGACGCATTTAATTAATGAAAAAATGTTCATATGGGGCGTTTTCCAACCAGTGAATATTTTTTAATATGAAGAAAAATAAATTCAGATTAGATCGTAAAATAAACCTATAGAAATTTTACAAATATATCTCAATGGGGTCTTAAGGACCTGGGAACAGATTATGATTAAGGTAAAAAACTAATTTTCGCATTTGATTACAAAATATATGCTCTCAATTATTAAAAATATATTTATATTAAGAGTTTAGACCACCTGGGAACAGTTTGTAATGCGTGAAAAAATAAAATTACGCATTGGATCATAAAATATACGCATTGAGTTCATTAAAATGTATCTCAATGTAAATCTTCAATATCTGGGAACAGTTTGTAAGCAAAGTAAAAAAACTAATTTACGCATGGGATAGTAAAAAATATGCATTGAATTAATTAAAAAAATATTCCTCTGAGGATTTAAAGAATGGGAACAGTTATAATTTTAAAGAAAAAAAATTTAAAGGGACATAGAACTCTTTACCCCAATATAATCTCTACAACATACATCCCATTATCATATTAACCACACCTAAATTGTATTATTACGATTATTCAAACCACTTTCATTGCTTTACTTCCTGTACTTTGTGTTCATCAAAATGGAACCAGAAGTGAAAAATTAATTAAGATCATAGCCAAATACACGCATCGGCAATACTACAACTGTCTTTAGTTGGTAAAATGTGTAAGCAAGTAAATAATTACGCTTGATAGTAATTAATGATAAAATCAGGCAATTGAATGGCACCAAAGAGATCATATCGGTTAATGGGAATTGAAGTTGTATTACAGATCAACAACAGGAAATCCAAAAGAAAAAAACATGAAGAAAAATTTACTGTTTAATTAGCAGATTATTTTAGAGTATTCAATTAAATTTTGAATATTTCGAAGAGTATTTAAGTCGAATTAAGTAACGGTGTCGACAAATTCGGTGAATGGAAATCGAAAATTATAAATAATAATGAAAACTAAATATAAAATATCCGTTTATTGAATAACAAAGCCACTACTTTACACTTTTGGCCATGAACATAAGCGACTGGAAAACATACATACATGTTTGTATGTAGAGTTATATACAAACTGATTACGAGAAAGCAAAAAGTGTGTCCGAGAGCGTTTACAGTTATCTATTTGATGTGCGCACCCGGTTGGACGACTCACCCAAAACAGGCACGACGCTGGTAATCCTGTCTGCAAGCAGCAAAGGCGCTGCGAAAGTGAGAGTGAACGAATAGATGGGGCGAAAGATCGTTACATAGCTGCCAATAGACGGGCTCAAGCACAATTGCCACGTTGAGTAAATGATTGAATGACCGCTTGACTGCACGACTGCTGCTGTTTGCTTGAAGGAGACCCACAGTAGACCCCCAGTGGGCGTATGTCAGTGCGCTGCCAGAGGTGAGCGCTAGCCTTAGCTGAAATGGCAAGAGAGTATCTAGTTGAGGAAAACACACAAAAAACAGTCGTCTGGAACCCGAATTGTCGACCAGTTCACGTGCTTTTGGCCAAGACTTTGCATTCACTCGGCTTGTTTTTGTTGCATTTTTGCTTAGCAGCGCAATGTGCCACACAAGGAAAATGTGTTATGAAAATTTTTCACGAATGCGTTGCATGCAACAAAACACAAGTGACGCGAAAAACTGTTGCACAGTTGAATTAGTGGCGCGCAAGCGTGCAGATCAGCAACGGGAAAAGCTGTAACAGCTACAAAGCGCACACAATTTTTGTGGGAAAAAGAAATGTATTGTGACTGAAAGTGAATTTCAAGTAAAGCAAAAGCTGTTGAAAAAGTGTTGTGAGTAAAAACTGAGCAAAAAAAAAAATGTTTAAGTTTAAACTTAAAAAATAAAAATAATTTTTTGTCGGAATTAAAAATAGGAAAAACGACGGAAAATATTATTAATATTAGTGATTAATATTAGTAAAATTAAGGGAAAAATTTAATTTTTTTAATGAAAAATTATTTAAACGCTTCGAGGAATATTGGTGAAACAAGCTGCCTATGAAAAAACATTTGTTTAAAGTCTTCAATTAATTTTTTTTTGTTATCATTACATTTTTTCTATTTATTTGCATTTGTTTTTGCTGTATAGCAAAATTTAAAATTTATGTATGTATGTGTTGTTTGGTACATGAAAATAATTAAACTGAACATGATTGCCTTAAATAATAATAAGCAATAATTTTCAACTAAAACAAAACAGCTTTAAAAAAACAAGTATTAAATTTTTTTTATTTAAACAATTTATTTTATTCATTAAAAAAAAATAAAAATTGTATAATTTTCTTTCTCTTATTATTTTTTTTCTAAATAAAATTTAATATTTTTTTTAATAAAAAACTTTAATATTTTTTCAAGTTGTTTTGCTTTTTGTTGTATTTTAAAATTTAAATGATGTTTGGTATATTAAAAAAGAATAATTAAAGTCAAAGTGCTAAGACTAAAAAACGTATTAAAATTTACATTTTTTTGTCTTGCTGTGAAATTTTTAAATTGTATGTTGGTTGTTATATTAAAAACAAACTAAACTGCAAGTGATTGCACTAAGAATAAAAAAATTCAAAAAGATAATTTTTTTTTTAATTTTTTTCTTTTTAATGAATTATATTTTTTAAGCTGTTTTTAGTCTGAAAATTGTGTGTTGGTAAATTAAAAAAAAAAATAACTGAAAGTGATTGCTCCAAAAAAAAGCTAGATAATATTATTATAATACTAAAAAAAGTTAAATAATATTATTATAATATTTTTTTTTTATTTCATTTCATTTTTTTTTTTAATAAACACAATTTTATAATTTTTTTATTTAATTTTTTTTTTTAATCTGATTTGCTTTTTGTTGTATTTTAAAATTTCGTGTTTTAAAAATTAATAATTAAATTAAAAGTGCGACTCTTAAAACAAAAACAATAAAACTTAAAAAAAAATGTGTATTATTATTTTTTATATAAAATTTATTTGTTTTTTGTAAAATTTTAAAATTATATGTTGGTTGGTATATTAAAAACTAACAATTAAATTGAAAGCTTTTACACTAAGAAAAATTAAAATATTAATAAAATTTATTGATTAAAAAAATTTAAAAAAAAATAAAAAACAAAAAAAATTAAAAAATTTATTTTTTTCTTTTGAGTTTTTTATGTTTTTGGTGCAAAATGTTAAATTTATAGGTTGGTTAATAAATTAAAAAAAAATAAAAAACAGTTATACTAAAAATTTAAAATTTTTAAATTTATTTTTTTTATAAATTACATAAAATTTTAATAAGAAAATTTTTGACATAATACAAAAATAATGAACAATATTAATTAAACAAAAAAAATTTAAAGTAATCTAAAGAATAATATTAAGGGAATAATCATAATTATTTTATAATATTTAATTTATTAAAATTAAATTAACTACGATTTGTTCAAATATTAAAATTTAATTTATTTAAATAAATAAAAATTAATATATTAAATTTATTAAAATTATAAAAATTAAATTTAAATTAAATTAAAAACTTAATATACATATAAAAAATTAAAATAAAATTAAGAATAAAATTTTTTTGCGTCATCGCGTTAAAATATTAATATTTTCATTTTTCAATATTTTATTTTCTTTAGCAAAAATATCAAAAGTCTAAAACATATCAAAAAGCAAAAAACAACTATAATAAAAAGTTAAACGATTTAATAATATTAGTTTTTCAACATAATGAGAATCCAAAAATATTTTTTTTGCACAGCAATTTTGAAATATTTTTTAAAATTATTCTTACTATAATTTTAAAATTTTTTTTTATAATTTTTGGTTTGATGGCAGCCTTTTTGTGCGTAGAGACATTCATAAATAAAATATAATAAATAAAAACATAAAAAAAAATTATAAATATAATAAAAAAAATTTCGGCTTTCAAAAATATATTTAATGTGAATAAATATTTCCCTCTTTATATCACACTCACAATTCGTAATTTGCAAATTCCCCACCAACACCTAAAAGTCAGTGTGAAACGCAAATATTTTGCATAAAAAACTACAGTTAATGTAATAAAAGCACTAAACGCTTACAGAAACCCGTTAAATATTCGCGACCAACGCTGGTATGCTTTTGTTGTTTCATTGTTTATTGTTGTTGTGGTCTTTGCCCAACAGCTGCGTGCAGTGACTTTGAACTTGGCTCGTGCAGAGTGCGTAAAGTGTGCATAGCTCGCGCTTCGAACGACAGCAACAACAATAACGCGGCTACAAATATTTGCTTGACAAAACCCACAACAAGCAAAGAAATATACACAATTATCTACAACAACAACACAAGAAATTTATCGAAAAAGCGCCAGTCATAACCACTTCCACTTAACTTGAACGGGCACTGCGATACCGTTAGCGCCGCTCACGCCGCCTGCCACTGCTTGCCAACCTGCAACAACTCGCTTAATTGCAGTGTAACCTGCAGCTGCCGATTTTGCCGCAAAATGTATACGAAAATGCTGCCGACTCGCAGGTTGGTGGCACTTGTTGCTGCCACCTTCACCTTGGTTGTGGTAAGTCGAAATGCAAATTTATACACTGCGAAAATTATTTAATCATATAGTTTCGGGTTTGCTTTTATTTTTTTTTTTTTGTTTGCCTTGAGAAAATTTTTAGGAATACTGGTAGGTAAGGGCCTTTGTGATACTCTACATCAGCGCCTTCACAAAAAATTTGAGGTAAACATATAGTCAAGCAGTGAGCAAAACAACAACTATTAAGTGAACGACTCCAACTATATACCGATTAATCCTTCACCATAATCGAACTACTCTTACCCTAAGGCTTCTTTCGTATAAATCTTTGACTTCATCGCCTCATCAGCTCTCGTGGCATTGCGCTCCTTATTCTCTTGATTGGGGGGCATATAAAATTTACAGTAAATTTTCCACCCTAGGACAAGGACTGAATTCATTCATTAATTAGTCATAACAACAAACTTTCTTTTAAACAAAATTCATTTCAATTCATAACGGTACTACGATCAATGTAAAGTTGGGGGCAATGAAAAATAAAAAATATATCTAAAATTAATTTTCTCGATTTTGATACAAGTTTTGGCGCTTTTTACTTCACTGTGCTATCTTCTCTCGTGGGGTGTTTTGGTAGCCGTTTGGAAAAATGCTTTAGAAATTACCTTTTTATGGAAGACTTGCAATTCCGCCTTAATAAATATTTCGGGGTTAGTCAACCCTAGTGTTAAATTAGAATTTATCGTAAAGTGCGACATTTTTGATGTTATACATACATACTCAGAATGTTTTGACATACCGCTATTTATGTTGCTTACAGTAACTTGAAATACGCTTCTCGGCTCAAAAATAGAATTAAACCGCGTACATTTTAAGCGAAAATTTTTTAGAACTTTGCTTGCAACACTGAATACACGCATAATGCACGCTGATCATCATTTTAATGAAATTTTTTCAAATGCCTACACAGATGGCTGAAAAGTTGGAAGTTGAAGTGAGAAAAACCAGAACATGTGATCGTCAGAGTCTTCGAAACCATAACCCATCTCAAAGCTGTGAAAACTTCAACTAGATTTCTAGGTTTCTGCATACATTCCACTCATTAACACGGTCATACATGATTTAAAAACGCGGTTTTCCAATGAAGTTCTTGAAAGTTTCAATTTGAGTCAGCTGGTACCAAAATTTAACCTAAACTTAGAAGAAAATGAGATAACTGTACTCATTAAATGCCTAGTTAGACGTTTTGGGAAAAGCTTTGCCATAAAAGAAAGCGTTGCAATCGAAGCTCAAAGCAGAAGTATAGCTTTAGCAACAACAGTGGAAGATGCTAATGACTACAAGAACGCAAGTGGTTTCTGCCTTAGAATCCGACAGCACTTGCGATAAAGATATCTGATGATTTATACTCTTCTTCACGTACTTTGCGCTTTGCAGCCACAAATGCTATCGCTGAACGATCCTTTTCTTCTTTGCGCCGAATCGAGACTTGGTTCAGAACAACGATGGTCCAGAAAAGATTGAACGGCTTAGCACTCCTCAACATAAAGTACGACATTGCTGTGGAACCAGAAAAAGTAATAGAAAGATTTAGTAAAATGAGCAAACACCATATTGATTTTATGTTGTAAAATAATTATTGAAATATGTATAAAAAATAAAATTATTGTCTACAGTTAAGCATTTCTGAAATCAAGTACAAAGCTATATAGATCCACCCGTAAAATTCTACTCTGGATCCGTCACTGGGTAGACTACCTTTTTGTTGCCAGTTGTCTTTCTGAAAAGTAGGAAAACCAAATGCTGAAAAAGGATCGCTCTTCACTTCAATGCGAGCTTTCAAATATCGACTGAAGCAATTGCATTATTGAGTACTCAAAACATCGATTTGATGAATCATCCACCGTATAGTCTTGACTTGGCACCAAATGACTTCCCTCTATACCTGCACGTGAAAGATAAACTAAGAGATCAACGTTTTTCAACACCTGAGGAGGCAGTTAATGCGTTCAAAACGCATGTTATGAAGATACCACAATCAAAGCGGCGAAAGTGCTTTGAAAATTGGTTCAAGCGCTTTTATGAAAAACAACAAAGCGATTTCCGGAGATTAAAATATTTTTTTAGTTCTCGAACCCCGAATCTATGTATTATTATTATTTTTTTATACTTTTGCAAAATGTTTGTATTACGTAAAAATATTAGATGACGAGGCGACTTGAATTCTGTGTGACTTGCTGTCAGTCCCTCTATCCACCTGTGCAAACGACAGCTTGTCTAAATATTAAGATATCTGAAAGTGCAAGGATTTGCCGGAAAGAAAGTGAGAACGAGTTGGTAGATCGGCGTAATCGAACCTGTTAATTGAGATATATGTAAAGCTGTAACTTGGCGTGGGTAATTGCAAGTGGAAAGGGCACCTGTGGGCTAAAAATAGGTAGGTGATCCGCCCTCTAATAGGTTTAATGTACTTTTCTCCTAAACCACTAAAGCCACAATAGTGAAATTCGCTAAAGACAAATCTTATGAAAACCCCTATGAAACGTCTAAATATGGATGGAATCAGATTATGAGCCCAGCCGTCTTCCTACTACAAGCAGAATAAATCAATAACTAAATACGTCAGAGACATTGATGACCAACTTCAGCCAAATTCGGTAAATAACATTATCCTGTAGATTCCATGTCACATTGTGAAAATGGCAGTAATAGTAGCCACGATCATTTCACATATAGCACAATTCTAATTTCCATATGATTTTTTCCATTTCCATTGCACATACCAATGAATACATTTGGATAAAATCAAATAGTAAATTTGAGGGACGCCATTTCGAGTCTATAAATTGGCAAAATCGGATCGAAATTGCTCAAGTCCCCACATTCCGTATATGTGTAACCCAGAGCGTTTGTCTGATTTTTTTCCAAAATATCAGTCTATCTCTTAAGAATATTATTGAAATTCGAGGAAAATCATTCTTTGATAATAATGAACACTTGTGTCAAAAATGTGTTGAATCTGGTCAATACTTCCCGTAGCCCACATATACCTAATATGAAGATTTTTAAACGTCCAGTTGACTTTATACTCAATATATCGTCCAATGTGGGAGTTATTTTAATAAAATTGAGAGAGCGTATTTTTCTAATAACGGTGCATCTTCGTAATATGGATAAAATTGGGTTAAAACTTACCGTTGACCTTATACTATAAATAAAAAGCCTTATGCACTGTAGGTATTTTCTGGCATTGATCCTGACAAGTTGCAAGAGTATGAAATGTTCGCTCACAACCGAACTTATAGTAAGTTCAGAAGTCGAAGCAAGAACATACCAGAATTAGAACTCCTTAATTAGACCCTAAAAGGGAGGAACAAAAAATCCTTAAAAAGTAATCCTTAAAAAGTATTTTTTGTTGACAATTTGGCCGGCCGAAGGAAATTCAGAGTGCACCATACCTCGATAATCGTAGAAAACTATCAATCAAACCTTAATTTTTTACCTGCTTTGACGTGGTTTTTTCGCTTCGGCTCACCCGTGCTACGATATTCGACCGATTGATCGTCTGTTTCTGGGTCGTAAGCATAGATCCAAGAATCATCACCAGTAATAATACGTTTCACGAACCAACCGTAGTGCTTTCACTTTTCTTAAGCTACAATTAATTTTCAAAATGGTTTTCACTGATCTTTCCGATATTCGAAAGATGCCAGTAAAATCTCTGACTGTAAATCGTCGATTCTCAAACATCAATTTTATTGATGGGTTGTTCATCAACTAATGTTGATGGCCGTCCTGAACGTGGTTCGTAATCAACACGTTCTCGGCCCTCTTTGAATAATTTGTACCAATGAAAAACACTTGCTCGCGACAAACAATTGTCACCCAAGATCTTTTCCGATATCCTAAAATTTCGGAAATTTGATTCCGCAAACAAAATTCAATGAAAGCTCTTCGTTGAATAAGGCACAGATGTCACTGACCGTTATAGCAACAATGGATTTTCGAGCGAAACTTAAATTAAAAAAGTCTTACTATTTTTTGCCCACAGAGGTATTTTAACAATTTTTATACATTCACCGCTGCTTGAGGGAAAAGTACTTCTAATTCAAAGACCACTTTTATTTTCATTGCATTTAAATTTTTTTGCAGCGATCCATATTTGCGTACTAATTAATGGAGCCAACATAGCGAAAGGGAAGTGCTGCCACCTTATGGCAGTAATAAAGTCCGTGAATAATTTTTGCGCATTTCTTGCTCTTCACATTGTTTTTTTGCAGCATTTTCACACTCAGCCACCGCACTTTGTCGACAATTTGCGCATGCAAATAAAACATAGCAACAACAACTGCAAAAACAAACATAGATTTTTATCACTCAACGCCTTATTAACTTCCATCAGCACTTCAATTCACTTTACCGCTTAGTTGACTTGACTTTCCGCACTTTTCACTGCAACAGCGTGTTGCATGCAACACAACTCATACATAAGTAATTTTATGTAAATGTATACGTATGTATGCTTGCATATTTATGCCACTTAATTTTTTTAACTTTCGTCAGTTTCCTTCATTACTTTTTTTGCGTTTTGTTATCATTTGCATTTGCTAGCTTTGTTGTTGTATTTCCTTTAAGTTTTTCGTGCATTTTTCTGTGGACGGAAGTTGTTAGCTGCATCTTCCTCTCTCATTTATAGCGTAATTTTCAATTGCAAATTAGTGTGGCTTATTAAATATCGCTGGTTTTTGGTGTTGTTGCGAATGTACGATGTATCCAATTCTCTTGTTCACACCTTCTAACTTCCTGGGATAAACACTTCAAACATTTATCTCATTTTTGCAATTAAATTTTCATACAATTAGATTTTTTCAACTAATATCTATTTAATTTATGCCTTTTCGCGTATATAGTCCTCCTTCTTTACCCACTTTCTCCATCTCTCATAATTTTTAGTTACTTTTTCACATTTTTATTTTCCTTTGCATCAAAATTTTCGCAAAAATATGTTGCACCTAAAATTAATGTTCCATAGCAAACAGTTATGTCCATTGCCAACGGCGTATCTCGTCGACAATTGCCACTTACAATTGCCGTTATAAATCATTCTTAATGATAGCGCTTAGCCAACAGATGTATGGTGGATATGCAACTAAATATATACAAACACATAGATCGTAACAGTTTGGCAAAATATCAAAAAGATTTTTTATTTCACTAATTTTTATTCTTCTATAGGCGACCAAATCTTCTGCAAATAATTAGTTGACGCAAACATATTAATTTTGAAATATTGTTTTGACAGCCGGCCACTTTATTTGACTAATGAATAGACTTATTAAAATAACATGCTCAGATTTTTCTCAACTTGTTGCCAGTTTGTGCTTCGAAGCCATGGCGAAGTTGGAGTTAACGCTTTAACTACAAAAAATTATATGGATGTATTACTTTGTTGCAGAGTGTACACTATAAACTGTTTTTACCTAGCAAAGTGGTCGATGCATACTAAAAAAAACGAGCTGAATTAGATCTTTCTTCTTCTTTGATCAGATAATCTCTTCGTTTTAAGTCGAAAAATAGATAGAGAAGAGTGCAGTCCCTTTGGGCTCAATGAGCGTTAGATGCACAAAACTACTCGTAAGACATTTAAGTGTTGCTACACGTTTGATTGTTGTGTTGACTTATCTTCGTTATGATTTTTGTAGATAGGCATTCAAGGTTTGGTACCTGATGGATTCCAACTGTTCTACGTCAGGATTTCGATCGAACTAGGCGCTCGCAAAAAAAAGTGTACAACCGTTTCCTTACTCCCTTAGAGCTTTCTGCTGGGCCAAATAGTGTTGTAAGGAAGTCCCACGGTGTCCAA
Source organism: Bactrocera neohumeralis (assembly GCF_024586455.1). Taxonomy (NCBI): domain Eukaryota; kingdom Metazoa; phylum Arthropoda; class Insecta; order Diptera; family Tephritidae; genus Bactrocera; species Bactrocera neohumeralis. The sequence continues at coordinate 67,202,526 of NC_065921.1, read as the reverse complement.
TGCACCGTTAAGGCAGCTGTAAGTCAATATATACTTTTGCAGTACCTATTTAATAAGCCCTTTTCGTTGTATCTGCTTCGCTATCTTGCATTTGTTTAAATACATGTAGATTTCCACCTGTTCTAAGCTATTGGTTAAAATTGCGTATTTAACTCCCTCTTCAACGTTCCTAGTGGGCGCGGTATTGTCTTACATTCGTCAAGAGAGCTTAAGGCTTCCTACATTTTTTGACTACGCTGAAATTAAATTGGCGTTGACAAGGCTAGCCTGCCTATCTGTGTTTATGGTAGTTTTCTATATTCTCCCGTAACTATTCAGTTGAACACCACAGGCCTTTTGTATGCCTGGTACTTCTGCTAACTGAGTTTGATAGACGGATGTAGAGAAATTTTCGGAGTATACTCCCGTCCCTATTCCACAGTCCATTTTGGACCCGTAGGTATAGATTGAGAGTATTCTCCTCCTCTACTAAACCTCTTCTTCATTAACCACAAGAGGTAAATGGCACTATTGAAATCCAACCTTGGGTTGTAATCTGGTCTATTTAGATTTATTTTGAGCTGATTCAGAATATCGCTATCTTCAAAACTTTTAATGTTCCAACAACCTTTCTTTTTGATTTCTTATAGCAGGAAATGCTAATGATTGAGTTGAAGTATAGTAGTATTTCTTTCAGTGCCCCCAAATGTTCATTCGGACGACATGACCTAGCCAGCGTAGCCAATGTCTTTTAATTCGCTGAACTATGTATGTCAATGTCATCGTAAATGTCATACAGCTCATCGTTCCATCGAATGCGATATTCGCCGTGGCCAACGCGCAAAGGACCACAAATCTTTCGTAGAACCTTTCTATCGAAAACTAGTAACGTCGACTCATCAGATGTTGTCATCGTTCATGCCTCTGCACCATATAGCAGGACGGGAATAATTAATGACTTATAGAGTTTGGTTTTTGTTCGTCGAGAGAGGACTTTACTTCTCAAATGCCTACTCAGTTCGAAAAAGCACCTAATGGCAAGAGATGATATCATTATCATCGGCAAACGCCAGCAGCTGCACACTCTTATAGAAGATTACACCTGCTCGACTAAGTTCTGCAGCTCGAATTATTTTCTCCAGCAGCAGATTGAAGAACTCGCACGATATGGAGTCGCCATGTCTGAAACCTCGTTTGGTATCGAACGGCGTGAGAGGAGTCTTTCACGATCCTAACAGTTAGCTCACCTTCAGCCAGAAACAGCCAGGTTGTATTTTCCTGTGCCGATGAAACCCGTTTGGGATGTTTTATCGTGAAGCTGGCACTCTTGCGCTAAAGATACCTTCCTTGCTCAAGCGTTCTATGCCAAGCACTATTTTGGTTCCTTGTAGAGGCTATTTTGTCACAGAAGATTGTTTGGATCAAAACTGGAAGTGGTGACTTTTCCCAAGTGAATGGCGATCAGCGAACTTTCCTCACTTGCGTGAACTTCTACACATGACACCATCCTTACATGAGATTGTGCAAATAATTTAGGCAGTGGAGTCCCGTTGTTTGAAGTAGAGTAGAAATTATTAGATGCGAAACTAAGTTCTCGCTATTTTTTGAATGAAAATACAATTTATTTGTAAAGACAGTATTACAAATGAATTATTCGAAGTATTGTCAATCGCTAGTCACAACTTCTTCCAAACTTTCCCATAAAACTTGAATACCATTACAATGAAACTGTTCATGTTATGATGCTATCCACAAATCAAGACATTTTTCCATGAGTTTTCTGAGTGGAAGCGCTTCTGAGCTAGAGCATGTATAATCGAACGGAACAAATAATAATTGGACGGTGCAAAATCTAGGAAATATAGCGGGTGGGGTAGGACTTCCCATTTAAGCGTTTCCAGATAAGTTTTAACGGTTTTGGCAAGGTGAGGCCGATATTGTCATATAGCAGAATCACTTTTTCGTGTCTCCCTGGTGTTGCAGTCATGAGGAATCAAGTTCCTGGTTTCTGATTCATTCCCAGCTCATGTGGTGGCTTTACAAAGGCTTGACGGGGGACTTCCATTGCTGAAGCAATCTTTTCATGAGCTTCATTCGAATCGTCATCGAGCAACGTCTCCATATCATCGTCTTTAAATGTTTTTGGACTTCTTTCGAATGGACGGTCGTTAATACCGAATTTATTGTGAGGTGACAAGCTCAATCATATTCCGTTCACTTTAAAACTATTTAACTATATCTGTGGTATAATATAATAATATCCTTCACAGTAACGGATAAAAAATTTTTTTCTGGGTTCAACATAAAACGTTTTCCTTCCAACATATTTTTAATTATTTCTGACCACAAGCCATATTTTATATTTCTAACTCAATTGAGTCTTGATTCAGCTCAACACTTTTCATTCAGCATGGGTTGTTATTACTTTAAATAATAAATTCGCACTAAAGCCAACTTTCCCGTCGAAACTGCCAATCGATAACACATATTTAACAAGAAATATTACATTATAAATTCATAAAAATTCACCATCAAACCAATTTGGGTGCCATACCAACAATTTAGATGCATTCAGCGCGTCTTTTGGCACCGAAAACTTTCACTTTCAAGCGCTGGAAAACGTTGCCAATAATGCAAATAATTATGAATTCGTGGATCAGCTGAAGCCATAGACACACACACGATCAGGCATTTATAAGTAAGCAAAAGCAACAACGACGACAACTGAGAAGCTGAACAAAGCAAGGAAGCCTCTGTCCATTGTAGCCGAAATCTCAATCGTCGCCAATCTACGGCAATCATTGGTGAGTGAGAGCGACCAAAGAATATGCTACGTAATTGAGCCGAAGAGTTCGCGTCAAAACAAAAGACTTCGCTGCTACAGTAGCTAACTGAGGCCGAATCAACTTTCAACAGGCAACAATCAACAGAGTCGCAATTAAACTGGTTACGCACGCGCCACAATCGGAGACCGAGGTGCAGGCTAAATTGAATATTGAAGCGTCTGCATCGTGTTTGTGTCTGTTGTTTGTTGATCTATGGACAAACGCGAGTCTTTTTTATGCCTTGAAATGTCGTGTCGTTCAAGCCAAATCGAGTTTAACCAGCCTGATGTCATTAACTTAAAGTGATTTATTAGGAAATGTAATTGACCATGCTGCATTGCATAATAACAACATGCCGCACATCACAAGCCCAAACGACGCATGTTGCATAAAACTGCAAGTAAAAGTTTGTCGTCAACTGATTATGTATTAGATTTCAATAGTGTCTTCAAGTATACAATTGACACAACTCACTTTACGCAAAATGCCTGCCCGAGCATCTTCTTCCATCGATAAATACCGGACACAGCTTTTGAAGCTTTCGGCTTCATCGGATCTTATTACAAATTTCTCCGAAGTCGATTGTGCGAAGAACATTTGGATATGCTATACGAAGATCATTGGTGACCGTCTTGAACTATTTATAAGGACTTGAATCTCTGTTACAATCCTTTCATTAAAATCTAAATTTCATTTTCATGTTCTCAAGCTTATCAACGACAGTTTGAGCGTATTTGCCTTTGAAAAACTCTCCTAGAGTTTAGAGAGAGAGAACTTATCTTAATCTATACACAAAATTCCTATTGGCACTCGATAGAAGAGACTGTTGTAACTCTTGATATGAATACTAACTGTTCACTGTTTGGAGGCGACTCACGCCCGCAGGATGGGGTTGACAGATCGAGAAGACTGCAGGAAATGTTTAAAGCAGTGCACCAGGCAAACAATGCACTATGGGCCAGCGGACCGCTTTTTTTGGCAAAAAACCATTTTTTTTGCATCGTTCAAAAAAGGAAATTAATACATATAATTAATACCACTATATTTATCTAAAAAAAAAAAATTATATGGACAGATGGCAATCCTATTCATTTACCGTACGTTCAAAGATGACATTTCAATCATATGGTTTTTCGTGATTCGTATGAAGAATAATAACTCAAAACGCAAGTGTTTCTAATAGTGAAGGGTGAACATTTTTTTTTCTTTCTAAAAATGGAAAATCGTAATCAAGGTATTTTATATAAAATGGAATAGCTGGCATTTGTTTAATCATTGTTGTGAGCGAGTTTTAATTTCGTGTAAGTATGTGGTTTTGTTGTGTAAATTTATCAGTCGTGTTTATGTTCTGTGGATGTGAGCGTTACTTCATTTTGGTCCCTTTTGTATAAACAATATGAACCTGATTTAAGATTTCTGTTGAAAGAGTCGCTTAAATCTCCGACAAGACCATTGAAAATTAAGAAAATTATTGTTTCTACAAAGAAAAGTCCAATTGCGTTATCTGCAGAAGAAGCTTTAGTGTTTTTATTTGAGAATAACTTGAGCAAGCAATAGTACGTAAACATGCAATTACTAAACAAAGCTCGTAATTGCGACATATACCCTGCGTACAATAAGTTAATTGAATGCAAGCTTCACTGTCGGCCAGAGGGGATAACGAATTGTGAAACTTACGTAGAAGTTGCTTTACAAAAACTGGTAGACCACACTGCCAAGAGAATTTTATTGCTACAAAAAGAAGTTATTGAACAACTCTGAAGCTACATTATATTAAGCTACGGTTTCGATGGTTGAAGAGTATGTTCAAACAGATGTTTAACGAAAACACGCCTGAGTCCTTTGATCAGTCCCTCTTTGTAACCTCAATTATACCTCTTAAATTAATATCATTTTCGAATCAGATCATTTGGCTTAACCGCACCCCTCAATCCATACGGTTTTGCAGACCAATTAAAATTGAGTACGTTAAAGAAACTAAAGAACATATTTTAGCTGAAAAAAATAAATTAGATCTGCAAATATCTAGTTTAGCGCCGTTAAAATGGGATTTGGAGGATGGTACGGAAATTATCACCAGATATGATTTATAAATGACATTGATAGATGGCAAGGTTTTGAACATATTAACCGGAACAAATTCTACTCAATCTTGTCCTATTTGTGGTGCAAGTCCGAAACAATTTATGTCTATAAGAGATCTAAAATCTCCTGTTTTTGCACCAAAACCAAGCACTTTAAAGTACGGCGTCAGTCGATTACATGCTTGGATACGATTTCTGGAATTTGTATTACATCTTTCGTATAGAATCGGTATAAAAAAGTGGCAAGTAAGGAATCCGGAAGACAAAAATACCATTAAGCAAAGAAAACAGGAAATTCAGAAAAAATTTTGGGAGAAAATGTGATTGCATATTGACCAACCTAAGTCAAATGGATGTGGCTCAACAAACGATGGGAATACGGCTAGAAGAGTGTTCGCTAACTTAGAACTATTTGCATCAATTACTAATGTTGACATTGATCTATTGAGACATTTTCATATAATACTGGTGTCAATTTCGTACGAATTTCGCATTAATTTTAAAAAGTTCAATGATTTCTGTATAGATACTGCCGATTTATATTTCAATAAGTACGATTGGTACCCAATGTCGGCAACAGTCGACAAGATTTTAGTTCATTCGGCACAAATAATGGAGGCGTCTTTAGAAATGAGTAAGAAATAAGTTTTACAAAAAAGATCGTATTGCTCATGCGAGGAAAAATTCACGAAGTAACAATATTGTCGATGTGTTTAATAGAGCTATGGATTCTTCTGACCCTTTGTTATCAAGTATCTGCTTAAATAATTGTACTAAAAATAAATTAATCCGAAGAATCCCACATGAAGTTACTGAACTTTTAGAGTTGCCTGCTGTTCCAGACAATTTAGACGTGGCTTCTACGTCCCGTCATGAAGATGATGATGAAAATTGTAGTTCGGACGACGATATAGAGATGCTCTCTGAATATTCTTTTGAGTTAGAAGTTGATATTGAACAGGATTTGGAATAATGTATGGTTATATTGTAATGCATTTAAAAAATGATCTCACATGCCTGTTATTAATGTTCTTCCTTAGACAAATTTGTAGCTGTCGGGAAATCCGGTTGTGTTTGCCCGAAATGCACTCACTAATAAACGTAAACATTTAAAAACATAAACTTTTTTACTTTATACTCTCCATTTTTGCATAAAATAAATTCATTTTTATAAACTATTGAAACGTTTGCATATTACAGAATTTTTAATATTTTGTATCTACGAGGGGTAGGAGTGGCAGTACTCCGACTACCCTCATTTTTACAAAGGTCTATGTATATGAAAAGCATTTGAGCGAAGCTTTAGCGATCTACGATTTTCTCTGATTTTATGCCAAAAATAATGGTGCGCTGGCCCATAGTGCAATGGTGTGAACTTGTCACACATTGGCAAGATTACGCTGTAAACATCTGAGATCTCCACGATGACTATGATACACTGGCGGATATATAAACAGTGAGGCCGCAGAGTCTGTTAAAATTCACGTCAAGTGCTGACGTCCTAATGGGTGATTACTCCCCTTGGACCTAGCAACTAAACTCCATCTGGTATCGCAAATGACCAAAACTGGTCTATGCGTGGCTTATTGGCCTACCAGATTAACTTTACCTATCTTAACATATGTATAGTACTGTAAACTTAAATAAGTCGCTTAAGTCCCGTTCAGCACTTACTAGTTCATAGTAGTATAACAAATAAGAAAGAGCAGAGAGATACTGACACTGGTTGCAACTTAAGCTAGCTCCAAGTGAAGTTCATGAATGGTGGGTCTAGATGAGGCAATGGGATAACAAAATAGGTCCAGTTAGATCATTTTATTATATGGCTAAAATTCTTGTAACTGTAAGTTACGAAAAACACTCTAAATTTTGTAATAATTTTCATTGAAAATTTAGGCGTTCAATGCTCTTTTTATGAAAGTACTTCTTGGATTACTTTCCGTGAAAATAGCTGTGATTATCGTTTTAAAAACCTTTAAAGAGGCCCATTTGAGATTTCTTAGATAACAACTTTTCGTCTATAAAACGAGATTGTTGTTCGTATAAGATTTATAGTGTTTATTAGTAATTTTAATTTTAAGCGATTTTTTTTTTGAAACAGTCACAGGGTTCTCATATTCCATGCTGCACATAAAAAGTTTTTGTATCTGCCTCGAGCGAGATCAGTAAGTGTAGT